>NW_028270155.1:49178916-49517249 GCF_037043375.1 Chiloscyllium plagiosum | reverse complement strand
AATTTAGACTTGAATGTGGAAGGTTATTTTTTTCCTCAAACGGTAGTGTGCTCTTGAAATTATTGACAAGGTAAGCGAGTTAAAGCAAACTCAATAGGAAGTTGAATTTTACGTGTATGCTCAGATGAGTGAGTTGCAATGCTAGGGGATAAGGTGGGTTAAGGGATTTTTCCATCCTTTACTTTTCACATTTACTATCCATAGTGCTAACTTCTCTTTTGACATTGAAGGACTTGCTTTCATTTCAATTTTCTGTCATTTGCATCGTTTTATTCAGTAGAACTCCACTGCCTTACTTTCATACCTTGCAACTGAAGTCAACAACTTGCAATAATTTAACATAATTGTTTAAAAAAGGTTACTAATTACGTCAGTGATTGTTGGTTGTGTATCTAACTCATTTGTGTTTTATCAATTTGAAGCTAACTAAAGGAACAAAACATTCTGACGTCCATACTGCTGATGTTACAAGCAAAACAAATGAGGTAAAAATTGCTACAACAGAGCCGGAACCAATTAATCAGGTATGTGAAAAACATCTTATTCTGACTTGGTGGAGTTCTATACATTTTTATAGCCTGTTTTAAAGAGTTAAATCATTAGGGTAACTTTCTTTTGTATTAAATGTGAACCAGTTCCTTCCTTGTCTGACCATTGTTGTCAAACTTGGCCTGATGGATGGTATTGATGGGCTGTGTTCATTGTGCTGAAAAATGATTGCAATAGAAAAGAAATAGTGCCTTGGCAGATTTTTTTTTTCATTCTGCAGATGATAACCAGAAAAGAAGAATACATTAACAGCTTTACAAAGCCTTACTTAAAGAAATATGTATAAAGTTTAAAATGAAGTTAGTCCTGCATGTCCCAAAGCTCAAGTTGTCACTTTTGGCCATTTTCTTACATTCTGATTTCAAGACATGAGATTTTGTTTCTGTTCATTTTTAGTTACATAGTGGAGAATCTTCATGAATTGTTTGTACCAACAAGCGTATATCTTCAGAAAATAAACAAAGACTACAAATTGGTTCAGGCCACTTTTGAAACTTAAAAGAGGTGACTTGCCTCAGAACATGTCCAATTTGTAACTTGGGCTTTGTCAGCAAAGTTCTGGTGTGCTGCAGATGCCAAAAGGCAGCCATAGCTGCTTGACTCCTAACTTATTTGAGTTGGTCACATTCCTGACAGCAAACCTTGAAAAGATGGTTCTGGGAAGGAAGTGGAGAAGACCTGGATTCGGAGTATTTTGGATAATGTTGGCTGACAGCAGCCCCTAAGGAGTCAGCATTAACAGTACTGCTTCTTGACTATAGGCTTTATTTCGAAAGGAATGAAGTGTAAAAATAGGGAGGTTTTCCTGTAATTATGCAAGGTACTAGTCAGACTACAACTGGAACATTGTGAAGAATTTTGATGCCTAATCTAAGGAAAGAAAGAGGCAGTCCAGATAAGGTTCACTATTGATCCTGAGTTTGGAGGAATTATGAGGAAAGGTTGATTAGATTTGTACTCATTGGCATTTAGAAGAACAATGGAGACATATTGATGTATATAAATTTGTTATGGGACTTGACAGGGTGGATGTGGAGAGATAGTTCCCCCTTGTCGGAGAGTCTAGAACCAGAAGGCATAATCTCCCAAGTAAAGAGTCACCCATTTAAGACAAAGATAAGGATTTTTTTTCCTCTGAGGATGATGAATGTGTGGAGTTCTTTACTGTGGAGGGCTGTAGAAGATGGGTTATTAAGTATATTCAAAGCTGAGATAGACAATTTTTGATTAGTAAGGGAATCAAGGGCTTTGGGTGGAAAAGAAGATGAAGATAATTAGATCAGCCATGTTCTCATTGAATAATAGAGTGAACTCTATGTGCAGAATAGCCTACTTCTGCTCCTATGTCTTATGGTCTCATGGTCTTAAATGGTCCGTTTTGACGTCTCTCCTAAAGATGAGAAATTACCATGGCTGAAAACTCCTAGTTTCTTAAACAACTTTTTCTCCTCAAAGGATATTACGCTCTTGAAATGATTGGCCTACTTCTGCTTCTTAATCTTATGGTGTTCTACTGTTTCAAAATGGAGATAAGTTAAACAGAAGAAATATTCCTTTTCATTGTCAACTCCTAATGTTCCTTCAAGGACTTTTGGAAAACCTGCTTAGTTTTCAGTGGCTGGGGTTCTTGCTCAGCATGAAGACCCTCATTAGCAATTTCAAGGGACAAATGTCTTTTCGGTTCTCTTCCTTGCAGGCTTGAATATTGTGTCAATGAAGTAGACCACTGAACACAGACCCACAAAATTGCACAAGTTTGTATTTGGGAACAGGGACACATGGTCCAATTTCTTGCCTCTAGAGAGTTTTTCTCCATATTGTAGCTATTTTCATATGGACCTAAGTCCATGTAAATGGTCTCAGCCAAGAAATCTTTTCTCAGTATTCAGAAACAACTGAAATCAGAGTACAGATCACAGCCAGTACTTCAAGCCCAAGCATTGAAGTCAACAGCATATTTATAATGCCAAGCAAATTCCCTGCAACTGAGACTTTTAGAATAGCATTTTCCAAAATACTGTCATAACCAATGAATGGAATCAAAAATTTCTACGCACAGAGTGGTAACAGCATAGTAGTGTTTCACTAAAATGTTAATATCCAAAGATATTAATAGGATGCTAAATACCTAGAAGATAAAGATACCAAGGCAGGCAGGTATTGTGAGCTAGTTAGTTAATTGTATTCAAATGTATTTGGACTCCCAATAGGCCAACTGCTATTCTACAGAGTCCATGGACCATGTAAACATTGATTGCAGGAGATTGTACCTTTTTTTCATTTAAGGAGTGGTTTGTTGAATTTTACGTTGCACTTCACCTAAACACACCTTATCTTTGAGCGGTCTATGCAGAGGGGTGCAGGCAAGTTGTAGGATCTCTGCATTGGTCTGTGCCTGGTCATAATAGGCACTCATCAGTCTAAACAATGAGCTGTGGAGGGAGTCATAATTCCTGATTGCCTTCCCTCTTTCGGGGTTACATTTTACCTGGGTGTCCTTGAAGAGGGCTCGAGGGTGTCCAGAGATTTCATAGGCCATTAGGCACAGTGGGGATGCACTTATTTTAATTTGATCCCCCAGTTTTTTTTAGTTATGGTGCTAAATTGAGCTGTTTGTTTGTTTTATAATTCAGATCAAATTGGTTTATCTCTTTTCCTAAAGAATACTCAAATATGTAGACTCCATCGTGCAGTGTTAATGCATCTATCTCTGGGTCAGAAAATTCAGGTTCAAGCCTCACCTTGCCACTGAGATGTATCATTACCTTTCTGAACAGATTTATAATGCTGAAGGAGCTTTCAAATGCTTGAGATTTATGGTTTGTGGTTCTAATTAACTCTAATTAGAAAATTCTGCTTGGACTTTATCTAAAACTGTTTAACATTGAGTGAATAACATAAGAAGAGAGCCACAATCCTGTTCATTACAACAGATTTCTTTCATTGTATCTGATGACCATATCTTGATATCTAGTGATCACAGAAATGATTGTCCAAATGAACATCTTCTGCACAGTATGATGCTGTGATATGGTCATATAGTCATTTTCATAATTTCAGTGCTACTTCATTAGAATAGTATTAAGAGCTGGCTATTCAATTGAAAAAAGAAGTGCAGGATTAACAATTACAATTGTCTTTTTGTTTAAATGTTGACTTGTCTGCTGAGGGTCTTTGGGTACTTTTGGTTTTATATTTCAGATTTCTAGCATTGATAGTATTTTGTTTCTGGTAGAATTAAGAACAATTTGTCTAATAATTACTTAGTAGTTCTAGGCTTGAGTGTTAAAGTAATATGAGACACATTGATGTTTTTCATCATGTACTCATCAGGACAGATGCAAGAATCCCAAATCTCAAAGGGAGCAACAATTTATACTGCATGGTAAAAGCATGCTGATTGGTTGGCAAGAAAACTCAGTTTCAGCAATTAATGCCATTAAGGGCCTCATCCCACCATCACTGGTATTAACCCAGGAGTTTGCAGAGGAGGTGGGTGCCCACCATACAGGGAACAAGATACATACAATGTTGTTTTCAGGATCCCATGTGAAACTCCTCTTCAAAAGCTTCAGTATCTAACTAAGGGATCTGGCATCAGGAAGTTGGGAGGCCTACTAAGAGCTACTTCTTCCTTGTTGCTCACCATCTTCCCCTACCACACCATCTCTGGCCAGAGATCTAGCAACAATCCAAGGCCTCAGGTGGGTATTGTATCAGTAGCAGGCGCCATCTACTCAGTTGTGCTACTGTTCAGTAGAGCTACAGGCCTCTGATTGGCTTCTTGATCCTGGTAGGTGGCCTGATACTGGTCTGCTCAGTACATTCGTGGCACTTGTGTAGTAGTCTTCCCTAGAAAATACAGCAAGTGATCTCCAACCAGTGGCCAAGATCCCTATCACCTCCCTAAGATTCTGGCCCAAGATCTACCTCTTCTTAAGACAGCACTGCTACAGCTACAACTGCAACCACAACCTCAATGCTACACGCCGTGGCTGTCAAAGTGACTATGGCTCTAACCTCTGTATATCTGGCTTCCTCCAGTTTACTGCTGAAAGCATAAGCAGTATCTCATAGTTTGCAGCATAGTGCTGATCAAGAAAGGTAATTGGGTGTCTCTTTTGATTTTCTCTTATCAGAGACAAGCAGGCCCAGCATGAGAGTTTATGTCAATTGGCTTCTTTATTATGCACAATGACTTTATACACATTGGTAGTGCCTTAGGTGAATTCTGTAACCTTCTTGCACTAAAGGGAATCTTACAGCTTCAAATTGAAACTGGTGTGTCATTACAAGTAGTGCATTGTCCCTAATGTCTACATCCTACCAGTAGTAATGATTCCTTAGATCTGTGCCAGTTCTTTGTTCTATCTGTATTTCATCTACCACAGCAAATCGAAGGCTGAACAGTAGTGGTTACCTACTGATCATATAGATCGTGATTGTGGTGCAGAACCCATGCCCATGTTCACAGTAGGCATACAATTAAAGCCATGTTGCCACAAAGCAGAGTATAGAGCACAACATCTGCATTTTGAAGAAAAGATTCCATTGCCCGGAATGTTCAGATTCCTTCATATACCCAGCTAAGCTGCAATCAAAATTTATGGTGGTATACTGCATACTGCACTGCTTAACTATTATGAGGTTTGAGTCTGAAGAGGAGGTGAACAAGGATGTAGAAAAAAAAGAAATGCAGCAGAAAGGGGAGGTACAAAAATAGGATGAGAGGTGCTTTGTGATCAAATAAGTAATGAAATGTGTCAGTAATTTCAGCACTTTTCCCCATTCACCAATAGTTCTATACTACTGTAAACACAAAATAGAAAAAAGCTGAAAGTGTACATTCCAATCTATCTGCATAAAGTAAAACACGAGATGCTATATTATACAATAAACTAATCGCCACCATGTAGTTTCCTTAACTCCTATTTTCAGTATGCCTTTGCCTCTCTCAATATAGCAGAGTTTGGGGTAGAAGGTTATTGGTTTCTAAATAAGGAGACTTGGACTTGGAGAAGAAACATAAAAAAGGAAAGGAATTGGCTATTTCAGTCCCTGAAGTCTATTATACCATACAGTCAGATCACAGCTGATAGTGCCTTAATTCCTCTTTCCTTCCTTCTGCCACCTATCCCCCTCCCCAACCTAACCCTTGATTCTCTTGTTGATCAAAAATCTGTTGAAATCAACATTGAATATAATCAATGACCCGCTCTCCCAGTGCTCTCTGTAGAAAAGAATTCCATAGACTAAAGAACCTCTCAGAAAAAGAAATATTTGCATCCCAGTCTTAAATGGATGACTCTATGTTTTTAAATTGTGCCTTCTAGTTCCAGATTCCCCTTGAGGGGAAGGATTCTCTCATCATGTACCCTGTCAAGGCTTCTCAGAGTCTTATGTGTTTCAGTAGAAGCATCACTCATTTATCTAAACTCCAAATAGTACTGAGCTAACCTCAACCTTTTCTCATGTGTTACAACTCAGTGACATACAGTCATAAAGCACAGAAATAGACTCTTTGGTCCAACTCATCCATGCCGACCATAATCCCAAACTAAACTAGTCCCACCTGCCTATCCTTGACCCCATATCCCTCCAAACATTTCTTATTAATGTACTTATCTAAATGTCTTTCAAACATTGTAACTTTACCCACATCCACAACTTCTTCTGGAAGTTCATTCTACATGCTAATCACCCTCTGTGTAAAAAAGGTAGCCCCTCAACCTCCTACACTCCAATAAAAAAAGTCCCAACCTCTCCTTAAATCTCAAATCCTCCATTCCCAGAAACATCTTGGTAAATCTCTTCTGAATCCACTCCAGCTTATAACATCCTTCCTATAACAGGGTGACCAAAACTGGACACAGTACTCCAGAAGAGGTCTCACCAATGTCTTGTACAACCTCAACATAACGTACCAATTCCTGTACTCAAAGGTCTGAATAATGAAGACAAGCCTCCCAAACACCTTCCTCACCACCTATCTATATGTGATGCAAACATATATCTGAACACCCAGGTCTCTCTGTTCTCCAACACTACCAAGGTCCCACGTTTAATTGTTTAAGTCTTGCCCTTGTTTGTTTTAAGAATATGCAATACCTTGCAGTTATCCAAATTAAACTCCATCTGCCACTCTTCAGCCCAATTGATCAAGATTTCTTTATTCTTTTAGATAGAAACATAAAAGATAGGAACAGGAGGAGGCCCTCCGAGCCTGGTCCACCATTCATCATGATCATGGCTGATCGTCCAACTCAATAGCCTAATTCTATTTTCTCCCCATGATCTTTGATCCCATTCACCCCAAGTGCTTTAGCTAGCCACCTCTTGAATACATTCAATGTTTTGGCATCAACTGCTGCCTGTGATAATGAATTCCACAGGCTCACCACTCTTTGGCTGAAGAAATGTCTCCACATCTCTGTTCTAAATGGTCCACCCCGAATCCTCAGACTGTTTCTGAACATACCAACCATCGGGAACATACTCCCTGCATCTACCCTGTCTCGTCCTGTCAGAATTTTACAAGTCTCAGTGAAATCTCCCTCACTCGTCTGAATTCCAATGAAAACAATCCTAACCTAGTCAGTCTTTCCTCATACGATAGTCCCATCATCCCCAGAATCAGCCTGGTAAACCTTCACTGCACTCCCTCGACAGCAAGAGCATCATTCCTTAGAAAAGGAGACCAAAACTGAATACAGTATTCTAGGTGTGGCCTCACCAAGGCCCTGCATAACTGCAACAACACACCCCTGCTCTTGTACTTGAAAGCTCTCACAATGAAGGCCAACATACCACTTGCCTTCCTTATTGCCTACATGCTTATCTTGAGCAACTGGTGCACAAGGACACCCAGGTCCCATTGCATGTTCCCCTCTCCCAATTTATAGCCATTCAGGTAGTAATCTACCTTCTTATTTTTGCTTCCAAATTGAATAATCTTGCATTTATCCAAATTATACTGCATCTGTCATGATTTGCCCACTCACCCAGCCTGTCCAGATAATGCTGAAGCATCTCTACATCTTTGTCACAGTTCACCCTCTCACCCCACTTACTATCATCTGCAAACTTTGAGATGGTACATTTTGTTCGCTCATCCAAATCATTCATATATATTGTGAATAGCTGCGTCCTAGCACTGATTCCTGTGGTACCCCACTAATTACTGCCTGCCAATTTGAAAAGGACCCATTAGTTCCGAGTCTTTGTTTCGTCTCTGCAAGCCAGTTTTCTATCCATCTCAGAACAGTTACCGCCAATCCCATGTGCTTTAATCTTGCACAATAATCTCTTATGCGGGACTTTGTAAATGTTTTCTGAAAGTCCAAATATACCATATTCACTGTTTCCCTCTTGTCAACTCTACTAGTTACATCTTCATAGAATTCCAACAGATTTGTCAAGCATGATTTTCCCTTCATAAATCCGTGCTGACTCTGTCTGATTCTTCCAAAAGCTGTGCTCTCTAAATGCTCTGCTATGAAATTCTTGATAACAAATTTGAGAATTTTCCCCACTACGATGTTAGGCTTACTGGTCTATAATTCCTTTGTTTCTATCTACCTCCCTTTTCATATATTGGAGTAATATTAGCTACCCTCCAATCTGCAGGAACTCTACCAGAGTCTATAAATCCTGGAAGATGACGATCAATACATCCACTATTTCTAGAGCCAGTTCCTTAAGTACTGTGGGATGTAAATTATCAGGTAGATTTATCCACCTTCAGTCCCTTCAATTTTCCCAGCACCTTTTCTCTACTAATATTGATCCCCCTCAGTTCTTCCCTCTCACTAAATCTTGTGTTCTGCAACATTTCTGGTGTCCAATTTGTGTTCTGTTTTATGAAGACAGAACCAAAGTATGTATTCAGTTGCTCAGCCATTTCTTTGTCCCCTATTATACGTTCCCTGTTTCCGTATGTAGGGGACCTACGTTTGTCTTCACTAATCTCTTTCTCTTCATGTACTTATAGAAATTCTTAGTGTCAGTCTTTATGTTCCCTGCAAGCTTACTTTCGTACTGTATTTTCCCCTTCTTAATCAATCCCTTCATCCTTCTTTTATGAATTCTAAGCTGCTCCCAATCCTATTATTTTTCTGGGCCAATTTGTATGCTTCTACCTTGGACTGGTTATTGTCTCTAATTTCCTTTGTAATCCATGGATTGGCCTTCTTTCTATTTTGCTTCTGTGCTGGACAGGAATAAAAATTGTTGCAGTTCTCCATGCATTCCTTGAATGTTTGCCATTGCCTATCCATTGTCATCCCTTTCAGTAACTCTCCCCAATCTATCAAAATCACTCATGGTCACTGATATTCCCTTATCACATGCGTCTCTAATTTTCAATACAGTGCCATTCCTAACACCACCACTGCAGTTTGGGGACATTTATATGACACCAACTAATGCTTTTTGCCCCTTGGTATTTCTCAACTGAACCGTTACAGACTCACGTTGTCAGAGCTAATATCCTTTTGTCACTATTGTGCTAATTCTCTTTAACCAGCAATGCCACAACACCACCTTTTTCTTTTTGCCTGAATACGTTACTAGATAGCCTTCTTCACTGTCCACTATACCACACATTGAGGAAATGTGCTGTAAATTGGACCCTGCTATTCCTCAAGTCAAACTAAATGTTAAAACAATTGTTTTACATCCAGTATCCCAATGTAGATTTTCAGACTAAGATTGATAGAAAGCAGGGACCAGATGTCTACACTAATCAAGAATTAGTAATTAGACTATAGCCACAGGTAAGCAGATGTAAACTAACTAAAACATTAATCTCCTTGTAAACTTCCCCATACATACACAGGCAAACACATTGTGAAATAAATTACTGGCCAAGGTAGAAGAACTGGAAATTCATTTCAATGGTCTTTGCTTCACTGTTCCAACGTTGAGATGGTCCTTCCTCAGCTAGCAAGACCCCTAGTTTTTCAGATGATTTTCTCTGGATGCTTCCATTCATTTGTAAGAGGCACAGAGTGACTGATTCACTTCAAACATGCCTCAGATTTATCAATTCAAAAGTCACAATTGCAACAACTGCTGCAGGGAAAGTTACTGCTTTCTTCAAATTTAAACTCAGTTTTTGGCTGCAGAGAACAGGCAGGTTCTGGGCTGGTATAAGACTGTAGAATCAGAGATGTACAGCATAGAAACGGACCCTTCAGCCCAACTCGTCCATGCTGACCAGATATTCCAACCCAATCTAGTCGCAGCTGCCAGCACCCGGCCCATATCCCTCCAAACCCTTCCTATTCATATACCCATCCAGATGCCTGTTAAATATTGCAATTGTACTAGTCTCCACCACTTCCTCTGGCAGTTCATTCCAGACACACACCACTCTCTGTGTGAAAAGGTTGTCCCTTAGATCTCTTTCATGTCTTTCCCCTCTCACCTTAAACCAATGCCCTCTAATTATGGTCTCCCCCATCCCGGGGAAAAGACCTTGTCTGTTTATCCTATCCATGCCCCTCATGATTTTATAAACCTCTATAAAGTCACCCCTCAGCCTCCAATGGTCCAGGGTAAACAGCCCTAGCCTATTCACCCTCTCCCTATAGCTTAAATCCTCCAACCCTGGCAACATCCTTGTAAATTTTTTCTGAACCCTTTCAAGTTTCACAACATCCTTCCAATGGGAAGGAGACCAAAATTGCATGCAATATTCTAAAAGTGGCCTAACCAATGTCCTGTACAGCCGCAACATGACCTCCCAACTCCTGTATTGAATACTCTGACCAATAAAGGAAAGCATACCAAACGTCTTCTTCACTATCTTATCTACCTGCGACTCTACTTTCAAGGAGCTATGAACCTGCATTCCAAGGTCTCTTTGTTCAGCAATACTCCCTCGGACTTTACTATTAAGTGTATAAGTCCTGTTAAGCTTTCCTTTTCCAAAATGCAGCACCTCGCCTTTATCTAAATTTAACTCCATCTGCCACTCCTCAGCCCATTGGCATATCTGATCAAGGTCTTGTTGTATTTTTCCTCTCTGTCTCTAACATTTTTTCTGCTACAAGCTGCTTATTCACCTAAGAACCAATCACACACTTGTTGGCAAGCAAAAGGTCTCTGTCATTGATAACTGTCACTAGTCCACAGGCCAACCAACCTCTTGTTACTTCCCAGCTGCATCTAAATAGAGAACCATTTAGTTCCTCTTCGTTTGCAACTCAGACTTCAATGACAGCCTGATCAAACAGTTGTTTACAATGTCTACCATGAATATCAGGTTAGTTGCTTGCAAACCTCCAGCCACTCTTTCAAAGTCTGATTTTTAAACAGTTCTTTCTCATTTCAGTCTCCAGTTTTTAAAAACACACAAAAAAGACACAGTTCTTACATATGGCAATAACTTTCATCCCAGGAATCAGCATCATGAATTGCATTAGTTCACAATAGCAGTTCACCAATACATTATCAAGGGCAGTGAGGGATGGGCAATAAATGCTGACCCAGCCAGTGCAACCCACATATCCTTAATGAATTTTTAAAAATCTTCAGTAAACCCAATCCAACGCAAGTAAGGAGACCAAACCTGCATACAATCTTTGAAGAGCTGAATTGCCAATATTCTGCATCATTTAACAGGCCTTCCTGACTTGCTTTCCTAATAATGTTCTGCATCTGCATGCTAATTTTTTGTGATTCATGTACAAAGCCACCCTGATACTTCTGTACCATAGCATCCACGGAGAAAGTAATTTCAAAACTTAATTTTTTAATGACAGAAATATTACTTTTTCTCACAAGTAGGACATTTAATATGGTGTTGCCTTTATGTAGGTTTTATTGCAGAAAATACAAGAGTAGAATATTCCCATTTTCAGTTTGTGTTTTGAGTGAAATACATTGAACAGTTGGTTCTGATATAATGTGATAGTTCAGTTCTCCTGCGCTCTCACATTATAAGAAAATTGCGCAATAGCCACATCATTTAAACTAATGGAACATGAATCACATTATAGCCAATACAGATAAGGAAAGTTTGCATTCCAAAAATAACGGTCTAAATTCTTCCATCGCATTAAAGCCAATTCATGTTGAAGAAACATGTGTTATAGCAGAATCAACTGTACCAGTTAACCATGGACCAGAGTGACATTTTTCATGCAATCTTCCATTCTTCCTCTCATTATTTATTCAACTGGGCTGTTAGGTGCCCTTCTGGAATTACGTGGCATGAGAGGTGGAAGTGCACGCCAGTGTTAATGCCTTCTTGTATTCATACCATTGGTGCCATATTTAAAGCCCATTATACACCATCTCAGAAACTCCAAGCTAGGCTCTGATACTATGATCCTGCACCATTTCCAGCCCAATGACATGGCAAGAAAGCCAAGCCCGCTGTCGTCTTTGCAGACAGGTGCCCAAGAAGTGCTTGTTGATAAGGTGCTCAAGAGGAGAAGTGTCCTTCTTCCTGAAGGCCACCAAAGGAGACCATGTCACCAGACATTGCCAGCCAGGTCACAGGTAGCAGTCTCAGTCAGTGCAGTATCTCAGGTTAAACAGGGCATTCAGCAGCACAGGCAGACGATCAATGATTATCTGTGTGCTACAAAGTTAAGTACCAACATCATCTTTCCAGTACCTCACACTCAGGGCCACCATCCACTTTAACTCTGCCATTATATTCTCATTTTACCATGGCTCTCACTATTGTTACAGTCTCTCACTATTGCATATACCCTGCCCATGCAATGACACCCAACCACCTCATCCACCAAAATTACAATGTCTTTCTACCTTCTGTATTTCTACTCACCTCATGGGGACGTCTCACCCCCTCTCCAGCTCTTGTATCACCACTAACCAATCTTTCATCCACTTTCATCTCACTCAATCCTTCTTTTATCTCATTGCAGGAAAGCCTGGCCCACAATGGGACCAAGCAGGTCAAGATAAGTGAGGAACAGATGGACATCCAGTTTCTAAATCCTTTTGAGTTTGACCAGAGAAGAGCAGGACTGCTTATGTGTGGACAGGAGAGCTTAATGGTCAACCAAACCAGGAAGCTTTGTTGTGCTGTGTTGGCTGTTCTCCCATTAATACCAGTGCTAATTCATTCTTAATCTGCCTAAGAGTTGATTCACCTTAATCAACAAATTACCTCACCTCTACTTTTAAGGCACTAGTATTAGCCAGCAACTTCTGCCAGGAAGAAGACAGCACCAAAGACCCTCTTTTCTACCTTTTTGGTGACGAAGCCACTCAACCTAAGAGGATGCACTGGCAAGAATTATACCTTCAATTTCCATGAGTGCAAAGACATCCACCGTGTTGGGTACATGATCAAGATTAGACTCAGGAGTGCAATCTGATGAGTACATCTCTGCTACATCTTTACAGTTGGCTGAGAAAGAAATGCCAAAGTCTCTGGCACTCAGAAAACTACTGGAGACCAGACAACAGCTTAGCCGCAGGCACAAAACAATCCTGTGGTCTTAGTCACTAATGACTTTGTCAAGTGAACGGACATAAACTTGGTCAAAGCACTGAAGAATTCAACAATGTTTTCATATTGTTCTGGCTCCAGAATGCAGGCACCTATCTCTCTCTATGGAGAGATTGACAACTGCCATGGAAACCAAGGTTCAATCAGTGTTGGTTGAATATATACATGGACCTGCACTCCATTGCTCTAGCCATATGTGCTCTGCATCAATGGTAAGAGAGGGGAAAAGGCCCTTGTCCTCACTGCAGTTGCTGTTCTTCTCAGATAGACCAGATGGTGCCAGGTAACACCTACAGGGAGGAGCAGCCAAGCAGATGTCCTCAGAGGTTTCTTTTCAGGACCCCAAAGGTGTCCAACATCTCCGTTTCCCCACTGCCTGTACTGCCAAAGCCTGCAGAAGTCCAAGTCAAAGACGGTAAGCCTGCTTCTGGGCAAGCCATTCTCAGTACATCTCTGTCCTCTAGGACCAAATGCCTCTAAGGACAACTGCTGAAGTCTTCCAGGCCAAAAGGGCCAAATATAAAGCAAGGTTTCCTATCCCACCTGCAGGCATCAGGACTATCTTTAGACATTGAGAGAGAGGGAGGAAACAAAATTATGCTGAGGGCACAGAGGTGACACAGTTGAAATAATTGTCAATGATTTTGCACTTTTGTAAATATATTCTCACTTGAACACTTAAATCATCTACTCTTGTGTCATTTTTGGCATTGGACCCGGTGAATGTATGCACATTTGATAGATGGTCAACCTCTTCAGACATCCCAATGATAAAAGAAGGTATAAATATTGCTCATCTTTAACAGCAACAGACTCGGGCATCAGGGACCTTTGACATTGATGACTGCAGCCAACACATTGCACTTGTGGACAACGCTGAGACTAAATACAATGTGCAGAGATTGTGCTCAGACCTGGCCTGATACCACACTTATAACCATACTGTTAATGAGAGTATGGAATCCATGATGATAGGTTCATTCTGTGCATGAGCTTTTAAAAGGAATGTACTGTCATTGAAGGTGGGGAAGATGTGCAATGGAAACTCCCACACATGGTATAATAGTCACCAAGAAGAGCTACAGAAAGCATTCCACCCCCCCCCCCCCCCTGCAAATCTCCAATAGTCCTCAGACTATCAAGCATACCCACAGGGTTGGCTTTGCAAAACAGCACCAAAGAACCACCGTCGAGTTCCCAGATTAACATCTCCACAAAACCTCGATTAGCCTACCTGTAATTCTCAATTGCTTGCATTTGACTCGCTTGACAAACTGTGGTCTAATTCCTGCACTGCAAAGACGTAGATCCCCCAGACACTGGGAGGACAAGCGCCTCACTGACAGTTGTCAAAACCCTGGATTGAAATCTGCTGATTTATGGTGATAGTACCCCCTGACTAATCCCATTGCCCTCTCTGACGACTGTTCACCTTTGACGTTCAGACGAGACCTGAAACACATACAGTGTACTTACTGTCTCAGCTGCTGGCATATGCTTCAGGCATAATGTTGACATTGAACAATGCCATACAGCAATATGTCCACCTTTTTGACTGTTCGCATTCCCCACCATGACAAGTTGCCTGCCTCTCCCTCTGCACGAAAAAGCAATGCAAACCACAGAGATTGACAGCCTCCATGTAGGAGAAAAATGAATCACCTGTTAAAGAGGCAAGCTAAGAGACCTAAGATAAATCCTGTGTAGATGCATGAGATGTGTGTATGACCCTTGCATGCAAAACAACTTGTTAGAAGCATGCAAGGCATAGATGTTGCTGAGCTCTAATGTGTTGAAGGGCCAAAATGTTCCCTGAGTTGGTCCAAGAATAGTTATCATGATGTGATAAGGTTGGTAGTTTGCCATTACAAGAAAGGAGAAAAGTGGAAGTGACATAGAAATGATACAAATTACGCCAAAACTTAGGTGCAAATGTTTGGAAATAAGATATTGCTACTCAGTTTCTGAGATTCTGAATTTGCCAGTAAAAGTTTAAAGGAAAAATCAAAAAACGTTTTAATCAACGTTGAGATTCTGATTCATTTTTCATTCTCTCCATTACCCCTGCCACACTGAGGAGTGGAAAATTCCATCTTATTCGATTCCCTACAGTGTGGAAACAGGCCCTTCGGCCCAACCAGTCCACACCGCTCCTCCGAAGAATAACCCACCCGGACCCATTTCCCTCTGACTAATGCACCTAACACTATTTAGCATGGCCAATTTACCTGATCTGCACATCTTTGGACTTTGGGAGGAAACACACACAGACACAGGAAGAATGCGCAAATTCCACACAGATAGTCACCCGAGGCTGGAATCGAACCTGGGACCCTGGTGCTGTGAGGCAGCAGTGCTAATCACTGAGGCACCGTGCTGCCCATTGTATCAACTAAGTAATGATCAAGTTCTATGTTGCATTTCAAATTGGTATACAATTTTATCTTGAATTTTGCAAACACTGTACACATTTAGTGGTGTTAGCTACATATTATTCTAAAATAAGTATTAAATAATGTTTTAAAGACACAGATTGTCACAGACGCAGAGTTGGAAAATGCACAGGGATTGGAGAATGATGAGGAGAGCTCAGATTTCTCTGCAGAGCTGACTTCCACTATTTCTGGAATAACTGAAAAACTAGATGATACAGAGCCTGGCCAAGGTTGGTATCTTTAATTTATTGGTGTTGTCTCGTAAGTGCATTGTATCATAGAAGAATTACGGAAATGTTATGTCACAGAAGGAGGATATTCAGTTCATCGTGCCTGCATGAGCTCATTAAATAAAGAGCATTACCTTGTGCTAATCTCCTGCCTTATCACCCATACCCTTGCACATTATTTTTATCCAAATAATCATCCAATGTTTTCTTGAATGCCTCAATTGAACCTGCCTCCACCAGACCACCAGCAGTGCATTTCATATTCCAATTACTCATTGAATGAAAATGTTTTTACTCAATTCATCCTTGGGTTTTTTTTGCAGATCACTTTAAATTGGTGCCCTCTATTTTTTTGTTATCCCTTTTACAAGCAGGAACAGTTTCTCCCTATCTACTCTGTCCAGCCCACTCATAATTTTGAAAGCCTCTGTCACATCTCTTCTCAGCTTTCTTCTCTCCACAGCAAACAGTCCTAAGTTCTTCAATCTATCCTGAAGTTTTTCATCATGGAACTATTCTTATAATCTGCTTCTGCACCCTCTCCAATGCATTCATATGCTTTCTATGATTTACTGCCCAGAATAGTACACAGTACTCCAGCTGAGGTCAAACAAATGTCTTACATAAGTTCAACAGCACCTGTTTTCTCTTGTACTCAGTGACCCTATTAATTAAGGCAAGCATGCTGAAAGCTTCACTTATCCTCTCTCTCCCTCTCCTGCCATTTTCAATGATCTGTGCACATATATACCCAGCTCCTACTACTTCTGCACTCCCTTAGAATTGAGACACTTTTTTATCTTGCCTTTCAATGTTCTTTCTACCAAAATCACTTCCCTACATTGAAATACATCTGCCATCTGTGTGCACACTCCATCAACTTGCCTGTATATTTATAGAGTTCTACACTGTCCTCCTCACAGTTGACAATTGAACCAAGTTTTGTATCATCTGAAAACTTTGAAATTTTCCCCTATACACCAAGATCAAGATCATTAATATGTATATCAGGGAAAGCAAGACTCCCAATACCAATGCCTGGGTAACTCTACTACAAACTTTCCTCCAGCCTGAAAAATATCCATTGACCATTAGTGTCCATTTCCAATCACTCAGCCAATTTTGTATCCACATTGTTATTGACTCTTTTATTCCATGATCTATAACTTTCCTCAAGTCTGCTATGTGGCAGCATATCATCTCAAAGTTCAGGAACACCACATCGATAACATTACCCATATCAAGGCTTTTGTTATCTCTTCAAAAATTTCCAGCAGGTTCGTTAACATGATTTCTTTTTTAGAAATGGCTTTTCCTAATCAACTCAGCTTATTCCATATTACAATTTATTGTATCTCAAATCATTGTTTCTGGAAGCTCACGAACCACTTAAACTGAACGGTCTGTAGTTGATGGGCTTGTCCTTACAAACTTTCTGGAAGAAGGCTATAATGTTTGCAATTCTCCAGACCTCTGGCACCTCCCCGAACTCGAGGGAAGACTGAAAGATTGTGGCCAGTGCCCCTGAAATTTCCACTCTCACTTCCTTCAATATCCTTGGGTGCATCTCATCCAATCCTGGTGTCTTGTCAACTTAAAACATCAATAGTATGTGGACAGACAAAGAAAATAAAGACTTTTTGCCCAAAGAAACTTTGATGCCAGGTAAATAATGATAGCATGCTAAACCAGATGCAGCAAAACCTTGTACAAGTAATAATTTGTTGTAACGGAAGAACGTTTTTGAGCAAATGATTGCTGCTTTCTCATAATTTTATACCCTCCCTCATCCTTCAAGGAAGCAAAACTTGCCATTTTGAACCATTGTCGCCAAAAACTGACTTTAGTCCCATATCAATGTTAACTGTTAAAAGTGACCATGCAAGCCACTCGTTGGAATCAAATTTCCAGCAATTAAAGATGGTCGACATGCTGATTGTTTTGGCTGTATTTTGTGAATGATGAAGAATTTTTAAAATTCTGATGTGAAAATGGCACATATATAAACAGACTATTCATTCTGCCAGGTACTATGGTCTATTGACTTTTTCAATGGAGGGTCCTTTGCAGTGACTGAAAAAAAAGGCTACTGTAAAGCTTAGATAGAAACTAGACTGATTTTCTTCAGAACCTTTCAATTGATTCTCTATTTCTCCAGTGATGTTCAGCATTATTTCTGTTCTGCTAGAGTGAGAATTGTTATCAATAGTACTATATTTATTTTCTTAGTTATGGAACAGTTTTATTATTTCATGTTAATTTAGTTGCCTCAAAAGCAGGTAAAGTAATAGCTTACTATGACTGTGTTTCAGTCTGTACTTCATATCTATTGGTTATTGTTTTTACCTCTGTGCAGTCGTATCATAAGATGAAATGAAAGCTGGTATCTGATAAAGCTCTAATCTTGGGCACATATTGTAGGACAATATGCAAGACCTAAACAAATAATTTGTAAGTTTAATGTAATTTACTGAGATACTTAGCAGTCATCCATGTAACTAAATTATTTTCTTTAAATATACAGTCATAGACCTACAACTATTAATGTTTATCACAACTTTTATGAAGTTATTTGATTACTTCATCATTTTTATCACAATATTGTGTGGCCATATGTTCCAACTATAAATTTGTAAAAGAATATTAGTCTATTGTTTTTAGCATTGAATTTATTTCTTTCCCAGTTGATGATGATGTTGAGGAATCAATAACAGACAGTGATGATTGTATTGTCCCAGGCCGGCTGTCAACACACATAAAGCAGGTTAGTCTATTCCGTTAAATGTTTGAAATTTGATTATGTGATCTATAGAAAACAGTTTTAATGCAAGGCAATATAATGTTTAGGACAGAGAGAGTATTATTCTTTTAACACCAGATTATTAACCTTTATTGCTGATCAAGGGATACAGTTAGTGGAGAAAAGGAACAAAAGTGGAATGACATAAAATGAGAGATGGAAGGGGAAAAAAATGAGAAAGAAGATGCAAGGCAAACAGAATCAGCAAAGTTGATTCAAATGGCTGTGTATCCATTGTTAGCATACTCCTTTTGTTCAACATTTGGTACCTGCTTTCCAAGTGGAAGGGAACTCCTACCCAGTCTTGCAATTATTATGCAATCTCAAAACATTTTATACACCTAATTTTGCAGTGACATTTCTGAGCTTCATCGATCTGTGTTAAATCAAGAAGTTGAATTAATACTAATGGAGAAACTGAAGCCTGTCATTTACCAATCACAGCTATCAACACAAAATCTGAATATTTTTAGTTCTCACTGTGTTGTTGCTTGTGTAAACGTGGTTTAATTCTTTTAGATATGCTGGCTTATTTTGGAAGATTAACTAAATGAGTGTTTACATTTTTCAAAGAAAATTTTAAGTTTAAATTTGAGATTTTCATTTTGTAAAGTAGGCAAATTCCGACTAAATTTTCTTACAGTCCAGTTGATAATGTATATAAGCTTCTCTCTACAGCCTTGCAGGTCTGTACTAGATGAAAGCTGAAAGGAATATTTTACCTCAGAAGTGCTACATTTCAAACCTGAATTGGAGAAGTATCATTGAAAAGGTTTTTTCAAAAGATAACTTCTAATACTTTCTGTATATATTAATGGTTTGTTGAGAGCTACCAGTTATGGAGGATATCTCTACCTCAGCTTGTTGTCTTTATTGCAAACATCTGATTGATTCATTTATCAAGGCTAAGTGCAGAAGGTCATTTGCATGAATCTTTTTCGATGTTCTCTTCTCTTGCATGTTCTGCATTTCTAGCATTAAGTAATATAACCGCTACATTAGTCAATAACCATTCCTGATTGGCTTTCAATCCCCATCCAGTCCTTAAATAAACTAAGTCTGACATCTCATTATGTGACCAGCTACACTAAGCAATTGCCCATGGGTGATTGGCTGTCAGTCTACTTCGTTGTCTCCAGAGGGGTGTAAAAATGTCACCACCAATTTCAAATAGTGGCACAGATGCCTTTTTAACTAGAAGAATCCATAGAATATTTAATTACATGTTCAGTGCACTAAAGAATCAAAATTTATGACATTTTAAAGTGACGAAAGACTAACTTCTTAGCAAAGTACCCACATTGCATATTATGTTGAATAGGAATCTGAAATATGCTTGCAATTCCAAAGTCTTAATCCATCTGTAATATGATAGAAAATTACATATGTGTAATTTTTATTTTAGGAATGGTAAGTAACACTTATTTAACTTGACTTTAAGTTCACTCAGCAATTTTAATGTGTATAGAACTGAGACAAACGCTAAAGATGTAATATCGTAAGAAAAACTAACTACCTTTAACAGACTCATTTGTGAACTTGAGGGTGGAAGACTGCAAGTCGAAATACTGCCAGATAGTAAGTGTAATTATAGGATTAAAAACCATGTTCTCCTGTTGACTGTAAGATAATGAAAAATATAAATTTCCAGAATGCTTAAGGTGGCGAACCCAGCAGATGTAATTAAACAATAACTCAGCAGATCTGCAATTAATTAGTAATTCACAGTACGTACTGAATTGTGTTTCAAATGCATGTATGTTTTCATGTCAAGTGCTGTAATTAAAGTGGCTTACCAATTGCAATATTATACCAATAGTATACCACACTTCAAAGCAATTTTTTTGGATATTTTAATCGAAAAATAAATCCAACAGGTCTTCTAGACCATGCTTTACTGTAGGTCCTGTCTCTTTTTTGCTGCCTGTGATGTATAATTAAACACAGATTACTTCATTTCATTTACAACATTTATGAGCTGCACTTTGTCAGAATGAAATGCTTGTCCCCTCCTTTCCTCACCAAAGTGGCGTAATTAGTGTTAGCATCTTCCTTAACAGTCTACATAAAGTTTAGTGCTTGTATTAAATCAAGTCATTAACATAATGTGCTGTACAATTTGCCCCTATCTCTTTTCGTTTCCACTACATCAAAGCTCTTTGGAGCAGCAGTGTAATTGGGCCGTGCCAGCTTGTCAAGTTCAGTCAAGCTGATGGCTGCTTCTCCTCTGAAAAGCTTCCAGGCATAATAATTAGTGGAGAAGAAAGTCAAGAAAATGTAAAAATTTGTTCTGTTATCTATGAATATTTAATGTATTTGAATAATTAGGAGTTAAGATTATCAATTCGATGTATAATACATTGATTAAAAGCTGTGCGCAGAGCCCAGAATTAGATATAAAAACAGACATTTGAATTCTGTTGGCAATACTTAAAAGCCTCTACACTTATGCCTGATCACCACATTTTCAAATTGAAGTAATGAACAATGTATTAATGATTTTGTAATGATATGGTGAGAAAATATATTTATAGGAAACACTGTTTGATTTCAATAATCATAAAATATGAACTTCTTTGAAAAAGCTAACAAATTTTATTTCTAATTCAACATTGTGCTATTATCTAATCATAATATCTAAAGTGATAATCCTCCATAGCTTTCAATTGTGAGGTTTTGCCAGTTTTACAGCTGGTAAAAAGCAACCTTTATTTCTTTCAAAATTTATTTTATTTTGATGTACATTCAATGTGTAAAAATAATGCAACACATTCCTGCATTGTAAAATTAGTGTTCCTTCCTTCTAAGGCAACGCTGAATTTTAGTGTTGAACAATGACCGAGTTAACATTTTCAAAAGCTTGCAATCAAATGAGCATTATTATCTACTGAATGGATCTTACTTCTTTTGTGAATGAGATAAATTTGCTGTACGTCATACAAAGACTGAATATTTACTGGGCTACTGAAATTTCTGCTTTGGCATCTTTGATATTCATAAAGAAGCAACTTGGTAGTTCTTTATCTGATCTACATCTTCCTTCTCACCCTTTCTGGGTTTAGCTTTGTAACTTCCCAAACTGATGTGAATTCCCATCTGATCTCAATAATTTCTAAACTAAGGGGCAGCCTTGTATAATGTTAGAGATCAATAACAGAGATCAAAACAGAGATCAAAATCTGAGTTGAATCTTTGGAAATGAGATTTTGCCCAGGCCCTCTTGGAAGACATAACTGGAGGAGCAATGATTCTGTCCAGGATTTCGAGGGACCATTCTGTTTAAGTCATGGCAAAAAAAGAACTCTACCTTAGTAGGACAATAGCAACATAGTGCAAATGATAGAAATCTACAATGAAAACAAGAAGGTCTGGAGAAATTCTGCAGATCTGACAGTATATTTGAAGACACAAATAGAGTTAACTATTCAAGTCCAATATGACTCTTGCTAGGAACTGAAGAGAGAGATGGAAAAGTGAGGTGTTTTATGTTAGAAAAAAGTGAAAAGGAGAAAATGGAACAGAAGGGAAAATCAGGAACTGATAGAAAATAGAGGCCATAGGTATCACAGAACAAAAAAATCAGAAGAATGTGTTAATGGTTGTAGAGAACTCTCGCCATCTGACCTTCCCTGACCTTCACTTCTTTTCCACTTGTTTCTCCCCATCTTTTTCGAAAATATAAATATCATCACATTCCACCCATCTCATCCGTACTGAAGAAGAGTTATATTGGATTCAAAATGTTAACTCTTGTTTTTCTTTCTTGATACATGTTACCAGATGCACTGAGTTTCTCCAGCATTGCATTGTTTATTCTATTCAGTGGGATTGATCTAAATTATTTTGCATTATTATGTAAATATAAGTTGTGCTGATTGAATAAAATGAACCCAATCTCATCTGTTGTTAAATGTTTCACTATAATGCAACTTGAAATCTCAAACTAAACTTTGTGCCGTTTATTATTAGTTGATTCCATTGCCATAAAGGTTGAAAGTATACAAATGTGAAAGAGACCATTAGCTGGTCCACGTTGCAGGTGGATTTCATTTTACATTGTGCCTGTGCTTATATTCAAGTAGATTTAAATTAAACAGTGAGAGTCAGCTCCCATAAAAGTAACTTGTTCAGACACTTCAGGAAGCAATTAATGCCACTAAACCCCAGGTATTTATG
Organism: Chiloscyllium plagiosum; assembly: GCF_037043375.1. Taxonomy (NCBI): domain Eukaryota; kingdom Metazoa; phylum Chordata; class Chondrichthyes; order Orectolobiformes; family Hemiscylliidae; genus Chiloscyllium; species Chiloscyllium plagiosum. The sequence continues at coordinate 49,494,569 of NW_028270155.1, read as the reverse complement.
CCACAATAGACATTCTATTGCTAACTTTTAAAAAGAGTTCCATAGGCCTGTGTATTGTTGCAGAAAGATAACACAATTTAAAAATTACAATTTGCATATGATTTCTTGCATATTTGGTTAACTGAGACAGAAAGTATATTTTCCTAGCACACAACAATCAGCCTCTTTCTAGATTTTTCTATAAAAATGGACAGTGAGGCTTACATAACTCTTTATAGAATCCAACTTTGATTCCTTATGAATTGAGCTTGCATGCCACTCAAGGGGAAGTATTCCAACTTCTTTTTCTTCATCAAGCATTCTTTATCCCTTAACAGCTTAGCTGAGTCCAGCAAACATTCCCTGAAGGATAGTTAAAATAAGCATATTAGTTGAGGTCCAATTCAAACTTGTCTCTTTGATGTTGTGCTCTTGTCAGCACCTTGCGGACATAGTTTGCACTTAAAGTGCCAAGATTTATACAGCTATTTATGGATGCATTTTTGTGCTTACAATCTAGGGATAACTCGTTCTTCCAGCATAATGACAGCTTTCTTTTGTACTGTATGAAATAGTCAGCTCCCTTCAGTCTTTCAATTGTCAGGAATCAAACTAGTAGAAATTCTGCCTCCCAGTTTTTGAGAACCAATGTGGAACACCAATCAGTAAAAATGACACTTAGCAAATATGATTGCTGAATGAGGCCAAAAGTGAAAACATGAAGTCTAAGGAGATTCTCAGAAAGCAAACGAAAAGGAGTATAAGTAAAATCAGAAAATGTTTCAGTTGTCGTAGCTACTTAAAATGACATTTAAGTGCTAAGGAAAAGTGAATTTTGTTTAATTTTGAGGGCACCACTTAACAAATAGAGAGAGAGAAGGCCATAGAGATGAGCAGTGGAATTTGAGAGCCATCAAAATGAAATGATTTTGAAAATAAAAATTCTAATGAAGAATTTAATAAATTAAAATTAATATTTTATGGTTGAAAAGCTACAAATAAAATGAAGTTAAAAGGTCTGCTGTAAAATACAATATATACCATTTTGATAGTTTCCTTAAAATGAAAGATGCTGTCACAAGTGAAACTGAGGCCACTTTTCGAATACTGTGCACAGTTCTGGTCGGTCTTCTGTGGAAAGGCTGTTGTTAAACTTGAGAGTGTACAAAAGAGATTTACAAGGATATTGCCAGGACTGAAGGGCTTGTGTTACAGGAGAGGCTTTTTAGGCTGTGGGACTGTTTCCCTGGAATGTCAGAGGCTGAGGGGTGGCCTTAAAGAGGTTTATAAAATCATGAGAGGCATGGATAGGGTGAATAGCCAAGCTCTTTTTCATAGGGTGGGGGAGTTCAAAACTAAAGGGCATAGGCTTAAAGTGAGAGGGGAAAGATTTTAAAAGAACCTGAGGGGTAACATTTTCACACAGAGGGTGGTGCTTGTATGGAATGAGCTGCCAGAGGAAGTGGTGGAGGCTAGTACAATTACAACATTTAAAAGGCATCTGGATGAGTATATGAATGGGAAAGGTTTAGAGGGATATGGGCCAAGTGCAGGCAAATGGGATTAGGTCAAATTGGGATGTCTGGTCGGCATAGATGAATTGGATTGAAGGGTCTGTTTCTGTGATATATGACTCTATGAAAACCAGTTCAGAAATTACTCCACAGCCACCTGGTGTTATGTTTGTGTAATTATGGTGTGACATATTTACTTAGGAAGTTTCTATTGTTAATGGGCTCGCTGATATTTTACTAGAAATTTTTAATCCAAAAATGAGACAGAAGAAAGCATTAAGTTTATATACTGCCTTCGTGATTTTTGAGAAGATTTGTAGCTCAAGTTGATGATAAGCCTGTAAGTTAGCTCACTGAGCTTGAAGGTTTGTTTTCAGACATTTCATCACCATACTAGGTAACATCATCAGTGACAGTCTCTGGTGAAGCACTGGTAATATGTCCCGCCTCTCTATTTATAGGTCTTGGTTTCTTAAGGTGGGTGATGTCATTTCTGGTTCTTTTTTTTCAAGGAAAGGTAGATCGATCTAAGTCGATATATTGATTGATGGAGTTCTGGTTAGAATGCCATACCTCGAAGAATTCTCGTGCGTGTCTTTGTTTCGCCTGTCCTAGGATGCGTGTGTTGTCCCAATTAAAGTGGTGTCCTCCTTTGTCTGTATAAATGAAAACTAGTGTGAGTGGTCATGTCTTTTGGTGGCCATTTGGTGTCCATGTGTCCTGGTGGCAAGTTTCCTGCTAGTTTGTCCAATGTAGTGTTTTTTACAGTTCTTGCATGGTATCTTGTAAATAATATTAGTTTTGCTGGTGGTATCTAATGGATCCTTTAAGTTCTTTATTCGCTGTTTAAATGTGTTGGTAGTTTTGTGGGCTACCATGATGCCAAGGAATCTGAGTAGCCTGGAAGTCATTTCTGATACGTCTTTGATGTAGCGATAGTTTTTGGTTATGTTTTGTCCACTTGTTTGGGTTTGTTTCTGAGGAATCGGTGGGTTATGTTTATTGGGTACCTGTTTTTGTTAACATTATTTCAACAAGCTACATCACACTACAGCATCCAAGAACTACAAAAATCAGAAGAAAACTATTTGTGCAATATTTTCAGGAAAACCGGGTACCCAATAAACACAGTCGTCGATTCCTCGGAAACAAACCCAAACAAGAGATAGTCACTCTAGAGATAGCGTGAGCAGTTTAAAATAGCATACAGTATCCTGAACCTATTAGACAATAGGTGCAGGAGTAGGCCATTCTGCCCTTCGAGCCTGCACCACCATTCAATATGATCATGGCTGATCATCCTTAATCAGTATCCTGTTCCTGCCTTATCTCCATAACCCTTGATTCCACTATCCTTGAGAACTCTATCCAACTCTTTCTTAAATGAATCCAGAGACTGGGCCTCCACTGCCCTCTGAGGCAGAACATTCCACACAGCCACCACTCTCTGGGTGAAGACGTTTCTCCTCATCTCTGTCCTAAATGGTCTTCCCCGTATTTTTAAGCTGTGTCTTCTGGTTCGGGACTCACCCATCAGCGGAAACATGTTTCCTGCCTCCAGAGTGTCCAATCCTTTAATAATCTTATGTCTCAATCAGATCCCCTTTCAGTCTTCTAAACTCAAGGGTATACAAGCCCAGTCGTTTCAGTCTTTCAGTGTAAGGTAATCCCGCCATTCCAGGAATTGACCTCGCAAACCTACGCTGCACTCCCTCAATAGCCAGAATGTCTTTCCTCAAATTTGGAGACCAGAACTGCACACAGTACTCGAGGTGTGGTCTCACCAGGGCCCTGTACAGCTGCAGAAGAACCTCTTTGCTTCTATACTCAATCCCTCTTGTTATGAAGACCAACATACTATTAGCCTTTTTCACTACCTGCTGTACCTGCATGCTTACCTTCATTGACTGGTGTACAAAACACCCAGATCTCTTTGTACTGCCCCTTTATCTAAATTGATTTCATTTAGGTTGTAATCTGCCTTCCTGTTCTTGCCACCAAAGTGGATAACCATACATTTATCCACATTAAACTGCATCTGCCATGCATCTGACCACTCACCTAATCTGTCCAGGTCACCCTGTAATCTCCTAACATCCTCCTCACATTTCACCCTGCCACCCAGCTTAGTATCATCAGCAAATTTGCTAATGTTATTACTAATACTATCTTCTATATCATTAACATATATTGTAAAAAGCTGCAATCCCAGCACTGATCCCTGCGGTATCCCACTGGTCACTGCCTGTCCTTCTGAAATGGAGCTGGTTATCACTACTCTTTGTTTCCTATCAGCCAACCAACTTTCAATCCAAGTTAGTAATTTGCTCCCAATACCATGCACGCTAATTTTGCTCACTAATCTCCTATGTGGGACTTTATCAAAAGCTTTCTGAAAGTCCAGGTACACTACATCTACTGGATCTCCCTCGTCCATCTTCAGAGTTACATCCTCAAAAAATTCCAGAAGATTAGTCAAGCATGATTTCCCCTTCATAAATCCATGCTGACTCTGACCCATCCTGTTACTACTATCCAGATGTGTGGTAATTTCATCCTTTATAATAGACTCCAGCATCTTTCCCACCACTGAGGTCAGACTAACTGGTCTATAATTTCCTGCTTTCTCTCTCCCACCTTTCTTAGTTAAGAGCATTGAGTACAGAGGTAAGCAGATAATGCTGGACTTGTATAAGACATGAGTTAGGTCTCACTGAGAGTGTTGTGTGCAGTTCTGGGCACCGCACTTTAGAAAGGATGTGAACACATTGGAGAAAGTGCAGAAGAGGTTTACGAAAATGGTTCCAAGAATTAGAAATTTCAGTTACAAGGACAGATTGGGAGAGTTGGAACTGTTCTCCATGGAGGGAAAAGGCTAAGAGCGTTCTAAATCATGAGGGGACGGGATAGGGTAGATAGGAAGAAATTATTCCCTCCCATGAAAGGATTGAGAATGATAGGTCGTAAATGTAAGCTGATTTTCAAAAGAAGCAAATATGAACTGAGAAAATATCTTTTTCACACAGCGAGTGATTAGGATCTGGATTACAGTGATGGAAATGTGGTGGAGGGAGGTTCTATTGAGCTATTTCAGAGAGCATCTGATAATAATTTAAATAAAACAATATTCAGGGTTATGGAGAAAAGGCAGCAGAATGGTATTAAGTAATAATGCTCATCCAGAGAGCCAATGTAAACACAATGAATATCTTTTTGCACCATAACAATTCTGTGATTCTGTAAGAAGTTCATGAGATAAGAACATAAGATATAAGAGCAGAATTAGGTCATTTAGCCTATTGAGTCTGCTCTGCCATTTGATCATGGTTGATATGTTTCTCAACCCTATTTCCTGCCTTCTTCTTATAATCTCTGATCCCCTTAATAATCAAGAACCTATCTATCGCTGTCTCAAATACAGTCAGTGACTCGCGCTCTCAAATACACTCAGTGACTCGCTCTCCTCAAACCTCTGCAGTGATGAGTTCCATAGGTTAACCACACTCTGAAGAAATTCCTCCTCATCTCAGTTTTACAGGGTCATCCCTTCATTCTGAAGCAGTGCTCTTGGACCCTAGCCTATCTACTAGTGGAAATATCTTCTCCACGTCCACTCTCTCCAGACCTCTCAGTATTCTGTAAGTTTCAATCAGAATTCCCCTTCCCTGTTCACACCCAACACTGTCCTTTTAAGCTCCATCGAGTACAGACCCGGAGTGCTCAAATGCTCCTCCTATTATAAGCCCTTAATCCCTGGGATCATTCTTGTAAACCTCTTCTGACCCCATCCAATGCTAGCACATCTTTCCTTAGATACAGGGCACAAAACTACTTGCAAAATTTCAGATGCAGTCTAATCAGAGCTTTATACAGCCTCAGCGTATATTCCTGCTCTTGTATTCTATCTCCCTTTCCTATCTGCCAACTGAACTTGCATGTTAACCTACAGAGTATCCTTGACTAGGACTCTCAAGTCCCTTTACACTTTAGATTTCCAAAGCTTTTCCCTGTTTAGAAAATAGTCTACATCTCTATTCCTCCTACCAAAATCCATAACCTCGCAATTTGCCACATTGTGCTCCATCTGCCACTTCTTTGCCCACTCTCCTAGCCTTGTCAAAGGCCTTTTGGAAATCTAAATACATCATGACCACTGGTTCTGTTTTGTCTAACTTTCTCATTATCTGCTCAAAGAATTTTAAAAGATTTTCAGGTATTACTTCCCCTTGATGAAGCTATGCTGACTCTGCCCAATTTTACCATGTATTTCCAACTACTCATACTGGTATTTTAGTTTGTAGCCTGTAAATATTTCCCCTATTTACCTTCAAACCTATAAATGATAGTCAAATTAGTAGCAATCAGCAACTTACAGTTTACTTCTGACATCACTTTTTTGTGTTGTTCCGAGGGTTCGATTTATCTTATTAAAACAAACCTCACAACTATGAGCCACAAAATAGCAAGCAAAGTGCACTACTTCCTCCTTACACTGAATCCCTCCCATTGCCTCCAAATTTCTCAAAATATATACTCAAGCTGTATCTTACTTTGGATGTCATCTCTCCTTCCTGACCCTGTGGAGCTTTCTGATCCATGATTAATGATTTATCATTTAAAAAATGCTGAATAAAATTACATTGAATAAAACTGAAATGATTTTCTCTGAAATTGTAATTGTTATCATAATGATTTAATACTGTGGATGCAACTACAGTTTATTACTACTTGCTGCTTTTCAGATTTATCAGAGCAGTTAGTGTGATTTGTGCCTTAGACAGATCAAACAGTGGATGTCAGTTACATTGCGCACTGTATTTATATGAGATGCTCATAAGTATTTTCAGACACTGGAGATAGATATACGATATAAATTAAACACATCTACTATTGATTTACAATACTGACAACTGACTGAGGTCATCAATATCACAGATGCCAGTCTTCAACCAAGTTGATTCACTCCATGTGATATCAAGAAACAGCTGAAAACACTGGATACGGCAAAGGTAATGGGTCATGACATCATTCGGCATTCAGATGATCACTTATGTTCCAGAACCTTTAGCCAGGCTGTTTGAATACAGTTACAACACTTGTATTCATCTGAAAATGGCTATTCTGTCCTGTGTACAAAAAACAGGATAAATCCAATCCAGCCAATCACCGTCCTGTAAGATTATTCTCAATCATCAGCAAAATAATTTAAAGGTTTGCCAACAAGGAATATGCTGCTCACTGGTACTCAGTTTAGGTCCTGCCAGAGGCACTGAGTGCCAGGACCTCATTGCAGCCTCAGTGCAAATATGGCTAACTCTTGAGATGAGATGAGAATGACTGCCTGTAACATTAAGGCGCCATTTAACTGTGAATACAATAAGGAGCTGTGGCAAAGAGGATAGGAATTCTGCAGTGTATAACTCACCTCTGACTTCTCAAAATCTGACTTCCAATTGTTAGGCACAAATCAGGAATGTGATGAAATGCTCTCCACATGCCAGGTTTAGTGCAGTTGCAACAACACCCAAAGCTTGGCATCATCCAGGACAAACCATCCTATCCACCATCTTCAATATTCAGTCCCTTAACCACCAAACACCGTGGCAAAGCTGTCTACCAACTAAAAGAGGCACCAAGGATCCTCTGACAATGCCGTCCAATTCCATAATCTCTACCACCTAGAAGGGCAGCAGCAATAGATGCTTGGGAGCACCATCATCTTCATTTTCCCCTCCAAGCCATGCACATTTTTGGCTTGGAACCTTATCACCATTTCTTCACTATCATTGGGGCAAAATCCTCAAACTCCTAACAGCACCCCAAAAGACTGCAGCAGTTCAAGCAGCTAGCTTGCCATCATCTTTTCCAGAGCAATTGAGAGGACCAAAACTGTACACTCTACTCCTGGTGAAATCTCAGCAAAGCTCTGTACAACTGCAACACAATAAAGGCCAACATTCCACTTGACTTCCTATTTGCTTGCTGCACCTGCATGCCTTACTTTTGATAACTCACGGACAAGGATCCAAGATCCCTATAGTCATTCAGATTTTCCAAACTCTCACCATTTAAAAAATATTCTTTTTTCTCATGGCAGAATGAGTAACTTTGCACTTGTATTCAATATGCCATTCTAGCCCATTTAATTAGGCTTTGCAAGTCCTCTTAAAGTCTCCTTGAGTCCTACTCAACTATGTTCCCATGCAGTTAGTTAGCATCAGCAAATTTAGAAATATCACAATGGGTCCTGCATCCAAACAATTTATGTAGGGCTTTGGACCTAGCACTGGCCCTTCTGGTAATCCATTAATAACAGCCTGTCATCTTGAGAATGCTCCAATTATGTCTAATTTGTGTCTTGAAGCAATTCTCAATCCATACAAATATGTACCCCGCCTCTCCATCCCGTATGCTCTGATTTTACTACTGACATCCTTATGAAAAGCCTTCTGAAAATCCAAATACATCGCATCCTTTGGTTCCCCTTTGAGGATGCTACAAGTAATGTCCTCAAAAAACTTGAAATTTGTGAAACATATTTCCCTTTTATAAATCCCTGTTGACCCACTCCATTCTGTTCTACATGTCCAGTTGTAACATCCTTTACAATAGATGTTAATGTTTCCCCACTAGTGGAATCAATCATTAGTCTGCAGATCATCATTCTCCCTTTTCTTCACTTCTTAAATCATTGGGTTATATTTGCTACATTGCAGTCCTCAGGACCCTTTCCATAATCTGTAAAATTTTAAAAGATAAAGACCAATGCATTCACTGTCTTTCTAGCCACCTCTTCCAACTCTTTGAGGCGAAACCTTTCATCTAGAGGATCTTGGTGGGATAGAGAATCAGTGCAGACTCGATGGGCTGAGTGGCCTCTTTATGCACTTTAACAGTTATAGAGTCATACAGCACGGAATTAGACCCTTCAGTCCAACCATTCCATGCTGACCATAATCCCGAACTAAATTAGTCCCTCCTGCCTGCACTTGGCCTATATCCCTCCAAATATTTATTTTTCATCTACTGATCTAAATGTCTCTTAAAAGTTGTAACCATACCCACATCCACCACTTCCTCCGGAGGTTCATTCCACACACAAACCACTCTCTGTATAAAAACATTGCCTCTAATATCATTTTAAATATTTCTTGTCTCACCTTAGAAATATACCCTCGAGATTTGAAATCCTCAATCCTAGTGAAAAGATACTTGCCATTCACTTTATCTACCCCCTTCATTATTTTATGAATCTCTATAAGGGCATTTCTCAACTTCCTAAGCTCCAGTGAAAGAAGTCCCAGCCTATGCAGCCTCTCCTTATAACTCAAACATTCAATTCCCGGCAACATCCTGGTCAATCTCTTTCGAGCCCAAATTCTGATTCTGTGATTCTGTCTCAATTTTGATACAAGTCCCAAGATGTTTGTAAGAATGTGTTGTAGGTTTTACTGTGGGCAACTGAGTTTCCCAGCCGTCAAGAAATCTGGCAATTCAATAAGGTGATGACAGATTTGCACTAAGTTGTGCCTTTCCCCTGATGCTTGTGAGTCAAGAGGAACAGAATTGTATCTTACTACATCACCACATTCCCCCAACAATGAATCCAAGATATACCCCCCCCCATACAAAATTCCCAGTGCTGGGAATCACAGCTGTACACCACCACCAGTACTCCATTTGAAGCTCTGGAATTGAAGTCAGACTGCACAATTGTGCTTTCTGCCCAATTGGAAGCCTATCATTAAGCTAACTTCCAGTTGATGAGTGAAATCTCCATGGCATATACAAAAATCCAGGCTTCTGAGTTTCCTCTTCCAAATCCTCACCTGACTTTTTGTAACATTGTTGTGAAGATGATGGCAGAGGTCAAAATTTGGAAGTCCCAACCCCAAAAAAGCACCTATAATTTTCTCAGTGGGGGAGAATATGGAGACAGGTTCCAAATCACACATCCATACGTCACAGAGGCAACTTTCTATATAAAGCAGTAGCTACCTCCAGTTAACTCTGATTAGCATGAACAAGAAGTAGGAAACACAGGTTTTGCAGTTTCAACCTGGTAAATATTGCAGAGTTCTTTGGGAAGGCAGGGTGCCTATTTGGTATGATCCCAGGACATCTTCGGGGGAGGTCAGGTCAGGGATGGAAATTATTTTCGTGAAGATTCCTCTTGAGTTTATCTTGAGGACTGCTTTTAGATTTTTAGAGGCTACTTTTCTATTGTCTACTATTAAATGATGTACTTACATAATTAGCTACGTACTTGGTTTTATCAGGAGGGGGAGTTTTCTTTTTGGTAAGATTGCGCATCCACATCGTACATCATTATTAAATCTTTTAACTTAGAATCTATAAGTGTTGTTCATTTTTTTACAAATAAATCTCCCATGTTCCATATTTTGTTACATATTCACTGCAAGCATTAAATGCATACCTTGTATAAACAGATGAATTATTAATGCTTATTTTCCAGGAATAATTATATGTGGAAAAATATAATTTGTTTTCTGAAAACTTCTGTCAAAATTAAATGTAGCATCTTTCTGTATTATGTGTATGTATAAAAAATATTTAGGCTTCAGCTATCCTGATTTCCTTCCCTTAACAGAAAGTTCTACTGTATGCCCTTTCCTCTCAGCATGTTGAATCATGATAGTAATTATAACCTCCAACAAACTTGGTCAGTATGGATAAACTTAGATGATACAAAGCACCTATGGTCCTACCAGCCTACACTACAGCTGGTCAGCTGACACTCGGACTCTGCTCACCATTCCCACCACCATCCTTGTCCCAGCTAACACTGTGTGCTTGGAGGAGGAGCAAGAGTGGAAGAGAGGGAAGTTGTGAGGATGGAGTTGGAGAAAGATTGAATCTTGATTGGAGGAGAAGCTTTTCACAGGTGTGGATGAACAAATGGCGCGTTAGGGCTGCCAGGTACCCACCCTGATTGTCACGGTCCAGACAGTGCCAATAGCCACTATATCTGCTGTGTGGGAAAATAGGAAACTGCAAATCAATGAAGTGAGATAAAATAATAATGAATACTAATGCATGCAAATGTAAATAGGCCCCTCGCTGCTTAAAAGTGCAATTTTTCTCACTCTTCAAAACTTGGTGGACAATTGAACTTTTTTTTCCTCAAAAAAGGCAAGAACCTCAGTTCTACATGTCTCACCATATTTTCCCAACTGATTCGCCAATACTTTCATTGTTCAGATGCTGGCAAGATTCCACCATATGTCTCTGTAATAATGATTAGATCAAAACTGTTTTTACCTTTTCATGCAACTAATTCACCTTGATTCCTCTGCATATTCAGATGAAGTGACTTTAATGTTTTTTTTTCAGCATGGACTTTTCTGTCTGATGCACTGGTATCATTTCACTGTCCATCCATTCTCATTCCACTGTTTGCCTTTACCCATATCAACATGCTTCATAGAGTCATACAGTACAGAAACAGACCCTTCAGTCCAACTAGTCCATGCCGAATATAATCCCAAACTAAACTAGTCCCACCTGCCTATCTCTTTTATCTTTGGATTTTTAAATCTTTCTTCATCCAAACCCTCAAGGTTTGTATGCTATGTTTGTTCAATCTGGTAAATTTTCTGGTCTTATGTACCCTGTGACAGTTTTTTTTTAATGGCTCAGACAGTAATCCAAAGATTATTACTTTTGTGCTTCTTTTCAACTTACCCTTCAGCTATTCCGACACAGTAAGCCCTCCTGTAACATTCTAGATGCATTCCTGAAAAGTGTAATCCTAAAACATGCAACAGCTTTGGGCAAATCAGTTTTATTTCTCCCTATAGGCATTTAATGTTGCCCTATTCATCATTCTTTCACTTTAATACTATTTTAAGATTAGATTCCCTACAGTGTGGAAACAGGCCCTTCGGCTCAAAGGGCAACACTGACCCTCTGAAGAGTAACCCACCCCCCTCTGACTAATGCATCGAACATAATGGACAATTTAGCATGGCCAATTCACCTGACCTGCACATCTTTGGAATGTGGGAGGAAACCCATGCAGACACTGGGAGAATGTGCAAATACTACACCAACAGTCACCCAAGGGTAGAATTGAACCTGGGACCCTGGTGCTGTGAGGCAGTAGTGCTAACCTCTGAGCTATCATGCTGCCCACAATATATTGTTCTGTTGACTGTGGGCCACAGCTTGCACAGGGACTCCACAGTTTCATCTGCTGTCTCGAGGGGGGAGCAGATCTACTGAGATAAATCATGACTATGACCCTGTGGACCAGGAGATGAGGAAAGTCGGTAGTTCTGAGGAGAGAAAATTCATTGAGTGTCATGTGATATGTCCTAATATTGATTATGATGGTAGACACAATGGCACAATCTCTTCCTTTCAGATACAGATTCAAAGGCATTCCAGCCTTTCAAATTGTGACCTCTCTCAATTTAGAACTGTGGTCCAAGGTCTGTATCAGGGAGCCCCTACCAATAGGCCTATGCCATCTGCTGGAACTGTCACTTGCCCCAGCCAGCTACTACTAGACAGCATCTCCCTAATAGCCCACTATCACTCCAAATGGTCAGAATCACCCTGGAATCTGCCCAGACATGACTGATCAATGGTGCTGGAAGAGCACAGCAGTTCAGGCAGCATCCGAGGAGCTTCAGCAAAATCGACGTTTCGGGCAAAAGCCCTTCATCAGGAATAAAGGCAGAGAGCCTGAAGCATGGAGAGATAAGCTAGGGGAGGGTGGGGGTGGGGAGAGAGTAGCATAGAGTACAATGGGTGAGCGGGGAGGAGATGAAGGTGATAGGTCAGGGAGGAGAGGGTGGAGTGGATAAGTGGAAAAGGAGCTAGGCAGGTCGAACAAGTCTGGACAGTTTGGTTGATTGTCACCCGCACCAATCTCCGAGACACCCGCACCAATCAACCAAACCGCCCCGTGGCCCCACATTTCAACTCCTCCTCCCACTCTGTTGAGGACATGGAGGTCCTGGGCCTCCTTCACCACCGCTCCCTCACCGCCAGACGCCTGGAGGAAGAACGCCTCATCTTCCGCCTCGGAACACTTCAACCCCAGGGCATCATTGTGGACTTCAACAGCTTCCTCATTTCCCCTTCCCCCACTTCATCCTAGTTTCAAACTTCCAGTCCCCTTGACTTGTCCGGACTTGTCCAACCTGCCTAGCTCCTTTTCCACCTATCCACTCCACCCTCTCCTCCCTGACCTATCACCTTCATCTCCTCCCCCACTCACCCATTGTACTCTATGCTACTCTCTCCCCACCCCCACCCTCCCCTAGCTTATCTCTCCATGCTTCAGGCTCTCTGCCTTTATTCCTGATGAAGGGCTTTTGCCCGAAACGTCGATTTTGCTGAAGCTCCTCGGATGCTGCCTGAACTGCTGTGCTCTTCCAGCACCATTGATCCAGAATCTGGTTTCCAGCATCTGCAGTCATTGTTTTTACCATGACTGAGCCTCACCCCAGGCACCCTCCTGTTCACAAGACATCAGCAATAATAGAACCTGGCTGTCTCTCTCCCCACTTCCCTGATTCAGGGGGTGCTGTGCGCAACGGAATTGGCAGCGCCCTACCGTCTTTCCTCATCTCCTGGTCCACAGGGTCACAGTCATGATTTATCTCAGTAGATCTGATCCCCCCCTAAAGACAGCAGATGGAACTGTGGAGACCCTGTGCAAGCTGTGGCCCACAGTCAGCTGAAGAATATAACTGACCCACAGAACCTCGTCCGGATGATAGCAGTCATCACCCTCCCTTTTCTGTCCCTGCCTCTGCTAACTTGGACAACATTCAACAGCTCCCCTGCACTGCCAACCATGATCCACCATCAGAACAATGTGCTACTGGCCAATACTGCAGAGAAGAGAATGAAAATCCAACAGGTCCAGCCACTACCGAGATCTTGTCAGCCAGCAATAAGGCACAAGGAGTAGCGCTACTGAACCCTGGCCTGAATGGCCATAAAGAAGGGATGCCACAGACCCCAGAAAAGATGCTACTGGCAGCCTGATGAGCAAATGTCCATCAACCAATACCCAGCTTTTCCTATTTCTCCACACTCTGAAGAATCCCAAACCTCTAGTTTTCCCTCTCTCTCACTCACCAACCATATTATTCAGTGCCAGTCATGCTAACTGACCATCTCTCTCATTGAACTTTTTGCCAAAGCCACCTCCTGCTGCCTTTCACATTTGCAACTTTCATCTCCCAAACCTTTGCCGTCTGCAAGGATTGCACAATGAGAAGCAAGAGGCAAGAGCAGCTTCGAGTCACAGAGGTGGGCTGCAATCTGAAGATATGGCACAAGGGCAGGTTGACAAAAAGGTAAATCAATAGTGACTAGGACAGTTGATGGTAGGGACAGTTGTCAGCAACCAGAAGTTTCAATGAAAAAGAAAGTTGTCTGAAGAGGGAAGGTCAGTGGCAAAAGGGAGGAGTAGGTAAGTCTATCAAAATAGCACCATTCGGGTGACAGACTTGCAATGTAGTAGTTTATCATTAATAAAGTTTTATTTACACTAAACTCCCAAATTTAAATTAGTTTAACAACATGACGGTGGATTGACTGAGAGTCACAGGCTCATACAGCAAGGAAACAGATTCCTAGGTCCAATTCGACCATGCTGATCAGACATCTCAGTCTGACCTAGTTCCATTTGCCAGCATTTGGTCCATATCCCTCTCGGCCCTTCCTATTCACAAACCCATCCAGATGCCTTTTAAATGTTGTTATTGTACCTGCCTCCACCAGTCCCTCTGGCAGCTTATTCCACATACGCACCACCCTCTGCATGAAAATGTTACCTCTCGTGTCCTTTTTAAACCCTACTCCTCTCACATTTTGGCTAGTCACCTTATCCAAGCCCCAAGATTTTATAAACCTCTATAAGGTCTCAGCCTCCCACACTCCAGGGCAAAAAGCCCAACCCTATTCAGCTTCTCCTTACAACTGAAACCGTTCAATCCAGGCAACATCCTTGTGAATTGTTTCTGCACCCTCTTAAGTTTAACAACACCCTTCCTGTAGAAGGATGACCAGAATTTTGTGCTGTATTCTAAAAGGGACCTTACCAATATCCTATACATTATCTTGGACATTACAACAAATTCTTCTTATTTAAACCCATTTCAACAAAGAAATAATTAAAATTGTTTCAAATCAAATCATCTTTATCACAAATTATTGATTTGGAACTCACAATTGATTTTATTTTGCCAAATAAGCAGAAGAATATAAGGTATTTACTTTTTATGTAAGTTCAATGGCATATTTCACCTGAGTAATTATCATCAGGCGTCAAGAAACTTATTCAGCAAGATTGAATTTATTGTTTTGAATAAACATGAATGTTTGATAGATTGCCATCAATGCTGCTTTGCTTTCACGAAACCCAAATATTTCTTTCTGAATTTATTGAAAACATCCATCAAGTTTTCTGTAGGGGCCATTTTATAGGGAACTGCTTTTTGATTTTGAGAAAAAAAAGTTGACATTGTAAATCACAACATTATGTGTCAGAAATTACAGCCCTTTGATTTTGTAAAACTATAATCATGTGGTTTCATTCTTTTCTGTCTGATTGGTACCAGCAAGGAATCTTGCTTTAAATTAGATTTGGTTAAATCTGTGACCACTATATTTTCTTCTGTATGATAATAGCTTGCCTGATGCATGCCACTTACTGTTTATCTAACTTGGCAATGCTGATTTAATCAATGAATTGTTATCTATTAGTGAGTTTGATCAAAGAACTACTAATGATATTTAATTGACTTGATGATCATTACTTACGAACTAAAACGAAAACAGAAATTGCTGGAGAAATTCAGCAGGCCTGGCAGCATCTGTAGAAATAAAATAGACAATATTTTGGGTGCAGTGACACTTCTTCAGAAATGACTGTAGCCAGAAGAATGTGGTGCATATGTTGGATACAGGGGGCGGGGTGCAACTAAAGAAGCAAACGATAGGCACAGATGAAGCCCAGAGAGAGAGAGAGAGAGCGAAAGACAACAGCATTTGGACAGACACAGGGATGAGTAATGGTGAGCTGAAGAGAAAGAAAAACTGATAATAAGGACCATTAATGGGTGAAAAAGGGTTGGATGTGATAAAAGTAAGCCCATCTGATGACAGGACCAGGGGACTGAGAGCTTGTAAAGGACATGGAAGGAAGTGTTCATGCCCTGAAATTATTGAACTGAATATGGAGCCCTGAGGGATTCTCAAGCAGAAAATGTCCTTCTGGAGCACTGCAGCAGGCCCAAGACAGAAATGTTGGCCAGGTAACACAGTGGTATATTGAAGTAGCAGGCAACTGGTAGTTCAGGATCACTTTTGCAGACAGAATATAGGTGTTCTGCAAAGCAATCACCCAATCTGCGATTCCTCCCCCAGTGTGGAGGAGACCACATTGTGAGCAGCAAATGTAGTAAACTAGATTGAATGAAGTGCAGGCAAATTGCTGCTTCACCTGGAAGGTGTGTCTGGGGTAGTCAGGAAGGAGGAAGTAAATGGGCAGGCATTATACCTTCTGTGATTGCAGGGGAAGGTGCAATGGGGTGTGCGGAGGTGTTGGGAGTGGTGGGGGGAATGGACCATTGCCTCTATGATTATTAACCAATAGATTTAATTGCTCAGTAGGGCAATGATGCAGCAGGCTTAATGTGCAGAATTGGCTATGTTTGTCTGTGTAATATATACAGTTTTTAAAATTTGTATTTATTTTGTGCTCTTCATGACCTCAGGACATCTTGCAGTATTTTCTGGTCATCAGGGCCCAGAACAGAAGTGAGTACATCAGGGCCCAATAACTTAGGCACAGTTGTACAGGGGCTTGCTGTGCTAAGATTGGAGGCTGGGATTGCGGACAGGAGCCTAGGCCTTGAGCATCAATGGAGCTTGTGATATCTATGCCTGCCACTGACAGTGAAGTACTTTTGACATGTAATCACTGTTTAAATGCAGAAAATTCAGCAGCAATTGCAAAGAGACAGGTTCTACAAAAAAAATGTGATAATGACCAATTCATTTATTTTCCATATTGGTCAGGATGCTGTGGAAATTTTTCTTGCTTTCTTTAAATTTTGTTGTACCTTTAGCCATCTGAGTTGGTTTTTGGGCCTTCAGTTTATCATTTCTGCAAAAGCACAATGGATGCAATCTTATATAGACCTCAGCAATATGGGCTGCAGTGGGATTTATGCCAATATTGGATGAAAAGTCCAATAAGGCCAATCTTGAAACCAAAAGCAACTTACTGCACTTTTCATACATTTGCCAAGTGGCGAGATGAGTTTCTCACAAAGCTTGTTAAAAGCCTTATTAATGCCACAGCTTGGGAAGGTAATGGCCTAGTGCTATTATCACTAGTTAATCCAGAGATCTAGGTCATGTTCTGGGGATCCAGGTTCGAATCCTGCCACAGCAGATGGTGGAATTTGTATAAGATAAAAATTTGAAATTAAGAATCTAATGATGACTATGAATCTATTGTCAACTGTCAGAAAAACCCATCTCTTTCACTGATGTTTTTTAGGAAAGTGTCATCCTTTCCTGGTATGGTCTAAAAGTGACTCCAGGCCCACAGCAATGTGGTTGACTCTTAACTGCTACATGGGCAAGTTAGGGATGGGAAATAAATTATAGCAATGCCCTCATTTTGTGATCATCCTGTGAACAAATATTAAAAGAAAAAGCTCATGTCATTAATATTCAACTTCCTATTGTACTAAACAAACCAGCCTCCATGTTGCTCAACACCAAAAAGCAGCTGTTCACCATGGCCCACGGCCACCAGCTACATATACCCCTTGTCCACATACATTAGGATCTGACTTTTGTTAATTGCTCCACCTCTCCAATCCATTTGTAGGCTCTTTAGGAAGCACAGACTTGATTTGCTGGATATACTGGCAAGTACCATGGAAATGTTGCAACAGGGATACTTTGTGCATATGAGGCATCCGGCTCACGCGTTGGACCAAGCTGCATTTCAGGGCTTCTCACTTGCTCTGTTAGCAATCACTCACTTAGCATCTACCTGTGAGCTTGTAGACCCATGTCTTGCCTTGAAGGGACATTGACCATAATTTTTCATAATACTCTTTAGATACAGGGCTAGTGCCAAAGGATTGCACATGTTATACTCTTATTTTAAAAAAAAGGTGTGCAGGAACTGCAGGTCAGTTTCCTTTACCTGAATGGTGGGGAATTTTTAGAAATGATCATTTAGATCAAAATTTGGATCAAAATTAATAGTCACTTGGGACAATGTGAGTTCATTAAACAAAGTCAGCAGGGATTTGGTAGGGGCACCTTGTGTTAAGATAACTTGGTTGAGAATGCCATTGATACAATGTATAAATTTCTGAAGAAACTCCATAGGTCTGGCAGCATCTGTGTCGAGAAAGCAGAGTTAACATTTCCAGTCCAGCGACCTTTCTTCAGAAAAGTTCATTCTTCTTTACACAGATGCTGCCAGACCTGATGAGTTCTCAAGTAATTTCTGTTTTGTTTCTCAGATTTCCAGCATCCTCAGTTCTTTGTTTCATATTGACATAACGTACATGGACTTCCAAAACCTGATGACCTGCCACACAAGGTAGTGGGCGGCACGGTTGCACAGTGGTTAGCACTGCTGCCTCACAGCGCCAGAGACCCGGGTTCAATTCCCGCCTCAGGCGACTGACTGTGTGGAGTTTGTATGTTCTCCCCGTGTCTGCGTGGGTTTCCTCCGGGTGCTCCGGTTTCCTCCCACAGTCCAAAGATGTGCAGGTCAGGTGAATTGGCCATGCTAAATTGCCCGTAGTGTTAGGTAAGGGGTAAATGTAGAGGGTATGGGTGGGTTGCGCTTCGGCAGGTCGGTGTGGACTTGTTGGGCCGAAGGGCCTGTTTCCACACTGTAATGTAATCTAATCTAAAACAACAGATCTATGAAAAATATTAGAGCTCATGGGATAAAAGAGACAGTAGCAACATGGATGTGAAATTAGCTGAGTGACAGAAAACAGAGTAGTGATTAATGGATCATAGAGATCTACCACACAGAGAAAGGCTCTTTGGTCCATCGCATCCACAACGGCCAAAACAACCATCTAACTGTTCTAATCCCATTTTCCAGCACTTGGCTCATAGCCTTGTATGCCATGGCATTGCAAGTCTGCATCTAAATATGTCTTAAATATTATCGGGGTTTCTGCCTCTGCCACCTTTATAAGCAGTGAGTTCCAAATTGCCACCACCCTCTGGATGAAAAACATTTTCCTCACATTTCTTGACACCTTCTAATTCCTTATCATAAATCTATGTGCCCCGTCATTGATCCCTCCATCAAGGGGAAAAGTTTCTTCCTGGCTACCTGATCAATGTCCCCCATAATTTTATATTTCTCAATCAAGACCTCTCTCAATCTTCTCTGTTTCAAGGAAGTCAACCCCAGTCTCTCTCTTCATAACTGAAGCTCTCCAGTCCTGGCAACATCTGGTAAATCTCCTCTGCTCTGTCTCTCGTGCTATCACATCCTTCTCAGAATGTGGATTCCAGAACTGCGCACAAGACTCCAGTTGTGCCGAACCAACATTTTAAATAATTTCAGCATAACCTTTTAAAGCCTGTGACTTGGCTAATAAAAACAAGAATCCTGTATGTGTGTTGAACCAATTTATCAACTTGTCCTGTTATGCTTTGTGTTTTGCAGGAATTCTCCAGAGGTCAATATTAGGACCAATGCTCTTCCAGATGTAAATACTAATGACCCAAATATTTTCAGGCTTGATATTTGCTAATAATATTTATATCAACATGTGGATATTTTCATAATAATGTAAATCAAATAGAAGACAAATACCTTTTAACACTTCCTTTAGAGACTGGCTGACTCATTTGTCGCCCTTGGAGAAAGTGTTAATTTCTGCTCCAAGTAGCTCTTGTTTAATCCATGCTGGTTTCATGAAACTTGGCCAATCTGTGGGTCAGGTGACACTTGTCATTATTTGTGGTGATGGGGAGAATAGTGTTTCAAGTACTGTGAAGGGGAATGATAATGGGGGTAAAGGGGCAGTGATTGCTGTGGCCAGGAATAATACAGTAAAGGAGAACACAGCAAATAGAAGCAATGAGAAATGAAAGAATAATTTACAGTGAGTAGTGAATTTCTGTTGACAAAAAATATATGGAAAGGCAGAACACTACAAAAGAGATCCCCACCCCCACCCCACGAGAGACTGCAGAGAGCTAAAGCTAAAAATGTACAAGAATAAAAAGGAGTAGTTTGGTTGCCATCACCCACATAAGAAATATTCCAAGGATAGACTCTGTAGAAAATGCAGAGAAACCTTAACCAATGGGTATAATGGCACCAGCAGCTCGCAGATATCGAACAGCTTCAAGCCTCAATGAAAAACCCAACAAAGGGCAGGCCAGTGCATTGTGATATGCAATTGTTGCCAGACGAACTACAGAGAAGGAAACTGCAACATTTGAAAAGATAATTAAAGTTTTCAACTCTTATTTCCGTTTAAAATAAAACATCTTACAAACTAAGCAAAGAGTGACCAGTACAGGGAAACCATTGTCAGCTTTATAAATGGTTCATACTATCTGGTGGACAATTACCAAAATAAAACTTGAAAGAAGAAATATATGTGATACGTTCCAAAGCCCTTTCAGACATTTTAGTTTAAAGAAGACCTTATGTAGCAGTGCAGTTCACCAGACAGGTTGAAATTCACAAGCATAACAGACTTCTCATAGAGTCATAGAGATGTACAGCATGGAAACAGACCCTTCTGTCCAACCCGACCAGATATCCCAACCCAATCTAGTCCCACTTGCCAGCACCCGGCCCATATCACTCCAAACCCTTCCTATTCATATACCCATCTAAATGCCTCTTAAATGTTGCAATTGTACCAACCTCCACCACATCTTCTGGCAGCTCATTCCATACACGTACCACCCTCTGTGTGAAAAGGTTGCTTTTTAGGTCTCTTTTATATCTTTCCCCTCTCACCCTAAACCTATGTCCTCTAGTTCTGGACTCCCCAACCCCAGGGAAAATACTTTGTCTATTTATCCTATCTATGCCCCTCATAATTTTGTAAACATCTATAAGGTCACCCCTCAGCCTCCGATGCTCCAGGGAAAACAGCCCCAGCCTGTTCAGCCTCTCCTTGTAGCTCAGACCCTCCAACTCTGGCACCATCTTTGTAAATCTTTTCTGAACCCTTTCAAGTTTCACAACATCTTTCCGATAGGAAGGAGACCAAAACTGCATGCAATATTCCAACAGTGACCTAAGCAATGTCCTGTACAGCCGCAACATGACCTCCCAACTCCTGTACTCAATACTCTGACCAATAAAGGAAAGCATACCAAACGCCTTTTTCACTATCATATCTACCTGCGACTCCACTTTCAAGGAGCTATGAACCTGCACTCCAAGGTCTCTTTGTTCAGCAACACTCCTGAGGACCTTACCATTAAGTGTATAAGTCCTGCTAAGATTTGCTTTCCCAAAATGCAGCACCACTCATTTATCTGAATTAAACTCCATCTGCCACTTCTCAGCCCATTGGCCCATCTGGTCCAGATCCTGTTGTAATCTGAGGTAACCCTCTTCGCTGTCCACTACACCTCCAATTTTGGTGTCATCTGCAAACTTACTAGCTGTACCTCTTATGCTCACATCCAAATCATTTATGTAAATGACAAAAAGTTGAGGGCCCAGCACCGATCCTTGTGGCACTCCACTGGTCACAGTCTGAAAAACACCACCACCCTCTGTCTTCTACCTTTGAGCCAGTTCTGTATCCAAATGGCTAGTTCTCCCTGTATTCCATGAGATCTAACCTTGCTAATCAGTCTCTCATGGGGAACCTTATCCAACGCCTTACTAAAGTCCATATAGATCACATCTACTGCTCTGCCCTCATCAATCTTCTTTGTTACTTCTTCAAAAAACTCAATCAAGTTTGTGAGACATGATTTCCCATGCACAAAGCCATGTTGACTATCCCGAATCCGTCCTTGCCTTTCCAAATACATGTACATCCTGTCCGTCAGGATTCCCTCCAACAACTTGCTCACCACCGAGGTCAGGCTCACCGGTCTATAGTTTCCTGGCTTGTCTTTACCGCCCTTCTTAAACAGTGGCACCACGTTTGCCAACCTCCAGTCTTCCGGCACCTCAACTGTGACTATCGATGATACAAATATCTCAGCAAGAGGCCCAGCAATCACTTCTCTAGCTTCCCACAGAGTTCTCGGGTACACCTGATCAGGTCCTGGGGATTTATCCACCTTTAACCGTTTCAAGGCATCCAGCACTTCCTCCTCTGTAACCTGGATATCTGATGGTATAGAGGACTAACCTGGAGTCAGCCCACTGACTTTGACTTGGTCCACTTTATTAATCTGAGAGCAATTAAGAAATCGGAAAAATAGAACTCATTAAAAGTAGAGGGTGCATCTCCAGCCATTACTGTTCCACCATGTATGGTGGGAAAACTCACATTAGCATCAGATATGCCCAGTCATTAATACCCAGTTGTTTGCTGAAGTTTCAATTCACAGCAAGACAGATTTTAAAATGGTAAAAACAATGACTGCAGATGCTGGAAACCAGATTCTGGATTAGAGGTGCTGGAAAAGCACAGCAGTTCAGGCAGCATCTGAGGAGCAGTAAAAGCCCGAAACGGAGATTTAAAAATGAACCACTCAGTCTGCAGCTACCTAAGAGGTAGATGTTATAAAGAACGAAGAGACATTGTCCTTAGGAGATGTAATAGTTTGACTCAGTAACTCAGAAAAGGCATTCCAACATAAAAGGGAGATTTCAACCCAGATCGGATTATGCTCATGTTGAAAGTTCAAAAATTGTTACTGTACAGTAAAGCCATCAACAGTCTACTGCTGAAACCTATCAGCAACTTAGGGAAGCACTGAAAATTTCTCTTAGGAGAAAACAACAACAACCAAACCACAGAGTTTCTTGAGAAATAGAAGACTGGTGAAGATTAAGGTTGAAAATGGAAAAGAACTCAAATGGATCAAAGTTAAACAAGAATTGCAGAAACCTTATTAACTACAGAGACTGCTCAACTAAAATCTAAACTATTATCTAAACTATATTAATACAACCCAGCCTTGGAAGCTAAAGAACAATAGCCTATAGCAGGTTTTAGAAATCCTCTACAGCCCAGCAGCATTTTTAACCAACTGACACATCAGAGATACATACATTGGAGCAAAAATGTCTCTCTGTCATAAGACCAAAACTAAATAAATGCTGTGATTTGTTCATTGAGACAAACTTTCACCTGCAATGCGTGAGTGATGCTTGCCAGTTTAAAAAGGTCACTGTTGATAGAGAGATCAAAACTCTTCAACTCAGTTCACACCAGATTATCAAAGAGAAGCAAGACATTATCACACCAGATTATCAAAGAGAAGCAACAGAAAGAGAATGAGCACAAGGAAAGGCTTAGAAACAGATGGAGAAATCACCCACTTGGCCATCCGGTGTGCCATCTACAGTACAAAGCAGGAAAGTCTTATAGATTCTGTTCCGGAACTTTATCCCCTCATGTGGCAGGAGAAGACATGTTTCTGTACCCTTGCAGGCACAGACCCCAGTTATAGAGAAGGACCTTTCTGGAATTCCATCAGGAAGTGGCGTCTTCCCATGCCTTGTAAATAGTTACATGAATAAAACATTAATATTCATTAAAATGAGTGCAGACTACACCTTTCTACAGTGGTTCTACTGATGAGGATATTATTAAGCTATATAGATGGATAAGAGAAACTGAGACTTGGAGAAGAAATGTTAAGAGAAGATTTGATTGAGGTATTCAAAATCATGATGGGAATTCTGTAGATCAGATAGAAGAAACTGTTGCTATAGTGGAAGGATAGAGAGCTAGTGGGTTTAAGATAATTGGCAAGATAATGAATGAGCTGACACAAGGAAAACCTTTACTTCACAGCAAGGTATTAAGCTGTGGATGCATTGCCGGAGAGTGTTATGACGGCTGGTCCCATCATGGCATTCAAAAGGAAATTCAACTATTCCCTATAAAGAAAAAGATTTGAAAAGTTTACAGTAAAGGTGATTTGCTCCTACAGAGAGTCAGCATGGGCATAATGAACTGAAGGGTCTCCTCCAAACGGTGCTTTAAAAAGTGCAGGAAGCAGGAACATCCTCAATTTTGACCTCATGTTGGAGAAGTTATTATTGACACAACTGAAGATGGTTGAGCTGAGGACACTGCCCTCAGCAACTTGTCATGGGTCTGAGATGATTGATCTCCAGTAACTATAACTGCCTTTCTGTTTGGTTTGACTTCAACAAGTGGCGAGTTTTCTGCCTGATTCTTATTTACATCTTTCGGAGATCCTTGATGCAACACTCAATCAAATGTTGCCTTGCTGTTGGGTCTCTCTCTTTCATGTCACTTCACTAATTCAGCTCATTTGTTCTTGTTTGGATCAGTTTGGACATTCTGGAGCTGAATGGCCCTGGTGTATTCCAGACTGAATATGTGGTTGATAAGTAATCGCTGCTTGATAGTGCAGTTAACAGCACTTTGTCACTTTGCTGATAACTCAGAGTAGACTTTTTTAAAAATTGAATCAACGTTCCTTTTGAGAAGGAGAAAGTGAGGACTGCAGATGCTGGAGAACAGAGTCGAAGAGTGTGGCGCTGGAAAAGTAAAGCCAGTCAGGCAGCATCCGAGGAGCAGGAGAATCAATATGAGCTCATTCCTGCTGAAGGGATTATGCTCGAAACATCGAATCTCTTGCTCCTCGGATGCTACCTGACCAGCTGTGCTTTTCAGCACCACACTCTTGAACCCTTGTGAGAGGTTGAGTTTCGAACGTTGCTGTGAACCTGGAGTCCAATACCGGGTAAAGTTGTCAGATTTCCTCCCTAAAGAACCATAAGTGAACCAGATGAGGCCTCGGATGCAAGTCCACTGATAATACCACTATGTCATTTGTCTTTCCCTTGAACGCTGACGAGTAGTAATTGGCTTTTTAAGGACCCAAGTAATTTTCCACATTTTAAGTGGGTGCCAGTGTTGTAACTCAACTTTAAAAGTTTGGCTATGGCCACATCTAGTTCCAGAGAACCAGTGTTCATTTGCTTATTAATATCAAGTGGAGTGAACTGAACTGGCAAGAATATAGTTGTGAACCGCAAGTGGACGTCAAGATAATCATCGACTTATGTCTTCTGAAAGAATGCAAATGCTTCAGTATTATCTTTGCTGACACTCCAGTGTAAGTGCTGTTGTGTATCTAACAGTGCTGTATTTCCCTGTACCTGACCTATGTTCAATTTTGGGATTCGCGTAGAGGCTTTACAAGTGGTGCAACACAATTTCTGGCTCAAATAGGTGATGCATCTAGAATGACAGGCCATAGGTACAATATTAAACCAAAGATTTGTGATATAAAGAGAAACAGTTTTACACAATGAATTGTGAGGCTGTGGAATTCACTTCAAAAGTTGCTCTTTAAGGCAGAAATTATGTCAGCATTCAAATTTAGATTGGACACCTGCATAAAGAAAAGGGGTTGAATGGATATATGAACAGGCGAGATAAATCCAATTGGAACTACATTGCACAAAGAGGGTAAATACCATTGAGCACTGCTTGTGCTCATGACCTATTTCTGTGTTTTGAGTTTTTTGCAGTGCTATGAATCAGTTACCACCACAGCCTGAATGTCTGTGTTAGGCATGTCCAGAGTACAGCAGGACACTTAATATTTTTAGTCAATTTGTTTAGATATTTTGTGACACACCTCTGGAACAGGTGGGTCTTGAACCAAGGGCTTCTTCAGCCAGTGACCACAAGACCCTTCAGGATACTGTTGGTAATGGATCAAACAGCTTAGCTTAATAAAGAGGGCTAAAATAGTATACATCTGATACTGATGGCTGGGGTTCATTCCACACAGTTGGTGAATACACTAGAAACCAATATGCAAATAGATGAATCTGATCATATTTGCAATGAGAAACTTAACAAATTTTGTGTGCTGAATCCTGGTTTGGAGATTCATTTGCATTGCCATGGATTTCTGCATTTGTTAGGCACATACTTCATTAAGTGTAAAAATCAACAGAATATTCTAAAAAGTTGTCATAGATATTTATAAGTTGAATTATAGTAATATTTTTATTGTGCTGAATTATCTTCCACTTCTTTTTGTTAGGTTTTTTTGATGTCAGTCTCAACACAGTTCTCTTGTTTGAACCTGTCATTTGTGGGTTCAAATTACAAATTGTAGAATGGCATGCTAACACATACGTGAGGTGCCGAAAGATTGGTCACTGTCAGAGATGCCAGCTTTTGGAGAAGAAATTAAAGCTCAACCCCATCATCCCATTCCAGTTTATATAATCATTTCCATGTTATTATTCAAAGAAAAGCAAGGCACTTCTCTTGATAGTCTGACCCGTATTTGTCCCTCCTCCAGCATTACAAAAACAGACTATCTAGTAGTTTACCTACTTGCTGTTTACGGATCCTCTGTGTATTTTAGTTTCTTTATTTCCTTAAATCTTAAGAGGTTACACTTGAAAAGTACTCCACTGGCTTTGGATGGTCAAAATAATGATAGTTCTTTTTTACACTTGTTCTTATTTTTCTTGCCAACAAATTGTCATGTCAGACTAACCTAGTGGCTAAATGGATTACTATGTATAAATATGTTATTAGGATAAAATTTAACACCACTATCATTCTTAGTAGCTGAGCTCTGGATTATTTGGGTTATTTGCTAAACCTTTCATTGCTTCTATGTCTTTTTTTATTTCTAATTTGAATATGAAAAGCTTATTCAACTCAAAGGCCATCACTTTAATGACACTTGGCAGTCATTTGATTTATTAGGTTTAAAGAAAAAAAAAATCCACTAAATATTTCATCATGTCATGCTAATCCTAGTAATATTTCCAGATGAAGCCTTGTACCTGTATTAACAGAGACAGAATAGTGCGTAATTTTCTTGTCATCTTTGTAAAATTTCCATGAATCTACTGAATAATAAAACAGACTTCTTGAAATATTCAGATTTAGGTTTGCTGTAAAAGTACCTGAAAATACATAATGAACGAAGAAGATTCTTGGTTTAATGTACATTTCATGGGTCCTAAAGGTAATAAGTAGAAAATTAACTTTTCACTAGAATGCCTCAAGTCATTTTACAGGATGAGACATCCACTCACTGAAATTTCGATAACTTTGTAACTTACTTCATCTTTTATGTTTTAAAAACTTACAGCCGTCAGAAAAGATCCGGATTGAGATTGTATCTCTCACTCTGAACGAAGATACTCAAATCCTGAACGATGAAACTATTCAACGATTGTTTGTTGAATACAGGTTCTACAATTTGCCAGCTGAGGAAACGCCAATGTCTCTTCCAAAGCCATACAATGGACAATGGATCTATTACAATCACAGCAATGGTAATGACATTAGAAGTTGAAATAGGTTACATGGGGTATCTGAATGTGATGTCTCTAAGGCTTGCATATGAACCATTTATGACGGAAGCGAATATTAACTTCCAGTTTAAAACTGTTTCATTTAGCTACCTGTTGGGAATAAAATTGTACAGTTTTTAAATTTCCATGATATTTAACAGAATTTTTTAAAAACCTTGTAAATCGAAAATATCAGCACTGGATTTAAGCTTTGGTAAATGATAGATCCCGCAATCTTTTCACTCTCATTAATTCTATTAAATTATTCCTTTACAGCAAGCACCTTTTATGAGTGGTCTGAAAAAGCTTTTTAAAATGATTGTTGAAATGTTATATAATTATTTGGAACTGCTCCACATTCTTTTAACAACATGAATCAGTAAACCAAATTATACTCATCATTAAGCACATTTTTGATCATCTTTGTAGTTCATTCATTATATTGATTGAATAACATTAAACTACAATAGGAAATTGCCTCAGTAGTTCACATTTTTAGACAAGACTAGAGTGGGACTGGAAAAGCACAGCAGGTTAGGCAGCATCCAAAGAGCAGGAAAATCAACGCTTTTGCCCTTCATCATTCCTGATTAAGGGTTTTTGCCCAAAACGTCGATTTTCCTGCTCCTCGGCTGCTGCCTGACCTACTGTGCTTTTCCAACACCACAGTAATTTTGACTCTGATCTCCAGCATCTTCTGTCCTCACTTTCACCCACATTTTTAGACAGTCATAATAAGGATGAACCAAAAAAAAAATTATGTACTAAAATAATTTATTTTTAATGTGAAAACAGATTTCCATTACTGATTAATGGAACTAATTAACACGTGAACTTGAAGAAATAAGTTGGTTTTAACTTACTTGGGCATAATGTACCGAGAAAAGTCTTTTAACAAGTTTACACCTCGGACAAGTTGCCTACAATTAAAGTTGTTAAATATTCTATTCTGACAAACTTCAGATCTTTTACAGTTCAAGATACTTCAATTAATTTTTTAGTTTTTTGTTTGTGCTTGTTTAATGTATTGAGATGCCTCAGATTAAATCTTGTCAGACTGCATTGTGCTACACCCTGGATTGGTACATAAGATTCTGATATATGCATTGCAGTCCAAACTTTGCTGCAGTGTGCTCATTTTTAAGAGAGAGTTCAGTCAGAATGAGGTTCTGCATTGCATACGTTTACACATCTAAAGCAGAAATAAGTTGCCTGACTAAAAGAGTTTCAGTGCTCAGCAAATTACTTAAAGATGCTCTCACTCCATAACATTATATTGCTGAAAATGTGGTGGAAACTCTGCTCATGGCAGAGTGGGAGCAGTTCCAAAGAATTTCCCTGATAATCGCCCAAATCTTATGGTATCCACATCATGAAAATCTGGACTTGAATTGGGTGATGCAAGTTAGAACCCTCATTGAAGTCCTGCAGTGTACACAAGTTTAAATTCCGATAAATTCATTTTCACTGGCAAGGATGCCTTGCAAATGTTTCTAAACTGAGCACAGTGTCAGAGGTTTGGGACATAAGCAGGACTTAGCCAAATGATACTCGGAGAATAGGCTGGTTAATACCTGACGTAGCTCAGTGATTAGCTCAAATAACTGAACTGAGGACCACAATCAATCTCCCCCAGTCTTCAGCCCCTCCACTAACCTATTCGGCATCAAATTAACGAACCACCCCAACCTGAAGCCTGACCATCCCTTCCCGTCAAGTACCACCTCACAATTACCACACGACTATGCACCCAATTACTCCTCCATCTAGCTATCCTCCCACATAACTATCCACTTCAACAACACATTAGCCCCCAACTCGCCCAACTACACCCTGCACTGACTACTCCTCAAAATGTCTATCTCCACCTGAGAATCCAATCAATCACCCAGCTACCCATTCACTCAATCATCCGCCTACACACACCCATTCATCCACCCACCACCCCACTATACATACATACATACACACACAGCCACCAACTCACTCACCTACCCAGTCTCAAACTCATCGCTGATCCACTCAGTAACCGACTGAAAGTCTTGAAATCTTCAAATGTGTACCAAAAATAGTAGTTCTTTGTCCATTTTCTCCCACAATAATCACTCTTCCATGGGGACACCTGCGTTGCAGCCAGCATTAGAGATCCTGTTTAAAAAATCAGAAAAATATCTGCTCATTAAAGTTTTCACAGGCAGTGGAAGTGCATACTGACTAGAAGATCCGGGTGTGGTTTTCAAAGACCCGACAGGTAAATCACATAAAATGAAATGGATTTGATTTGTTTATGGTGTACACTTTCAAACAGGAGCTTTACACTAGATTTAAGTTATGCTAGCCGTGGTGCCAATTTTTGGAGTGATTGTAGACTCATTTCATATTCCAATGAGTGCTACAGAGTTAGATTGTTAATTTTGTTGTATTTGCGCCAATTTTGCACAAACACAGAAGTGATATTACAACAGATCATAATGGCTGGTAACACAGACAGGTTAGGAGAGTTTTTACACCAGACGATAAATCATATTTTGTTACATTTGAATTCATCACGCACTCAGCTGCATTTGAATATCTGTACACAAGGGACATTTTCCAGACAAAGCTGTGATTTAAAGAGTACTAAAAGCCAAAAAAGTATTATGAACTTGTGCCTCCTATTGTATGTTGAGGTTTGGAATATAAGATGCATTTTCTATAGCTGATAAATTTGTTGAACTGATTTAACCATCATCTGTGCAGTTCTGGGCACAATCATGTAAAGGATGACCGAGGTTGCAGAGGATGAGTTTTATCATGATGTCATTCACCCTTAGATTATCTGATTCATAACTGTACTAAGCTCAAAAGCAACAGTTGAGTTTCTTGCCCTATCTGCCAAGGTACACTAAGAGCATAACTCTGCAAACTGTATTGACAGGAAGTAGTGAATGGCGATATGTAACCCAATTTTTCTTGAGCATGCACATTCTTCTATAAACTTGTTACCTTCCTAGCCAACTCACCAAAGCAAAACAGGTTCCAAACATACAAGTTTTCATACAGACATAGTCTGAGGATGAGTTCCTGAAGAACTGAAGTGTTTAACTTTTCTGAAGTTGCCCCAAATACAGTCTGAAATCAAACATTTTGGTACATTAAAACATGAAATTTCATTTCTTTTAATGCAGGCTTAAATTTAAGCCTGAGTATATTGCCTCACTCTGTCCTTCTAGCAACAGATTTCACGATAGCAACGAACAAGTATTTCCAAAAAGCTTGTGTCACTAACTGCCAGATCTGCACTATGATTTGGTGCATCAATTTCTCTTTTTATAGGCGAATGCTAGTTTAACTGATCATGGGAGATAAATGAGCATAGTAACATAATGTACAAATAATAAAATAACGGTCAAGTGCAAGAGCGGAAGGACCTGGGTGTGTATATATGTGAGTCCTTGAAGACAGCAGGACAGGTTGAGTGGAAAGTTAATAAAACATACACTATCTCAGGTATTATTGTGATGATACTTTGGCTTTAAGGTGTATATTTTATCCCTTTTTTTAAAATGAAGAAAAGTTGAGACAGAGGTACTAAGATGTCTGCTTCAAAGCTCGTAAAATAAACAATTTGTGAAGCCTAGGTTTTTTTTAATGTTGAAACAATAGAAGCAACCTGAATGAGTGGGGTTAGGACAGACTAGGAGAGTGAAAAGAGTATTGGCGATGTAATACAATGCAGAAAAATGTGAGGCCACGCACTTTCGTGGGTAGAATAGAGGTGTTGATTATTTTCTAAATTTGGAAAAGCTTCAGAAATCTAAAGTACATAGGAACACAGGAGTCCCAGTCACAATTCTTTTAAGGTTTACATGCAGATTCAGTTGGCAGTTAGGAAGGCAAGGCTAGAACTCAAGAGCAGAGGTGTACTGCTGAGGCTGTATAAAGCTCTGGTCTGGAATATTGGAAGCTGTATTAGACCCCATATCTCAGGAAGAATATAATGGTATTGAATAGGGTCCAAAGGATGATTACAAGAACGATCCTGGGATGAAGAGCTTGTCATATAAGGAATAGTCGAGGACTCTGGACAGGATGGATTTTAGAAGGATGAGAGGAGATCTCATTGAAACTTAGATAATACTGAGATGCACTGATAGTGTGGGTGTTTGAAAAATGTTTCCACCAGTAGGAGAGACTAAGACCTGAGGGTTAGCCTCTGAGTATAAGAAAAAATCTTTAGAGCTGAGATGAGGAGGAATATGTTCTGCCACAAGGCACTTAAACATTGAAACTCATTGCCACAGAAGGCTGTGCAAGACAAGTCATTGGGTGTATTTAAGACATTGATAGACAGGTTCTTGATTAGTGAGGGGATCAAGCGTTACCAGGAGAAGGCAGGAGGATGGAGTTGAGAAATATATCAACCATGATTGGCCGAATAGCCTAATTCTGATTTTATATCCCATGGTCTCATATTTGTGATTGAGGGTAGACTGATGTAACAGTAATTTATTATGTTGTAGTCTTGTTTTTTGTGAAGTCGGCATACTTGGGTAATTTTCCACACTGCTAAGTAGGTGTCAGTATGCTGCACTGGAACAGCTGGTCTAAGAACACAACTTGCTTTGGAATATAAATTGCTAGTACTATTACTAGAATGTTGTCAGCACCTGTAGCCTTTGTAGTTTTGAGTGCCTGAAGCTGCTGGAGGATAGGGTGCTGGGCTGCTTTCATATCTGCATGCCTTTTTTGCACACTGTTATCTACAGCCCTGATAGCAGCAGTCTGAACTTGCATGACGGTATTCTGAGTTTCCAATTCAGGACTCTGATATTGGATGGCTGGTGGTTTTGCTGTACAACGCTACAAATGTTGACACATGCTGTGACAAATACTGCCAGAACAATGATCCAGACAGCGTTGGACACTACATGATTCACCTCCTCTGTATACTTCTGGTGCATGTTCAGCCCATGTACTCTTATAGCCCTTGTTATGGCCCATTTTCCCCCACAAGTATAAATGTGTTGCACAAATATTACTTAAGACCTCTAAAGGCTAAGCATTCCTGATGAAGGGCTTCTGCCTGAAATGTCAATTCTCTTGCTCCTCAGATGCTGCCTGACTGGCTGTGCTTTTCCAGCACCTACTCTTGGACTAAGAGCTTTAACAGTCCTCATCACCAAAGAAAATAGTCACCATTTCTTCAGTCCAAGTTATCACCTTCGTCTCCTTGTGTACAGTTTTAGGAGACCTCTATAAATGCCTTGATCATGGAAACAAAGTTTTCTGAGTTTTCAAACCCAGAGGGAGAACCAGTATTGTTTGAAACTGGCCTGGAGCTCCATTTTGAGGTATACAAGTTAGGTCAGACCAACATGCATCACTTGCAGATTTTGTTAGTTTTTCCTTCTATATAAAGCTTAGCCTTTTTGGGACACCTTGGCCCAGACTTTCAGTTTGAAGACATTTCTGTCTGGAATATGGGGCCTGCTTTCTACCACAGAAATTTTGCAGAGCCCCAGTTATATTTCCAGCCCCTGTGAACTGTAAAATGGGAGGCCAGTGATTAATAGCAGTATCAAGCCTCAGGACTGTGCCACAGTGGAAGGAGGAAGGCAATCAATCACATGCCTATGTGAAGAGAGAAATGTATGTAGTTGTGCATTTGAATTGAAACTTTTAGGTTGCTGATGGGAGGGCATCTGTACTCATGTACAAGCCTTTTATTTGACTCACCCAAAGTCATCTTCACTATAGAATGTTGAATGTATCTATTAAATGCACAAATAGGCATAACAGTAACTATAAACTTGGTGCCATTTTCACCCTTATGTTCAAAATTAGATAGTAGGTAGATACCACCATAGGGAAGGAAAATTAGCATGGAAGTTATCCCAGTATACTTGGGCAACAGGAGACAGTAATGCATTTTGTGTTTTATATATACATTTCTTAAGGTAGTATCTCAATTTGCAATGTACGGCAAACAGTCAAATTTGTGAAGTTAAAATAACTCGGTTATGTTCACATGAAAACAATGCGTACAAAAATGTAAAATAAGTGGAGGAATCATTTGTGTGATTATTATGCTCATCAGGATTTCTACCTACAATGACCAACCCCAAGGAGTGGTGATACTATTTAGATATTGGCCACGTTGAGCAATGTAACTATTACAAATGCAAACTCTACCTTTTTTTTTTAGAATACAAATTTCTGATATAAGATATAGCTAAAATTGTAAATGTTCAGCTATCAGGTTTTTTTTTCTGCAACATGTAGGATCATTTTTAACATAACAAACTTTTTTGGTTGTAGATGGTACTGAAATCTGGCTCATAAACTCCAGACTAAGTATTCTAGAAAATTTTGATTGGATTCTTTCTAAAAAAACCTAAACAGACATGGCATTTTTTTATCCCATAGTCTTTGTGGTGTATTTTATCAAAGAAAATCGTTATCATAAAGTTTCCTACTGAGAACATTTAGAAAACCAAAAAAAATCACTACAAATAATGGCATGTATACCTTTCCCTGTGATTCACCATCTTTACCTACCAAAGACACATATTGGAACTAAGGCCAATTATACTGTCAACATCCTCTTGGCATGTAAGGAAATGCAGTCCTGCTTCTAATAATTGATGATTGTCAACATTATTCTAAAATAATGTAACTAAATTATGATGACAGCAAGTCATAAAGCATATTTGCCCAACAGAATTAACTGAACTTTGTGATATTCCTTAAAACAAAAGGTCTAGTTTTATTCTGATTCTTTTGCACGAATACTATATTTAGAAGGGTGTCCCACATTTAACTTTTTTTTTGTCAAATAACCTTGTAGTAATTGGAAATTAAATAAGAAGCACACCAATGAGTTTGTGGCAATACTGGTTAATACTGCAGTACTGAATTGTTCCTAGTTCTGACAAAATGCCACGCTGTAAGCTTTAGTTAGTGCATAATGCTACACCTCTGTCAAAGCAGAGTTGTGGCAGATGTGGAGGATTAAATTACTTGCAATGTCAGGAAGGACAGCTACACTGCCATATATTATCATTATCACCAGTTCCATGGGTGAAAGAACATGCAGTAAATCCAGTTAAATATACAGCAATAAATGGTGCCTGCTTTTCCATTTGACGCTGCCAGTGCCATTAACAGAAAGTGACAGTTATGTGGCACAGTCAAACATTGCCTGTATCATTTTTTGACAGCGTGCATATAAAACTGCCACCAATGTGACATGTGATCCCACATTTAATATGACTATACCTTTTCAGCTTGCTATCTCTTGCTAGGTAGGGAATGGCAAAGAAATTGAGACCTGCTTTTATATTTTCCTAAATACAAGACAATAAAGCACAGGAACTGGCCATCAACTCACTAAGTCTGCACCAATTCATAGTCCTTATTTAGACCTGCTACTTCTTTTCCATGCAAGGTTTCTATCTGAAATAACTGCGCAGAGGCCAGTATCCTGTCACCTAGTCACCCTTTATTTACATATACACTTTACACTGGCTGTGACCAGCCAGCTTGGAATCAGTCCCTGAATTCATGGGATTCTCTTAATCCCCTGTTTATATCTGTCAGCCAGGGCTCCCGATTGGTCCAGGTTAACAACCCCATTCAAGGATCTCATAGTCAATAAGATCACCTGGTTCCACTCACTACACTATCCTTCTGCTCGCTTCCCATTTATAATTCTGTCAAGATACGCCTTAAACGTTGCTAATCTGCCGGATTCCACAACCTCCTCCAATGTGTTGCAGGTACCCACCATCCTCTGTGTGAAAAATTTTCTCTCCACTTTTCCCCTAAACTCTCCCCCTCTCATGTTGAACCTGTGCCCTCTTATGGTTGACCTTACCACCCTGGGAAAACAGCCACTTATTATACACCATGTGCCTCTCATAATTTTGTAGACCTCTATCAGGTCATCCCTCAATCTCTTTCCAGTGAAAACAATCCTTGTTTATCAAACCTCTCCTCATAAGTAAAACCCTCCTTTAACATACTGGTAAATCTTCTCTGCACTGTCTCCAAAACGTCTGTGTACTTCTGTAAGGTGGCAACCAGAACTGCACGTAGTCTTCCAAATAAGGCCTAACTCATGTTTTGTAGGGCTGTAACATAACTTGCCAACTTTTATATTTGAAGCCCTTGCCGAAAGAGGCATGTGTTCTATATGGCTTCTTGACCACCTTATTAACCTGTGTTGCCACTTTCAGGGATCTGTGGACCTGTATGCCGAGATCCCTCTGTATATCAGTGCTCCAAAGGGATTTGCCATTTATTGTATAATTCGCACCCAAATTTGATCTTCCAAAATGCATTACCTTGCATTTGTCCAGATTAAATTCCATCTGCCATTTCTCTGCCCAAATCTGCAATATATCTATATCCCATTGTTTCCTTTGACAATCCTCCTCATTAGTGCAACTCCACTAATTTTGGTGTCATCTGCAACCTTACTAATCAGAATACCTACATTTTTCTCCAGATCATTTATATAGGTCGTTCTGGTATAGCGCACATTTTGTTAACCCGAATTCACTGTAACGCAATTAACGAATTGTGGACACTGTTTCTAAAGTGCAAAATTTTAAAATGTGTTGGCTGTAACGCAATTACATCACCAACACTTTAAGTGCTCTTTCTAAAACGCAATTTTTCTATAATGCAGGGTTGCACAGGAACGCAACCATTGCGTTATCGAAGAATTATCTGAATATATTACAAAGATCCCAGCACTGATCCTTGTAGAAAAATACTAGTTACTGATCTCCATTTCAAAGACCACTCTTCCACCACTACTGTCTGTATTCTATGGAATGTAAGTGTTGATTTCAGTTTGCATCAAATAACTGTGCATATGTTTTCTTGGCAGTGATCTATGTGGATCAAGAAAATAACCAGCAAAGGAGGCAGTTCCTTTGGTCAGTACTCCAGGGATTGGAGTTAAACCTCGAGAGGTAAATATTGATGGTAGTTTATGATACCAATGACTTCTGGATGTAAGTATCAATATTTGCCATGCATCATCTGAAAGTGCTTTATATTATTTAATACTGAATGATGCACACTATTCATTGTTCTGAACAATTTAAATAAATACAATTCTTTTCAAGGAATTAAAGTAAAAAATAAAATGACTTGCATCAAATGAATCACTCCCTGTTTCTATTTATATTCCATACAATAAATATTCACAAAACTTTAACTTTTTTATTGAGTCCATTTTCTTACCTCTAGCTGCTGTTCTAGACAGATAAATAGCTGCTAAAGTCATTGCACATATCAGGTGCACATATCATGCCTGGTACATAGGAAGATGGTTGTGATTTTGGAGATCAGTCATTTCACCTCCCAGGACATCTCTGCAGAAGTTCCTCAGGGTAGTGTCCTAGGGCCAACCATCTTCAGCTGCCTCATCAATAACCTTCCCTCCATCATAAAGTCAAAAGTTGGTATGTTTGTCGATATTTGCATAATATTCCTTTTGCAACTCCTCAAATACTGAAGTTGTCCATGTTCAGGTACACAAGACCTGGACAATGTCCAAGTTTGGGCTGACAAGTGGCACATAACATTTGAACAAATGCCAGGCTATGATCATCTCCAATAAGAGGCAATCTAACTACCACTTCTTGATATTCAATGATATTACCATCAATGAATCCCCCATTATCAATATCCTTAGGATTACCTTTGTCCAGAAACTCAACTGAACACACCATTTAAACACAGTGACTATAACAGCTGGTCAGAGGTGAGGAAAACTGCGATGAGTAACTCACTTCCTGACTCCCCAAAGCCAGTCCATATCTACAAGGCACATGTCAGGAGTGTGATGGAATACTCCCCACTTACCTGGATGGGTGCAGCTTCAACAATATTTAAGAAGCTTGACACTGTCCAGGACAAAGCATTTGAATGTCATCATATCCACAAACTTCCACCCCCTCCACCACCACCACTCAGAAGCTGCAGTGTATACTATCTACAAGATACACTGCAAAAATTCACAAAAGGTCCTTAGTACCTTCAAAAGCCAAGCAAGATCCCCTCCAAGCCACTCACCATCCTGACTTGGAAATATATAACCGTTCCTTCATTTCCTCTGGATAAAAATCTTGGAATTCCCCCCCAACTGGCATCGTAGATCAGCTCACAGCATGTGGATTGCAGCAATCCAAGAAGGCAGCTCATTGCCACCTTCTCAAGGACCATTACACATAGATATTAAATGCTGGCCCCGCCAGCAATGCTCACATCCCATGAGTGAATAAACATGAACAGAAGGTGATGAGCATCTTGACCAAAGGCTAGAGAGCTGATGAGTATCCTGTGTTACCTTTTTCAGAAAGGCACACCCCATCTCGTGCGATTCATGTACCTGACACACCAGTGATAGACTTTTCCTGAGGATCAAGGACCTTGGGGCTAAAAGATCCAAGCACCAACAGCTGCTGGCTAATCTGAGAACAGCAGATATATAAAACAGCAGTGCCATGAAGGAAGTAGTTAAAAATCACACAACACCAGGTTATAGTCCAACAGGTTATTTGAAAGTACAAGCTTTTGGAGCGCTGCTTCTTCATCAGGTAGCTAGTGGGCAGGATCATAGGACACAGAGTTTATAGTAAAAGATCAAAGTGTCGTACAACTTATGCAATGTATTGAACAAACCTAGATTACTGTTAAGTCTTTAATCACTTAGAATGGGGATCCCCAAGTAAATAAGCCATGTTTATTTGCCAGTCTCCCTGTAGGGTGAGTTCCCTGCCTGCAGTGGATTAACACCAACAATAATGGGTAAGGCCCTTAAGTATGCAGTACAGGGCGACCCCCATATCCGCGGACTCATTTTCCGTGGAATCATTTACCGTGGCCCAAACATATTATTGGGAAGCTTCCAGAACCAGGGACAAGGGGTCTGCCAGGAAGGTAAATTTCCCATTTAAATGAATGGGTTTGCTCCCATCCATGGTTTAGGGTTTCCTTGGTAGGTCTTGGAACGTATCCCCCGCGGGTATAAAGGGGGACTACTGTAATTGCCGATTTAAAGGCCTCATTTGATAGACTAATAAGACTGTCTGTGTGCTTTCCTGTCACAGATAAAGGTGGAAATGCTCCCACTCCATCTGACAGTTGACTCCAAGCCACCAAATGGTGCATGAGAGGCCAAATGCTTCCACCCCTTAGATTACCTTTGTTACATGATGTGACAAGTTTGTTTAGAATCTATATGATATAAGGTGTGTAACTTATATATAAATGTCAATGTCATTAATTTTAGAGTCTGGATTTTGAATTAGTAGCAGATGGGTTTTGGTCCATCAGTGTGAAGTGGTTTAATGATTCATGTATCAATATTTCCGGCGCCATTATTTTACTTTAAACCAGTATAACAAAGAGAGTCCCTGTTTTGGTCATGGGAATGTTTTGTTTCAGAGAGTTTTATCAGCAGACAAAATATACATTGATAGCGTTAACTTACCTTCACTTAGAAGAATCAGGATTTTCTTTTGCCTCAGGAAAAACCCAAAACTTAAAAAGCTTTTGTTTTTCAGTTTCCACAAATCTTGCTTGATGTGAGATATATGAAACAGTTTCTCCTAGAGAAAGGAGATAGTTCAGAAAAATTAGACATTGAATATCTGTAAATATTTTAGTTTGAAAGTTTCAGAACAGAAATGTTTAGTTCGAACTCTGAAGAGATTATTCAAAGCAGAATAAGTCGAAGCTCAGTCGTGGCAATAATCAAGGAAGAGGCTATCACACTTTAAAGACTAGGAATTGAAAGAAGGGGTGAATTTAAACCTATTGATGTGGTGGAGAAGCAAATTGATGGTGATGTAAAGTGATGGTGTTGAGATAGATGGGGATTGTATTTTTATCCTATATTTCTAAAACATTCAAAATGTGTTAAATGTAAATAGTTTGGTATCTTCTCTTTTATATTCTTCATGTTCTATAGACACTGTTCTCTGTGGCCAGGATGGAGAGTTCTGAAAGCTGTGTTGTCTCCCTGGTGTCTTGCTTCTGGGCTGCAGAGGAATTTGGAGTGCAAGGGGAGAGATCCAACTATCATGGTCCACATAGATACCAACGATATAGTCAGAAAGAGGAGAGAGGTTCTGCTGAGGGAGTATGAGCAACCTGGGGCTAAATTATAAAGCAGAACCATAAAGGTGGTAATCTCTGGATTACTACCTGAGCCACAGGTTCCAATTCATGGGACATTAGCACCAGTACTGGGAAGGAGGGAGCTGTTCTGATCAGACAAGCTCCACCTGAATCGTGCAGGGACCAGAGTCCTGGCGAATAATGTAAGTCGGGTTGTGAATAGGCCTTTACACTAAATTGTCGGGGAATGTGGGTTCAATTGTGTGGAAAATATTGAAACAAAAATTAAACATGGGGAGGGCTGAAAAGAAATAATTAAAGTTTCCAGAACAAGCAATAGAATTTAAGGTGAAGGAACCCCTAGGGCAGTGTGGCTATAATATGACAGAATTCACACTGCAGTTTGAGAGGAAGAAGCTGAAAACAGATGTAGCATTTCTACAATTGAGTAAAGGTAGCTGGAAAGACATGAGATGGAAGCCCATCAGTGGAGCAATTTTGGCAAGAGTTTCTAGAGTAATTCAGAAGGCACAGCAGAAATTCATCCCAAGCAAGAAGAAATATGCCAAGGAGACAATGAGACAACCATAGTTGACAAGGGAAGTCATGGCGCAGCACAAAAGTAAAAGAAAAAGTATTGAGTGTAGTGAAGATTACCGAGAAGGCAGAGGATAACATTTTTTTTAAAAAAGCAAACACGGAGGAGAAGATAAAATATGAGGGTAAACTAGCGAGTAATATAAAAGAATATTGCAAGAATTCAGTTTAAAGGCCTATTCACAGCCCTACTTACGTGATTCGCAGGACTCTGGTCCCAGCACAATTCAGGTGGAGCTTGTCTAATCAGAACAGCTCCCTCCTTCCCAGTACTGGTGCTAATATCCCAGAAATGTTAAGAGAAAGGCAAAAGTGGACAATGGACTGCTGGAGAAGTAATAATGAGGAATAAAGAATTGGCGGAGGAATTGAATAGGTACTTTGCATCAGTCTTCATAGTGGAAGAGAGTTCAGGGACACATGTAGTTGTGGTTCTGTTCGCCGAGCTGGAAATTTTTGTTGCAAACATTTCGTCCCCTGTCTAGGTGACATCCTCAGTGCTTGGGAGCCTCCTGTGAAGCGCTTCTGTGGTGTTTCCTCCGGCATTTATAGTGGCCTGTCCCTGCCGCTTCCGGTTGTCAGTTTCAGCTGTCCGCTGTAGTGGCCGGTATATTGGGTCCAGGTCGATGTGTTTGTTGATGGAGTTTGTGGATGAGTGCCATGCTTCTAGGAATTCCCTGGCTGTTCATTGTTTGGCTTGCCCTATAATGGTAGTGTTGTCACAGTCGAATTCATGTTGCTTGTTGTCTGCGTGTATACAAGGTATTCGCCAAAAACGGATACCCTCGCAATTTCATCAACAGATGCCTAAGGGAAAGACAACGGAACGAGGACATGAACAACCCAAAGGACTAGCCACACTACCATACATCAGGAGCATTTCAGAACTGACAGCCAGACTACTGCGACCACTAGGACTTATAAGAGCACACAAACCAACTGCCACCCTCAGACAACAACTCACCAGAACAAAGGACCCGATACCCAGCAAAACTAATGTAGTGTACAAAATCCCATGCAAGGACTGCACAAAACACTATAAAGGACAAACAGGAAGACAGCTAACGATCCGCATCCATGAACATCAACTAGCCACAAAACGCCATAACCAGCTATCCTTAGTAGCCACACACGCAGACGACAAGCAACATGAATTCGACTGATATCAGTGGTTGCTAAGACTTTAGAGTCTGTTTTTCAGGACTGCATGGTAAAATAAGGCTGGGTCAGCATGGTTTCATCAAGAGGAGGTCATGCCTAATAAA
Organism: Chiloscyllium plagiosum; assembly: GCF_037043375.1. Taxonomy (NCBI): domain Eukaryota; kingdom Metazoa; phylum Chordata; class Chondrichthyes; order Orectolobiformes; family Hemiscylliidae; genus Chiloscyllium; species Chiloscyllium plagiosum. The sequence continues at coordinate 49,453,575 of NW_028270155.1, read as the reverse complement.
TATGTTAAAATTCTTTGAGGAGGTAATAAGCAAGTTAAACAAAGGAGAGCCAGTATATGTGATGTATTTCGGTTTCCAGAAGGTATTTGACAAGGTGCCATACGGGAGGCTGCTAAATAACATGACAACTTAGGGATAATGTACTGGCATAGAAGTAGGACTGGCTGGCTGGCAGATGGCAGAGAGTGAGGATAAATGGGTCTTTTAGAATGGCAGCCAGTGACTAGTGGAGTTCCGCAGGGGTCCGTTTTGGGACTACAACTGTTCACATTGTACATTAATGATCTGGACAAAGAAACTCAGGGCATTGTTGCTAAAATTTCAGATGTCACAGAGGTGGAGGGGCAGGTGGTGCAGAGGAAGCAGGGAGGCTGCAGAAGGACTTGGGCAGGCTAGGAGAGAGCAAAGAAATGGCAGATGGAATACAATGTGAGAAATTGTGAGGTGTGGACTATTTTCAAAATGGGAAATGGCTTCAGTAATCTGAAGAACAACGGGACTTGGGAGTTCTTGTTCAGGATTCTTATAAGATTAACAGGTTCAGTTGGCAGCCAGGAAGGCAAATACAATATTAGTATTCATTTTAAGAGGGTTAGAATACAAGAGCAGAAATGTATGGCTAGGGCTGTATAAGGCTCTGGGGCAGTCCCCAGGTTACGAATGGGTTCCATTTCTGAAAATGATCTGTAATCAATTTGTACGCATGTCAGAACAAAATACAGTACAATATAAAATAGCTATTCATATATATATGAATGAATAATCACATATTGAATCTTTAAAATTAATATTAATGTGGGATCTTGTTCATAATTATGCATATTTGTAAGTCAGAGTCATACAACACAGAAACTAATCCTCAGGTCCAACCCGTCCATGCTGACTAGACATCGCAATTTGACCTAATCCTATTTGCCAGAATTTAGCCCACTTCCCTCAAAATCCTTCCTATTTATCCATCCAGATAATTTTTAAACGTTAAAATTGTACCCACCTCCACCACTTACTCTGGCAGTTTGTTCCATACAAGCACCACCCTCTGTATGAAAAAGTTACCCCTCAGTTCCTTTTTAACTCTTTCCCCTCTTATCTTAAACCTAAGGCCTCTAGTTTTGGACTCCCCTACCCTAGGAAAAAGATCTTGACTATCCGGCCCATCGATGTCCCTCATGATTTTATAAACCTCAATATGGTCACCCCGCAGCCTCCAATTCTCAGCTTCTCCCTATAACTCATAAACCGGGACCACTATTAAGTCAGAATGTCTAAGGAACCTTCAGAAAAGGCTCATTAGGAAAGGAAGTGGGTATTAAAACTGTAGTGGTAATTTAAAGAGAGCATATTTCCTAAGAATGAAGACCGAATGGAGAGATGTCTCAGGAGTGTCATGAAGATTATATTTTAAACATTGACAAGGAGAGTTTAATTATTTTATCACAAACGGGGAATTATTTCTGTATGTTTTGAATTAAGGATATAATCAATAAAAGTCAGTGATGCTGGCTATTATATTATTTATCTTCTCGGGGGTTAGTGAAGGAGAAATTATTGGAGGTATACATGGAGGTTATAGTTTCATTCTACAGAATTGGATTAAAGAGTGATTTGATAAATGGACAAAGTTAAAAAATCACACAACACCAAGTTATAATCAGCAACACCTGATGAAGAAGCAGTGCTTCAAAAGCTAGTGATTCCAAATAAACCTGTTGGACTACAACCTGGTGTTGAGTGATTTTTAACTTTGTCCGCCCCGGTCCAACACCGGCACTTCCAAATCATTGGTAAATGGAGAAATTGTATTGGGAGTAGTCAAACAAATTCCTATAAAAGGAATTAATTTTACTTTAGGATATGACCAAGGGTGGTAGGACAACCAATGGAGGTCGAGGAAACTGAAATGTTAAGGAGGAACATCTTGGATTGTTTCCTGACTGTGTTGTGACTAGATCTTTGGTGCATAGAATTACAGAGGAGGTTAAGGAGTTTATGAAGCAAGGAGATAATTTAGAAATTCAGTTATTAGATTTTTTAAATGTAAATGACAGTAGAGAGAATTGAGTTTGGAGAAGACTTGTAGCTCAGGTTGAGGTTTTGGATGTAAGTTTGCTCGCTGAACTGGAAGCTTTGTTTTCAGACGTTTCATCACCATACCAGGTAACATCATCAGTGAGCCTCCGGTGAAGCATTGGTTTTATGGCCCACTTTCTATTTACAGTACATGTTTAGGTTTCCTTGGGTTGGCGATGTCATTTCCTGTAGTGATGCCATTTCCGGTGTTGATGATGTCATTTTGTGTTCTTTTTCTCAGACAGTGAAAGATGGGATCCAAATCGATGTGTTTGTTGATAGAGTTCCAGTTGGAATGCCATGCTTCTAGGAATTCTCATGCGAGTCTCTGTTTGGCTTGTCCTATGATGGATGTGTTGTCCCAGTCAAAGTGGTGTCCTTTCTCAACTCTATGTAAGAATACTAGTGATTGTGACCCACTAACACTAGTATCCACAATCACCTAATGAAGGAGCAGCACTCTGAAAGCTAGTGTTTCCGCTTAAACCTGTTGGACTATAACCTGGTGTTGAGTGGTTTTTAAACTTTGTACACCCTAGTCCAACACCGGCATCTCCAAATCATGACCTCAAATACCAGCCAGTGAAGAATGGACAGTGGTCCATCAGATGCTAGACCCACCTGAGTGTCATTACAATTGTCATGAAATTCTAATGGCAGGTCAGTTAGGTATTAAGAAAATCCAGTATAGATTATTAAAACATGTTTATTGGCCAGGATTGCATTGAGATGTGCTCGTATTTTGCCAGATGTGCCATTCATATCAGGTACCAATGAAACCCCAACCCTCAATTAAACCTATATTATTAATTTGATAGCAGCTTTTGAAGTAGGGCAGTAAAACTGAATAGGATCCCAATCGAAAGCCATGAATCGGAAGCAGAATTAATTTAACAATTGAAAATGTTTCCATGAGATTTCCTGAAACAGGGCCTTTAGGAAAAATTACTGCAAAGGTACTAGTTTTTTTTACAAGATATGAATTATATGGAGGAGTACAATGAAATCAAGGTTCAAATTTTACATTACAAATATTCAATAAAATGATCATTATTTGGAGAATAAGGTAATTTACACCTTTTGTTTATCAACCACAATTTCATAGAATCTATACAGTGTGGAAGCAGGCCATTTTTCCCGTCGAGTCCACACCATTTCAAGGTGCATTAGAAAGACCATAATTAGAGCTATTGTCAAGAACCATTTAATAATTGGGATAAGGGAATTCCTTTGCTACTTTTTGCCACTAGGGACACTCATAATGAGTCCACAGGATTTACTCCTTATGAACAAATATATGGGAATGAGGTAATTCAAGGAAAATTGGCAAAACCAAGCTCAAAGTTGATGCCTCTAACCTATATTTCAAATTTCAGATAAAAACTGATCAAAACATGTGAGTTTTCTATAAACAATTAAAACTAAAGCAGATAAAAAGACAGATAAGAAAGGCTATTCCTGGGGACAAGATGTTAGTGTTGCCACCCTTCTCTGAGGAACTTTAAAAGCAAGGTTCAGTGGAACTTAACAAATCAAAAAGAAACTCAATAATGTGAATTCTGTTGTGAGTATGCCAAACTACAAAGAGTTCAGTGTGTATTATATTCATATGTTAAAGAGATATTATTACAGGGATGATAGCCAGGGAATTGAAAAAAACAGTTAAGTCAAACCTATAGATGTGATAGAAAAGGGATTTCTCTCTGGTGTTTGAGTTCTGTGAAGTGACAGTGTGGGATAGGTGAGATTGTATTTATATTGCGTGTTTCCAAATCTTTCAAATTGTGATGTATGTAAATAGCTTGGTTTATTCCATTTTATCTTTTCTCTTATATCATAATTTTATTATATTGTTAAAACCAAATCTATAGACTTGCCAGCTTGTGTTTCAATGAAAGGCCATTTTATTAAATAAAAATAAAACCAAATATGATCTATAAAGCAGATTTCATTCTGGGATTTGAGCTGTCAAATAATAACAGCAACTGGAATCAAAACAACCAACAAAAAAATTTAGAAGGCATGTCTTTTGAAGCATTTATTGTGTGGAGATCAGAACTTCACATAAAAGTCAGGTTTCCACTTCCTCCATTGGGACATTTCTTGAAATCTTTGCTTCTATTTTTTTCCCTAGTGTAAAATTTACAATAGTCAGTGATCCACCCGAAGATGAGCAAGACTTGGAGTGTGAAGATGTTGGCGTTGCATATGTTAATCTGAGAGAGCTTTTCCAAAAGAAAGAAGACATTATTGAACAGGACATTGACAGTAAGTACACTGAAAATTTGAGATTAAGAGTTAAAGCTACAGAGCTTCAGCTGTTGTTTCTTTTTATCTGTTCTGTAGATCTTTGAAATGTTGTTTGTACTTTGTTATAATTGATTTCAAATGTTTTAATTAGTCTACCAAAACTACACATGATTTTACATCAAAAATGGCTGGCACCATGACATATACATTACTAGTTAATATTGGTGTTACTACTCAAATGGTTTAGAAAAGATGACATCAGTGTTCTCCACACTATTTCACATAGTGCCCAGATCTCTGAAGAGTACACTGCAAAAATGATTGCTAATTTGCCTTTCCTTTCTATGCATTATTTAATTGCAAGAGTGCTCTTATTCACTTTTATGTCATGAATTATAAACCTCTCTTTCTAGGAGAATCTATACCATATAGTATAATTTCTCCTTAAAATCTTAAGCTATATCAGCATTAATAGGCCATGGAAAGTGTGTAAATGATTTTAAATAATTAAATTTCATTTCATTCATAAATACTTTTGGTATTCTGCTTTATATTATGATACCATCAGAACTTCCTCAAAGTGTTATAACCTTGTCAATCACCCTGTTATTCTATTCATTTCCTGTTTTGTTAAAATGGCCTGATTTTAGAATATTATCAACTTAACTTGCAGCATCTGAGTGGAAGCTTTAGTGCTGGTTCATACTAAATTATTAATATTTCTCATCTGTGAAAAGATAGTTACTGATATAAGTCAGATTGATTTTGCACCTTGTTTATAAATTAATAAAAGGGGTGAATCATACAATCATAAACATTGTGACCTAACATGCTTACATCAGCATTGTGTCCAAAGGTGCATTCCACATTATGTTTACTTTTGAAATCTTTGTAATTAAAGATAACTTAAAATACTCTGTTTGACAACTTTTGTAGAAACTTGTACAAGTCAACTCTGGCTTGAAAAACTCAGGGAGATTATAATTCTCAGGGTGGACACATCATGACAACCTTTAGGAAATGCAAAATTGATGTTGACATTTGTCATATCTTGAAAAAGCAAGTGGCATCTCTTCGAGTCACAGAGATGTACAGCATGAAAACAGACTCTTCGGTCCAACTCGTCCATGGCGACCAAATATCTTAACCTAATCTAGTCCCATTTGCCAGCACTTGGTCCATATCCCTCTAAACACTTCCTATTCATATACCTGTCCAGATATCTTTTAAATGTTGTAATTGTACCAGACTGCAAACTTCCTCTGGCAACTCATTCCATAGACACACCACTTTCTGCATGAAAAAGTTGCCCCTTAGGTCCCTTTTGAAACAAACTTGTCTATTTACCCTATCCATGCCCCTCATGATTTTATAAACCTCTATAAGGTTACCCCTCAGCTTCCAATGCTCCAGGGAAAACAGCCCCAGTCTATTCACCCTCTCCCAAAAGCTCAAACCCTCCAACCCTGGCAATTTTTATGTAAAACAGTTGAATGTGTCAACTACAGGAGCTAGCATAGAATCATAGATTCCCTACAGTGTGGAAACAGACCCTTCGGCCCAACAAGTCCACACTGACCCTCATAAGAGCAACCCACCCAGATCCACTCCCCCATCCCACTACTCTTCACTTACCCCTCACTAATATACCTAACCTACTCATCCCTGAACATTATGGATGTTGCCAACCAACTGTCAAAATGCAGTATCCTATATTTTGGGAAATCCAACATGATAAAAATGGCTTTGCTTCAAAATGCTGTTTAATGCTAAACTGAATGAATTTTCCAGTATACCAGTAACATTTGACAATGGCATGACAAATATATCCCTGAATAACACCCATGACAAATTAACCTGTGACACTAAAGTTAAGGTAGGTCACTTGGATCACCACAAATTTAGCAGTCCCACAAATAATCGTGTAAAGGCATTGATGAAGTAGCTGCATAGCTCTCTTGACTCTTTGAAGCATGCTTTTTCTCACACACATCTCCTCCCTGAGATCTTTCTGCAATGTATATGAGCTGTTACATTTTTTTGTCTTTGAAAAGAAATAACTTGTAGAGTGAGTCTCTGACTGAACAAAATTAACCGTGTAATGTCTTTGACCCTTTATGCTGTCAAACAAGAGTCAACTTCATCCAAATCTCAAGAAAATCCGAGGCCAGAATCTTACCATTTTCAGCTCCAAAACTCAGCAGTGCCATGGCAGAGGTACAAGCAGCTGTCGTAACAATATTTTCCAGATTCTCAGGACAAAGGATCACCCATTTGAAATACATTGCTATTTGGTGCTTTTGTGATGAAACAGGGAACTATATGGGTCAGAAGCAAGGTCTGAGAATGGCTGTCAGCAGCCACACTGCTGTCTTTGGTCTAATCCCTCAATCATGCACAAATGACTGCAAATTAAGAGACCATCCCCGAAATTGTCAGACTGTTAGTGCTGGTTAACCATTTAGGTAAACTGTCCAAACCTAAATTAATTACAGCCTAGAAATGATGAGGCCCTTAAATGGTCACTAATTGGCCATTTAAGGGCCTTAATTTACAGTGGGCGAGTAAGGTTGAGCTTAGACCTTCCAATCCAAGATGCTAGACTTCCAGCTCTCCTCTGATCTCTCACATCTCGCTGGTGCTGTGCTTTTGACACTATCGTCAGACCTCTCTCCTAGAATATCAGAAGCCAAAGTCATTCACTGAAAGATACGTTTTCCTTGTCAGCAGGTATACTTCTAACAATATATGTCTAACCATAGCAAAGGAACCAACTAGCACTGTCTCTACAGGTTGACGTAGTTGTGGGGGTTACTTCAGCAGCCTGTGAGGATAAATTTACATTTTCCCACATCACACTTCCAGCATTCCTGCCATCTCTGGAAACTGGAACAGAATTCAGAAAAAAGACTTCTGAACTATGGCACCTCCAGATCAGAATCTGGAACCAAGAAGGATGCTGATTTGTGGAGCTACTCTCTAGCAGACTCTATCTCTGTCACAAGTTGAGCAAACCCTAAGCAGCTTGAGGGTTGGTACAGTTGATGTCAGCGAGCTGAAGACAAAGACATAATTTCTTCTACTAAGACAAAGTTATTTTAACTAAGGGGAAAGTGCAAAGTATTTTCTATTGAAAATATATACCTGACCTGCTGACCCAAGTCACATTCCCTTTGAAGAAGAGGTGGAAAACCCTTAGATTTTATGGTGGAGGTAGTAAAGTGGTGAGATTAGGCATCCATGAAGATCACATAGGCCCTACCAGTTTTCATCCACTTCTGCCTGGCCGAACTTCTTTTCATATTGAGCTAATTCTCTTTTACTCTGCTCACTTCTTCCAAATAATAGGTGTTCTGGGAGTCTACAAGAGTCCCAACTATGTCTCTTTTTGTGGAATGTATGGACCATTCTTTGCTCCATTTCTACTATGGCCTCATCTCTACATTTTCAGCTATGTTGACGTCTACTAATTTTAACTGCACTAAAAAATTTCAGCAATTCTGCTTCCAGTTTTCTTTCTCCTCTCACCTTCATGTGATCTGTCTCTAACTCTTTGTTTTCTAGATTTCCCTGTCTCTATTTTTGGGATTGCCTATTCATCAATGTTCCGTATGAGTTCACCAACATCCATGGCTACCTTTACTACAGTAGCTCACCCTCTGCTTCTATTCCAATCATCCAGTTTCTCCTTCTCCATCCCATCTGCATGGTGTAACCTTGCATATTAGCAATTTCAAGATATCTTTATTTCTCTTCTGTTAAGTATTACTGCTCCCCCTCCAACCTTGGATTGACAGGGCACTTGACCATATTTGTTCAATTTTACATGCATCCACTCTTACCCCTTCCTTTCTCTCTCTCATAACAATGAATAGTTCCCTTTGTCCTTACTTTTCATTTTATCAACTTCTGTATTCATTGGATTATTCCATCATTTCTGCCACCTGCAGCATCATACACCTTCCCCTTCCTTCTCATTTCAGCATTATAAAGATCCCATCTTTTCTCTGATTCACTTCTAATTTACTGTTTTTCTTTCTCACAGCATCGCTTATAAGTGTACCATCCAGGACCCAAATACACTTTCCAGGTGAAACATTGGTTTACTTGATTTTCATTTTAGTTTACTGTACTTTCTGCTCATTATGCAGCCTCCTTTACACCGGGGGAGACCAAATGTAGAAGGGGTAATCAATTTACCGAACATCTCAATTCTGTCTGCAAGTGACAGAAAGGAAGGCAACGCCCTCGTGGTACGATCACTACATTATTAATCCAAAACCCAGGTATTGGTCTGGGGGACTGGATTTGAGTCCTGGAAGGTGGTGAAACTTAAATTCAATAAAAATCTGCATGTCTTTGAAACTGTTGATTGCTAGGGAAAGCCCATCTGCTTCACCAATGTCCCGGTTTTCTTCCCGTAACCAACTGTCTTTATCTGGTCTGGCCTCCATGTGACTCCAGACCAACAGCTATGTGGTTGATTGTTGACTGCTGTCTAGGCAATAAATGCTGACTTAGCCAGCAATGTCCATATTACATGAATCAATCTTAAAAGGAAACGTGATCCCAAGCTTCTAGGTACAGATAAATTCTGCTGTTTGCTCCCTTCTTGTCTTCAGCCTCCTGCAGTGTACCGGTGAAGCGCAACATCAGCTCAGGAAACAACCTTTCATCTTTTGTTTTAGCATTGACAATTTCTGATCAGAACCTCCACCTTTTTTTTTCTTTCTTTGCTGGCTTTAGTTTCCCTCTGTTGTTTTCCTCTTTATTTGACTTTTGAATGATTGCTTTTAATGATTCTGCCATTCACCCCTCCCCAGACCCATACATTTTAAAATTGTTGCATTCTTGATTCTTTTTGGTGGAGCACCATGAACATTTTCGTCATTTAAATTCACCTGTCTTCCACCCTTATACTCACCTTCCCTTGTTTATTCCACCCTCCCCATTTCACTTGCAGTAAAGTTGTCCCGAAGTTTTTTTTCGAGATGTGATGACAGATTATTGATCTGAAACTTGAACTCTGTTTTGCTCTTCACAGATTTTCTATGTTTTTTGGGTTTTCTCTAATTGTTGATTATATCTGATTTTTATATGGAGCAAAGGTTACGGGATATTAGTCAACCCAAACTGCATTTAATGCAAGCCATATTATGCAATTCCAGCATTGTCTGTTTAAGAAGAAAAAAGAAAGAACACTACAGCACACAAACAGGCCCTTTGGCCCTCTGAGCCTAGGGGCCCCTCTGTTCTTCAAAAAAGCCACATACTTTCCACTCTGTCTATGTCATTCACAATCTTTTAAACTTTGATCAGGTTGCCCCTCAACCTCCTGCATTCCAGTGAAAACAAACCTAGTCTATCCAACATTTTTTCATTGCTAAAATCCACCATACCTTGGAGCATCCAGATAAATCTTTTCTTTGCCCTCTGCAAAGTATCCACATCCTTTTGGTAATCTGGTGATCAGAACTGTACAAAATATTCCAAGTGTGGCCTTACTAAAGTTCTATAAAACTGCTGCCTAACTTGTCTATCCTTATACTCAATGCCCCTTTCAATGAAGGCAAGCATGCCATAGGCCTTTTTTTTACTACCTTATCTACCTGCTCTGCCACCTTCAGTAATCTGTGGACCTGCACACCCAGATCCCTATACATATCAATTCTCTTAAGGGTTCTGCCATTCACTGTGTAATTTCCCCTGTTTCCATCACCTCACATTTGTCCGGATTAAACTCCATCTGCCATTTTTCTGCCCATGCCTTCATCTGATCTATATCCAGCTGTATCCTCTGACAATCCTCCTCACTATCTGCAACACTGTCAGTCTTTGTATCATCTGCAAACTAATTAGACCAGCTATGTTTTCCTCCAAACCAATGATTGTGTTAGGGGACTGTCTAGTCAGAGGCACAGACTGATGTTTCTGCGGCCAGCAGTGAAAAATCTGAATGGTATATTGCCTCCCTGGTGCCAGGATCAAGAATGTCTCAGAGATGGTGCAGAATGTTCTCAAAGGGGAGAGGGACCAGCAGGAGGTCATTGTACACATTGGAACCAATGACATAGGAAGGGAAAAAGATGAGATTCTGAAGGGAGAATATAGAAAGTTAGGCAGGAATTTAAAAAGGAGGTCCTCAAGAGTAGAAATATCTAGATTACTCCCGGTGCTACGAGCTAGTCAGGGTAGGAAGATAGAGCAGATTAATGTGTGGCTGAGGAGCTGGTGTATGGGATTCACATTTTTGGATCACTGAAATCTCTTCTAGGGTAGACTTGACCTGTACAAGAAGGATGGATTGTACCTGAATTGGAAGGAGACTAATATACTGGCAGAGAGATTTGCTAGAGCTGCTTGGGAGGATTTAAGCTAGTAAGGTAGGGGGTGGTGGGACCGAGGGAGATAGTAAGGAAATTTGAGAGTGGTACAGTTGAGAAAAGAAGCAAGTCAAGCAGTCAGGGTAGGCAGGGACAAAGAAGAGAACAAGGTAGGACTGATAAATTAAACTGCATTTACTTCAACGCAAGAGGCCTAACAGGGAAGGCAGATGAACTCAGGACATGGTTTTGAACGTGGGACTGAGATATCATGGCAATTACAGAAACATAGCTCAGGGATAGACAGGACTGACAGCTTAATGTTCCAGGATACAAATGCCACAGGAAGGATAGAAACAGAGGCAAGAGAGGAGGGGGAATGTCATTTTTGATAAGGGATAACATTACAGTTGTACATAGGGAGGATATTCCCAGAAATACATCCAGGCAAGTTATTTGGGTGGAACTGAGAAATAAGAAAGGGATGATGACCTTATTGGGATTCTATTATAGATCCCCTAATAGTCAGCAGAAAATTGAAAAACAAATTTATAAGGAGATTTCAATTATCTGTAAGAATAATAGGATTATTATAGTAGGGGATTTTAACTTTCCAAACATAGACTGGGACTGCCATAATGTTATGGGTTTAGATGGAGAAGAATTTGTTAAGTATGTAAATGTCCATATTACAGGGAGGAAGTACTCGATGTCTTGAAACACATAAAAGTGGATAAATCCCCAGGACCTGATCAGGTATCTCCTAGAACTCTGTGGAAAGCTAGAGAAATGATTGCCTGGCCCCTTGCTGAGATATTTGTATCATCAATAGTCACAGGTGATGTGCCGGAAGACTGGGAGTTGGGTAACATGGTATCACTATTTAAGAAAGGTGGTAAGGAAAAGCCAGGGAACTATAGACAAGTGAGCCTGACATTTGTGGTGGGCAGGTTGTTGGAGGGAATCCGGAGAGATAGGATTTACATGTATTAGGAAAGGCAAGGACTGATTAGGAATAGTCAACATGGTTTTGTGCATGGGAAATCATGTCTCAGAAACTCGATTGAGTTTTTTGAAGAAGTAACAAAGAGGATTGATGAGGCCAGCGCAGTAGACGTGATCTGTATGGACTTCAGTAAGGCTTTCGACAAGGTTCCCCATGGGAAACTGGTTAGCAATGTTACATCTCATGGAATACAGGGAGAACTAGCCATTTGGATACATAATTGGCTTGAAGGTAGAAGAGAGGGTGGTCGTGGAGGGCTGTTTTTCAGACTGGCCTATGACCAGTGGAGTGCCGCAAGGATCGGTGTTGGGTCCACTACTTTTCATCACTTATATAAATGATTTGGACATGAACATAGGAGGCATCATTAGTAAGTTTGCATATGACCCAAAATTGGAGATGTGGTGGACATCGAAGAAGGTTACCTCAGATTACAATGGGATCTTGATCAGATGGGCCAATTGGTTAAGAAATGGCAGATGGAGTTTAATTTAGATAAATGTTAGGTGCTGCATTTTGGAAATGCAAATCTTAGCAGGACTTATACACTTAATGGTAAGGTCCTTGGGAGTGTTGCTGAACAATGAGACCTGGGAGTGCAGGTTCATAGCTCCTTGAAAGTAGATAGGATAGTGAAGACGACATTTGGTATGTTTTCCTTTATTGGTCAGAGTATTGAGTACAGGAGTTGGGAGGTCATGTTGTGGCTGTATAGGACATTTGTTAGGCCACTTTTAGAATATTGCATGCAGTTCTGGTCTCCTTCCGATAGGAAAGATGTTGTGAAACTTGAAAGGGATCAGAAAAGATTTACAAGGATGTTGCCAGGGTTGGAGGATTTGAGCTATAGGGAGAGGGTAAATAGGCTGAGGTTGTTTTCCCTGGAGCATTGGAGGCTGAAGGGTGACCTTGTAGGTTTATAAAATCATGAGGGGCATGGATAGGGTAAATAGACAAGGTCTTTTCCCTGGGGTGGGAAATCCAGAACTAGAGGATATCGGTTTAGGGTGAGAGGGAAAAGATATAAAAGAGACCTAAGGGCCAACTTTTTCACACAGAGGGTGGTGTGTGTATGGAATGAGCTGCTAGAGGAAGTGGTGGAGGCTGGTATAATTGCAACATTTAAAAGACATCTGGATGGTTATATGAATAGGAAGGGTTTGGAAGAATATGGGCTGGGTGCTGGCAGGTGGGACTAGATTGGGTTGGGATACCGGGTCGGCATGAACGGGTTGGACCGAAGGGTGTGTTTCCGTGCTGTACATCTCTATGTCTGAGAGAAAAGTGGCTAACCTGCCTACAGCCTAGAGGAAAAATCTTCCACCTTGCCCACCAACCACACAGTATCAATGTGGACTTCACCAGTTTCCTCATTTCCCTTCCCCCACCTTATCCCAGTTCCAGCCTTCCAAGTCAGCACCGCCCTCATGATCTGTCCCATTTGTCCATTCTCTTCCCACCTATCCGCTCCACCCTCCTCTCTGATCTATCATCATTACCCCCACCTCCACCTACCTGTCACACTCTCATCTATCTTTCCCCCAGCCCCATTCCTCACCCATTTATCTCTCCACCCTCTCGGCTGAGCTTATGAAGAAGTTGAGAACAGTGATTTAGTCTGTGACAATTATTATGTGGTATGGAATTGGTGGCCTGGATGCCGAGTTTGTAGTGTGAAACAACGACAATTGTTCTGTTTTATCCAAGATTGCATGCAACTTTGTAATAGAACATTACAGCACAGTAAAGGCACTTCGGCCCTCAATGTTGCATTATCCTGTGAAACCAAGCTGAAACCTACACTACTCCATTCTCATCCTATGCCTATCCAATGACCATTTAAATGCCTGTAAAGTTGGCAAGTCTACAACTGTTGCAAGCAGTGCGTTCCAGATACAGCACATCAACAGCTTTGCTACTCTCTGAATAAAGAAACTAACTCTGACATCTGCCCTATATCTATCATCCCGCTAGCCATCACCATCCTAGCAAAAAGGCTCTCACTTTCCACCTGATCTAACCCTCTGATTATCTTATATGTCTCAATTAAATCAACTCTCAACCTTCTCTCTGACGAAAACAGCCTCAAGTCCCTCAACCTTTCCTTGTAAGACCTTCCCCCATATCAGGCAACATCCTAGTGAATCTCCTCTGAACCCTTTCCAAAGCTTCCGCATCCATCCTATAATGTGGTGACCAGAACTGCACGTAATACTCAAAGTACGGCCACACCAGAGTTTTGTACAGCTGCAGCATGACCTCATGGTTCCAAAACTTGATCCCTCTACTAATAAAAGCTAACACACCGTATGCCTTCTTAACAACCCTATCAATCTGGGTGGTAACTTTGAGGGATTTATGTACATGGACATCACGATCTCGCTGCTTATCTACACTACCAAGAATCTTACCATTCACCCAGTGCTCTGCATTCCTGTTACTCCTACCAAAGTGAATCACCGCCTCACACTTTTCTGCATTAAACTCCATTTGACACGTTTCGGCACAGCTCTGCAGCTTATCTATGTCTCTCTGTAACCTACAACATCCTTCAGCACTATCCACAACTGTAGCGACCTTAGTGTCATCTGTAAATTTACTAACCCATCCTTCTACACCTCATCCAGGTTGTTTATAGAAATGGCAAACAGCAGTGGACCCAAAAACAGATCCTTGCGGTACACCACTAGTAACTGAACTCCAGATGAACATTTCCCATCAACCACCTTCTTCTTTCACACAGTCAATTTCTGATCCAAACCACTAAATCAGTCTCAATTCCATCCCTCCGTATTTTGTGCAGTAGCCTATCAAGGGGAATCTTATCAAACGCCTTACTGAAATCCATATACAGCACATCAACAGCTTTACCCTCATCCACCTGTTTGGTCACCTTCTCAAAGAAGTCAATAAGATTTGTGAGGCACGACCTACCCTTCACAAAACCTTGCTGACTATCCCTAATCAACTTATTCCTATCGAAATGATTATAAATCCTATCTCTTATAACCTTTTCCAACCGAAGTAAGGCTTACTAATCATTAATTACCAGGGTTGTCTCTACTCCTCTTGAACAAGGGGACAAGATTTGCTATCCTCCAGCCTTCTGGTACTATTCCTGTCACCAATGATGACATAAAGATCAAAGCCAAAGGCTTCCCAGAGAATCCTAGGATAAATCCCATTTGGCCCAGGGAATTTATCTATTTTCACACTTTGCAGAATTTCTAACATCTCCTCCTTGTGAACCTCAATCCCATCTAGTCTAAAAGCCTCTTTCTCAGTATTCTCCTCAACAAAATTGTCTTTTTTCAGTGTGAATACTGACGAGAAATATTAATTTAGTGCTTCCCCTATCTCCTCTGACTCCACTCACAACTTCCCACTACTGTCCTTGATTGGCCCTAATCTTACTCTCATCATTCTTTTATCCCTTATATACCTATAGAAAGCTTTAGAGTTTTCCCTGATCCTATTCGCCAACAACTTCTCATGTCCCCATTTCACTCATCTTAGCTCGCTTTTTAGGTCTTTCCTGGATACCTTGTAACTCTCAATCGCCCTGAGTCTTCACATCTCATTAATGATAACAAGAAAAATGGCATTTACTTACATAGCACACTTAATGTGGTAGAAAATCCTAAAGTGCTTCAGAAAAGATTTATCTGACACCATACCACATATGAAGATGTTAGAGCAGATTTAAACAGTGTCTTAAAGGAGAAAAAGAAGGCACTCTGAGTTCCACTAAGGGAATTATAGAACTTAGGACCTTATTCACATGGTAGGTGGTAGTCTTTGAATCCAGCATGATCTCAAATTGGACTTTGGCCTTAAGGTGAAGTAGTCTGGAGTCAAGATCCAATTGGACTGGCAGCTAGGTGTCAGTGTGTACTTGGCTGGAAGGACGTTGTTCTGAACTTTTTATTTCTCATTTTTTCAATTTAGTCCTACAATCTGTAATGCCGGGCTTTTTATTTCTTTATTTTTCTAATTTTTTCCTAAGAACTTGTACTGATAAGATGGCACCATAAGTGGTGACTTGGAAACTTTTCACTGTACTCATTTGAGTTAATTCTATTAAATAATTCAAAACCAGAGGTAAGCACTACTGTGAATGCAGGTGAGGTGAATAAGGTACATGAGAGATACATGAGAGAAGGTTTTTGTCATAAGGGAAGAATTTTTTTTTAAATGATGCCATTAAAGGGGCACAGTGGAGATAATTAAACACTTTTGCTGGAGAAGGATATAGTTCTTCCTCCAGAGAGTGAAGTGAAAGTTGAAGTGTTAGTAAATCGGGGGGTGGGGTGGGGTGGTGGTGGTGGGAGGCATATCCTAGTTCCATTTAATGAAGCCCAATTGGAGTGTGACTGGTTGTCTGGACTAAGAGTAGTCAGGCTAGTTAAGAAATTATCTGTGGATGAAGTTGATTTGCTCCTGGAGGATGATTTAGCAGGAGTGAAAGTTACAGCTTTGCCTATAATCAGAAAATCTATTTGGGACTAAAGAAATGGAACACTTGCAAGAATAGTTTCAGGGTATTTTTCTATGTTTTTATATTTATTTTCCATCCAAAGCAACAGCTAAACAAAGTCCTATGCCAGAGATTACAGTACAGTTGCTTCTGCTATAATGCATGTTTCTTCAATGGAATTGGCTGTAACATGATTGAAGAATTTACACGTTATTTACAGAACATGAACTTTCCTTACCTGTATTGGCTATAACGTGATTCTGGCGTCAATAGTTTAAATGGCACAGAAATTGCGAGATTTTCTTATAATGTGAGATTGCACGAGAACAGAACTATTACGTTATATCAGAATCAACTGTATTCTGTAATCAAAAGTTCGAGGAACTGAAACCTTCTTTAAGGATGAGAACATCTTCATTAAGTGAGGCTGAGAAGGGAGATCCAGAACTAAGTTAATGCAGACAGCTTACACTGAGGCTGAGGTTGAAGGAGTTGTCGAGTTTTATTCTATCCTATGGAAGGACATGTAGGAATACAAAGAACTCGAGCATTGATAAACAGACATTTTACCTGGTCATGATTTCATAAAGATGGAGTGTAGCTCTGTGGGAAAACCTCAACATGCAATCAAACTAGCATCTTTAATACTCATACCAGTTCTTGAAGATCTGTTATGTCGAATGTTAGTAGATTGTGTCGGACCATTACGAGTAATGAAAGCAGGACTCCACTACATCTTCACAACTATGAATATGATGACCTGATTTCCAGAAGCTATTCATTTGAGGACAATTGCTGCTTTGTCCAAAGGGGATTATAATGTAAAATTCAGTCATGATCATTGAAAGTTTTGGTTGATGCAAAGGAGATATTCTTCAACTCAGAGGAAATCTATAATTGTGATCAAAAAATCATTGTTTTGTTTGCGAAGCAAGAAATAGAAGTCTTGGATATAAAGCTCCAATCAGGGCTTGTGGAATGCAAAACCCTGTCATATAAATGATGGACAATTAAAGTCTGCTTAGTTCAAAGAACAAGAAACAACTATTCGGTGTTGAACAGCAGATTCATTGATGTTCTTAAGTTTACAGCTTGATTGCTGTGCTCAGGAAGTAGTAATTTTGTTCAAAGTGAGAAGAACAGGGAAATACAGGCAAACTTTGTGTAATTAACTTAATATAATATCTTTGAACATCTTTTAATAGTCTCTATGTCTAGATCGCTCATAGTACAGCAACATTGCCCAATGAGGAGGAGATACAAGGCAGCCTTTTTCTTACAGTTGGAAGAATGCAGAATCCAGAATCCGGTGTAGATCTGTCAGGCAATAGTCGGGATTTAATAGTGTTTCCCAGAGTGCTAATGTGGACTTTGACGTGGCAAAATTCCCTGATGGTTTTGATGAAGAGGATCAAGGCCTACATTCAATTGAGGAAGTAGGAACTGTATTGAATTTGAAAAGCCAGAAAGCTACATTCAATTAGAATCATCAAACTTGGAACTGGAACCTGAAGTAATTGTGATTCAGATTTCTCAAACTGATTATTGCACTTATACTTAATTCAGTTTGAGCAGAAAGATTTGATGATTTCGATGAAATAAAATGGTAAGGCAGTTGCTGTTGTTTCAGATATTTTGTCACATAGTGCTTTGAACAACAGATAGAAAGTGAGCCTCCAAAAATAGATTTTGAGTCTGTTGCAATAGATTTCCCACTGAAGTGCTAGTGCTTAACATGGATACTGATCAGCTACTTGAAGCGATCAGGTTTCTCTTCCCATCTGAAAAAGTAGGTATTAGTGAAGCAACTGTGACAATATTTGTAACTGGTTGATAAAAGTAGGAGAATAAATCTGAAAGCTAATGTGTGGGAAAATGTTTCTAGCTAATGCCTTGAGGATCACTTTGTTGAAGCAGGATGATTAGAGTATTCATTGGAGTTAGGATCACAGAAAGAATGCAATGACTCTCATCCAATGTTTCCTTGAAACCAGGTTAACTCAATGTAATTTTTAGACATTGATGCTGAGGAATTAATTGAAATTTCTTATTTTGTTTCAAGTGAAGAATTGGACACGATATTGAGTGTTTTATCCTAGATAAATGTTTATTCTATTTGGAGTAACAGTGGAGTGCACAAAACTAACAGCAT
The DNA here is from genome assembly GCF_037043375.1 of Chiloscyllium plagiosum. NCBI lineage: Eukaryota > Metazoa > Chordata > Chondrichthyes > Orectolobiformes > Hemiscylliidae > Chiloscyllium > Chiloscyllium plagiosum. Next base: position 49,435,297 of record NW_028270155.1, on the reverse strand, counting down.
TTTCTGTTTGAGAAGTACTTTGTGTTGCAAAATTGTAAAAGAGTTCTACACTGTAAATTTTCACATTTGTGTGAAAACAGTGTGTCTGATGTTGATGCACTCTCTCAAGCAAATCTTGACAACAAAAATACTGAAGAATTGCAGATGCTGGAGCTCAGAAACAAAACCAAAATTCTAGAGAAACTCGGTAGGTCTGGCAGTATCTGTGGAGAATCTGCATTCTGAAGAAGGCACACTGGACCTGCAATGTTAACTCTGCTTTCTCTCTACAGATACTGCCAGACCTGCTAAGTTTCTCCAGCAATTTCTGTTTATCAAGATTGAGACTGTCTTTACTGAAGACTTTCTGTGGGCATCCTTTCCCACTTTGTATCACTACCTGAAACTAATACCAATAAGAAGGATATGTAATAGTGAATCTACCCAAGACTTCTTACTTACCTTACCTTAATTTAATAACTGAGAGCTCAAAACCATAGCCAAGTCATAGAAAGTGCAGTGGTAAGTGGATTAGAAGATGTTTTTCAAGGAAGAAAAGTAAGAATGGGAGGAGGGTATAGGTTTGGAGTAATACAAGGATGTGATTAGAGAATTTAGTGAGAATCAGAAAGAATCCCTTTTCCCTAATCTCCTAAAATTAGAAAGAATTTTACCTGCGATTAATGCAATGGGATTAAAAAGGTCATTTAAATTGCAAGATCAAAGAGGTGTCTAGAAGTGTCAGTGGGGGGGCTTTTATAAAGGAAAAATTAAGTGAAGGTAACACAGCCTTGGTCTTGCATGTAGAGAGAATGAGGTATAATTAGAAATCTAAATCATAGAATGTTCTCATGGATGGCACGGGCTTTGATCACAAGTGAACCAGTATTTTGGAGAGATATCCAGACTATATTGATTCTAATTGATTCACTGACAGAGTTCACAAGCTCATCTTGGGAAGGATTGAATTGGACAGGGAGGAGGTTGGTAAGACTAGCACTCAACAAGGATACTGCACAGAAAGATTGAAATGAAAGTAGGATGGTGCTAATTGAAGGCAGCAACTTGTACCTAATTGGAGGATACCAAGAGAGGTAAGCAGTTTGTAAGTTACTTGAAGAGGGAGTCACTCCTGGAAATGGCACAGGAGAACAGGCCAATTGAGGAGGGCTACTGAAATGGAGTTAGATTTGGGTGGACAGAACACATCTGAGGTTAGAAATACGAGGAATATTGACAGCGGGAGAGAAGATCCAAAGCGACAATCAACATATACATGCAAATCAAGCAGGAAAACAGAAGTCACAGAGATCTGGTTATTTTGCAATTATTTGGATACATGGAGAATGCATGGAAATTGGAGTTCCAATCCTAGGTTCTATATTGGTACATATTTGTTGATGGATGTGACAAGTGGACACACTGCTTGGAATGAAGATCCAGGAGGAGGACAAAATAATTGCAGGGCAAAACAAAAGGGTGGTTAAATTATAGAAATGTGCTTATAGAAATGGCGGAGAACAAGAGCATTTTTTTAATACTTATTTTCCCCCACTTAAGGGCATATTTTGAAGATAAATCCAGATCTCAATTCTGCTGTTTATTAAAGATTAGTTTTCTACATCTATGTGCCCAGGAATTATTTTATCCAAGGACAGAAGTCATAAGCATTGCTTGATAATAATAATAATAATAATAATAATAATAAATAATAATAAATAAATGTGTTTTCTTGTTTTGAAGTCATAATTGTAATTCACATTGTTTTCAGAGGAAATATATGGATTCTATGGGCATTTGTCCACATCTGGTACTATTCATCAACTTGGGAGGCAGTGAGTGAGAGGGTAGTAACATTCAAACTATCCGACATAATGTGATGTACACGCACATCACAACCATGATTGCATTTATATTATTTGTTAAAGGCTTTTAATATAATTAAAATGCTTTAGGTTGCAATCCATATAGGTTACTTTCACAATTAGACTAAGAGCATGGAAATATATGTTATACAGTAATAACATAATTTGTAGTAAGGGTTCCTTCTGTAAATAAGTGGTTGGGCCAATAAACTACAGGTTGACTGTTTCTTTCCCACCCATTGCTAAGGCAGCCAAATATATTTGTGAAACAGATTAAAACTCTGTCCAAAATGCAGACCTTGTATTTTTTTGATTAAGGTTCATGATTTGTTTTTTGTCATTGAGGCTGCAATATCATCAGTGATGTTCAGTTTCCTCTACATTGCTCAACAAGGATTGATCAGACAACATTGCCAAATCTCTCAGACAAGAGTGTGGCAGGCATGCATTCATCATCCATTCCCAGCAGCAATGTTCTTCACTCCAGATAAAGCCAGTGGTTTGCTGGATTGCTGAGTCAGTGGTAGAACACTGGCAACTGAATGTAAAACTGACTGGGTACCTGTCAAGAGACCTATTGGTGTCATTCCTCACCAATAGTTCAGCTGTTTCTACCAGCTGATTTTTCATAGGTGATTGTACTTCATTTCAAAGGCACATCTCATTTAGTGTGACTATCTGGTTTGAACAGGGATAAAGTGTCACAGTTGAGGGTTGAAGCAGCTATAAACCATGTTTTAAATTTTTCACATGTAATTAATAAGCATGAGGACATCAGTGCACATATTTTGATCTTCCAACCAATGCTTCAGCCAAGGCATAAAGCAATGGGCTCCAACCATCATCTCGGTTGATACTTTAGTATTGAGGAAGTGCTATACTATTGCAGGTGCCATCTTTCAAATGGTATGTTAAAATGAACATTCTTGCCCGCTCAAGTGAACATAAAAAAAATCCCATAGCACCATTTCAAAGAATAAACAAAAAATTTAGCAACAGAAGTAAACCATTCAGCCTGATAAGCTCTTTTAGCCATTCACTGAGATTAAAGCTGACTTGTATTCCAACTCCATGCACCTGTCTTGGCTCCAAATCTTTAGATATCCTTGGCTCACAAAAATCTATCGATCTCAACATTCCAATTGATCATTTTAAGTGTAATCTGCAGCTTCTACTGAGAGAAGTTTCCATTCTTTGAAAAATGTTTCCTCCTAACTTTGCTCCTGAATGGCATGGCCCTGCTTTTTAAATTACATCCCCTGCTCCCAGACTTACCCTCCAGCTCATGACGTTTCTATCAATTCCTTTCAAAATGCTTAAAAACCTCAGTCAAATCATCCCTTAATGGAATATAGACCAAACGTGTGTGTTCTCATTCTAATTTATCTCTTTGAATTCTGGTAATGCTGTAGTGATTCTGCATCACACACTTTCCAAAGCCAGTGTATCTTTACTGAAGAACAGTAGCCAGAATTCTACACATTAGTCCAGATTCGACCTTGTTGAGGCTCCAGAAAACATATCTTCACTTTTTTATTCTAATTATCTAGTTAAAAGTCGAACATTTCACCAGTGTTTTTGATTACTTCTTGCAGCTACTGCAATTTGATGATCTGTGTACATGGATCCTAAATCTTTTTGGATCCTCAGATGCTTAGACATTTACAGCAAGGAAGGAGACCATTTGACCCATCGTGTCCATGCTGGACAAACAACGATCTGACAGCACTAACCAATTTTCAACATCCATAGCCCTGGAGACTACAGCAACATAAGTGAATATCTAAATACTGCTTAAATATTATTAGAGTTTCTGTCTCAACCCCTTTCGGGTGTGAGTTCTGGACTCCCAAAACATTCTGAGTGGTAAGTTTTCTCATTAGGATCCCTGATGTTGCCATCTTTTTGCCATGCAAATAATACATACCTATCAGTTTTTAGTCCAAAATAGATTATCTTACACTTACCAATGTTGACATTTATCTACTGTGGTTTTGCCTACTCATGTAAACTATTAATGCCTCTTTGCACAGTAATGCAATGTTCTATCTATACTTTGAATTGTAATGGTTCTGTGATATGTCTTGGACATATTATTACAGTATATAAATCGAAGATGTTGCATTTACTTATGCTAAGTTCATTCTTGTTGTAATAGAATTATTTAAGATATAGATTTAGCCAATGATTTAGCTTACTTTCAGCCTAATTTGTAACTGATTAGTCTTTTTTTGATTACTTATTTTAATATCCCCTAATATTTATTTGATATTTATGTATATCAGATTTTTGTCTTGGATAATTCAAACCCCTTAAATAATGAATGTCATATGGAATCATACAGCACGAAACAGACTCTTCAGTCCAACTCATCTGCGCCGACCAGACATCCCAATCTGACCTAGTTCCCATTTGTCAGCATTTGGCCCTTATCCCTCTAAACCTTTCCTATTTGTGTAACCATCCTTTTAAATGCTGTACTTGTACCTGCCTCCAATGCTTCCCCTGGCATCTACGCACCATACTGCGTAAAAAAGTTAACCCTCAGATCCTTTCAAAATCCTTCCCTTCTTACCTTAAACCTATGCTCTCCATTTTAGGACATCCCATCCTAGGAAAAAGACCATGTCTATTTACCTATCCATACCCCTCAGGATTTAATAAACTTCTATAAGGTTACTTCTCAGTCTCTGATGCTCCAGGGAAAAAACTGCAGCCTATCCAGCCTCTTCCTGTAACTCAAACCCTCCAGTCCTAGCAACACCCTTGTAAATCTTTTCTGCACCCTCTCAAGTTTAACAACATCCTTCCAATAGAAGGGTGACCAGAATTGTATACTGTATTCTAAAAATGGTCTCACCAATGTCCTGCACAGCTGCAACACAATGTCCCAATTCCTATACTCAATGTTCAAAACGATGAAGGCAAGTGTACCAAAACCTTTCATAACCCTATCTACTGTGACTCCATTTTCAAGGAACAATAAGTTTAGTAAATTTAAAATTAATCTCTTTTTATCTAATGAAATACTCTCATTATTTGGATATTAACTTTTTATTATTGCCACTTACATAGAAACATAGAAAATAGCAGCAGGAGTAGGTCATTCAGTCATTCAATATGATCGGGGCTGATCATCCAACTTAATACCCTGTTCCTGCTTTCTCCCCAAGCCATTTAATCCAATACGCCCTAAGAGCTATGTCTAACTCCTCTGAAAAACATCGTATTTCACCATTAATCACTTTGTGTGGCAAAGAATTCCACTGCCTCACCACTCCGGATGAAAACATTTCATGGAGTCCTTACAGTGTGGAAATAGGCTCTTCGGCCCAACAAGTCCACATCGACCCTCCGAAGAGTAACCTACCCAGACCCATTCCTCTACCCTATTATCACCCCTGACTAATGCATCTAATCTTCACATCCCTGAACATTATGGGCAAAAGCATGGCCAATTCACCCAATCCCCACATTTTTGGATCGTGGGAGGGAACCAGAGCACCCAGAGGAAACCCACACAGATACGGAGGGAAAGTGCAAACTCCACATAGTCACCAGAGGCTGGAATCGAACCCGGGTCCCTGGCGCTATGAGGCAGCAGTGCTAACCACTGAGCCACCATTCCACCCCAAAATCTCCTGATCTCAGTTCTAAATGGCCTAGCCCATATCCTTAGACAGTGATCCCTGTTTTTATATTCCTTCCTACATTTACCCTGTCTAATCCTGGTAGAAGTTTATAGGTTAAACTGGGTGGACAGAATAGAAGTTTATAGGTTAAACTGGGTTGCAGTAATAACAGTAAGCAAGCAATGGCAGGCATTCAAGAAAGTAATTCAATGCTCTCAGCAAAATACATTCCAGTAAGGAAAAAAGGTACAGAAAAGGATAAACCAACCATGGCTAAGAAAGTGAAGGAAAGTATTAGTTGAAAGAAAAAGTATATAAGAAGGCCAAAGTCAGTGGCAACCCTAAAGACTGGGATAAATTCAGAATGCCATTGTTTAAGAAGGGTAGTAAGGACAAACCAGGGAACTATAGACCAGTGAGCCTGATGTTGGTGGTGGGCAAGTTGTTGGAGGGAATCCTGAGGGACAGGATGTACATGTATTTGGAAAGGCAAGGAATGATTAGGGATAGTCAACATGGCTTTGTGCTTGGGAAATCATGTCTCACAAACTTGATTGAGTTTTTTGAAGAAGTAACAAAGAGGATTGATGAGGGCAGAGTAGTAGATGTGATCTATATGGACTTCAGTAAGGCATTCAACAAGGTTCCCCATGGGAGACTGGTTAGCAAGGTTAGGTCTCACAGAATACAGGGACAACTAGCCAATTGGATACAGAACTGGCTCAAAGAAAGAAGACAGAGTGTGATAGTGGAGTATTGTTTTTCAGACTGGAGACCTGTGACCAGTGGAGTGCTACAAGGATTGGTGCTGGGTCCTCTACTTTTTGTCATTTACATAAATGATTTGGATGTGACCATAAGAGGTAGAGTTAGTAAGTTTGAAGTGACACCAAAATTGGAGGTGTATTGGACAGCGAAAAAGGTGACCTCAGAGTACAATGGGATCTTGATCAGATGGGTCAATGGGCTGAGGAGTGGCAGATGAAGTTTAATTTAGATAAATGTGAGGTGCTGCAGTTTGGACAAGCAAATCAGAGTAGGACTTATACACTTAATGATAAGGTCCTGGGGACTGTTGCTGATCAAAGAGACCTTGGCATGCAGTAGATAGGACAGTGAAGAAGGCATTTGGTATGCTTTCTTTTATTGGTCAGAGCATTGCGTACAAGAGTTGAGAGGTCATGTTGTACAGGACATTGGTTAGGCTACATTTGGAATATTGCTTACAGTTCTGGTCTCCTTCCTATCGGAAGGATGTTGTCAAACTTGAAAGGGTTTAGAAAAAATCTACAAGAATGTTGCCAGGGTTAGAGGATGTGAGGTATTTGGAGAGGCTGTACAGGCTGGGGCTGTTTTTCCTGGAGCATCAGAGGCTGAGGGGTGACCTTGTAGAGGTTTATAAAATCATGAGGGGCATGGATAGGATAGATAGACAATGTTGGCACGGGCGGCATGGTGGCTCCGTGGTTAGCACTGTTGCCTCACTGTGCCAGAGACCCGGGTTTAATTGCTGCCTCGGGCAACTGTCTGTGTGGAGTTTGCACATTCTCCCCCTGTCTGCGTGGTTTTCCTCCGGTTTCCTCCCACAATCCAAAGATGTGCAGTTCCTGAATTGGCCATGCTAAATTGCCCATAGTATTAGGTCCATTTTTCAGGGGTAAACAGAGGGTAGGGGACTGAGTGTGAGTGGGTTACTTTTCGGAAGGTCAGTGTGGACTTGTTGAACTGAAGGACCTGTTTCCATGCTGTAGGTAATTAATCTAATCAGAGAAGTATGTCTTTTCCCTGGATGGGGGAGTTCAGAACTAGAGGGCATAGGTTTAGGATGAGAGGGAAAAGATATAAAAGTGACCTAAGGGGCAACATTTCCACACAGGGGGTGGTGCGTGTGTGGAATGAGCTGCCAGAGGAAGTGGTCAAGGCTCATACAGTTAGAGCATTTAAAAGGCATTTGGATCAGTAAATGAATAGGAAGGGTTTAGAGAGATATGGGTCAAGTGCTGGCAAAGGGGACAGGATTAGTTTAGGATATGGACGAGTTGGACCAAAGGGTCTGTTTCTGTGCTGGGCATCTTTATGACTCTATAAACTGCGAGAGCAAACTGGCAAGGAATATAAAAAAAAACTGACAATAAGAGCTTCTTTACATTATAAAATAGAAAAGGCACAGTGGACATAGGCCCCTTAGAAGATTAATCTGGAGAGATAGTTTTGAGGAACAGGGAAATGGCAGAGGAGTTAAACGCAAGTCTTTATGGTGGAAGATACTATGAACATTCCATTAATATTAAAAAATAAGAGGGAGAAATTAAGGACCATCAGCAGAGAAACAGTATCAGATAAATTAATGGGGCTAAAGGATGATAAGTCCCCTTGCCCTGATGGCTTATATCCTAGGGTCCAAAAAGAGGTAGCTACAAAGATAATGGATGCATTGGTTGTAATTTTCCAAAAAAGTACCAGAGGATTGGAAAATTGCTAATGTAACACTCATGCTCAAAGAAAGAGGGCAACAAAAAGCAGGTAACTATAGGCCAAGTAAGCTAAAATATATTGTTGGGAAAGCATTGAAATCAATTACAGCAAACATTTTATTAACCGGCACCTATGGGACCTGGAGTGTAATGGTTGATCAAGTGGTCCACATAATCAATGTAAAATCGCACACTAAGTAATAGTAACAAAATACGCAAGGGGTATACACATTATTCTTATATTTTGTCTTAATGCAACTTTGCCTTAAATAAAACTGTCTGGCAGAGAGTTTTCTTACTCATACCTTCTACTTGGACATCTCAGTGATTGTGATAATACAGTAAATGTCCAGTATTTCAGGTGTATAATTTTTGCTGGTTTATCAGAAGTGGCAATTCATAAGGAGCTGGTTAAAATAATGTTTACTTTTTTTAAAAAAGAAGTAATAGCAGAACATTTGGAAAATCATAACCTGATCAAGCAGTCAGCATGGCTTCATCAAAAGAAATCATATCTAACTAATTTATTAGAGTTTTTTAAGGAAATCCCAACCAGAGTGGATAGAGGAGACTCACTGGATGTGATGTTTTGGGACTTCCAGAAAGTGTTTGACAAGATATCTCACAAAAGGTTATATCATAAGTTAAGAGTACTGGTGTTGGACATAATACGTTGGTATATATAGAAAATGAGTTCAGGGGAAAGAAACGGTGAGTGGAGATAAGTGTTTTTTTTCATGTTGATGAACCATGACCCAGTGGGATTTCACAGGGATCAGTGCTGGGACTACAGCTGTTTACAATATATGTTAATAACTTGGAGGATGGAAGATAATGTGCTGTAGACACATTTGCAGGTGACACTAAAATAGATGGAAAGGCAGATCGTGAGAGGAATACAAGCAGTTTACAAAACAATATTGTTAGATTAAGTAAGTGGCAAAAAATTAGCAAATGAAGTATAATATTGGAAAATGCGAAGAAAAGCGCAGAATATTCTATAAATGGAGAGAAATTATGGAAAGCTGCAATACAAAGGGACTTGTGGAACATGTACACAAGACATACAAAGCTAGCACACAGATGCAACAGTTAATCAGGAAGGTTAATGGATTGTTGACTCTTATTTAAAGCGGTTTGGAATATAAGATGGGGAAGTCTTACTGCAACTGTATAAGGTGCTGGTAAGAGCACACCTGGAGTACTGTGAGCACTTTTGGTCCCCTCATTTAAGGAAAGATATTATTTCATTGAAGGCAGTTCATAGAAGGTTCACTAGGAAAATACCTAGTATGGAGGAATTGTCATATGAGCAAAGAATAAACAGGTTGGGATTTTTCTCATTGGAGTTTAGAAGAATGTGAAGTGATTTCATTGACAATTTCTTAAGGGATTCTTAAGGGGCTTGCCACAGTCAATGCTGAGAGGATGTTTCCCCTCATGGGAAAATCTAGGACCAAAAGGCTTAGTTTCAGAATATAGGAGTGCCAATTTAAGACTGAAATGAGGAGGAATTTCTTCTCACAGAGGGTGTTATGTCTTTGGTACTCCTGACTACGGAATGCTGTGGGGGCAGACTCCTTATGTATATTCAAGGCTGAGATAAATAGATTCTTGATCAGTAGGGGAATCAAGGGTTAAGGGAAAGTGCAGGAAGGTGAATGTGAGGAATGTTGGATCAGCCATGAATAGCAGAGCAGGTTCAAAGGGCTGAATGGCCTATTCCTGTTTTTTTTTATGGTCGATAGTTTCTGTAAGATTTCCCTTCATTCTTATAAACTCCAGTGAATACAGTCCGAATTGATCAGTCTCTCTTCATTCATTAATCCTGCCATCCCAAAAACCAGTCTGGTAAATCTTCATTGCACTTCCTTCATACTGGAATATCCTTCCACAGATAAGGAGACCGAAACTGTACACAGTACTCCAGTAGTGGTCTCACAAAGGCCTTGTACAATTGCAGCAAGACATCCTTGCTCCTGTACTCAAATCCTCCCTCGATGAGAGCCAACACATCATTTTCCTTTTTCACTGCCTGCTCCACCTGTGTGCTTACTTTCAGTGACTGGTGTACAAGACCATCCAGGTCCCATTGTACCTCCCCTTTCTCAATCTATTGCCATTCAGATAATAATCTACCTTCCTGTTTTTGCTGCCAAAGTGGGTGGATAACCTCATGTTTATCCACATTATACTTGATGTGCCTTGTATTTGCCCACTCATCCAACTTGCCAAATGACACTGAAGCATCTCTACATTCTCTTCACATTTCATCCTCCGATACAGTTTTGTGTCATCAGTAGACTTGAAGATATTACATTTAGCTCCCTCATCTAAATTGTCAATGTATATTGTGAATAGCTGGGAACCATGTACTAATCCCTGTGGCATTTGAATAGTCACTGACTGTCATTTCGAAAATGACTGGTTTAAGTTACTGAGCAACTTGCCCCTCTAGACTTAGTTCTTGATCTCATCAAAATCCCACTTTGTTCTATTTAGCATTCACTTTATTTAGTTACTCAAGCAGATCTGCTATAGTTCTATCGTTTTGTAGATATCCTTCTCAATTTGCATAGTAATCAAGTACAAAATGTATTCCTCAATCAAAATCAAATTTTCTGGTCATTTATCTCATTGATGTTTATGGGACTTTGTTATTAATCAATTGACTGCTACATTTTCCACATAACAACAGGGACTACATCTCAATAGGTACTTCACTGGTTGTGAATTGCTTTGGGATATCCGAGAGATGTAAAATGCACTATATACAGTAAGTGCATTTCTTCCCTATTCACCAACATTCAGAGTGCCACTGTTTATGCCTCTTCCAAACTATAGTTGCAGAAAGACGCAGTGAAGAGAAATAAAAACAGAATAATAAGAAAAATGGTGAAATTAATAGGTAACTCTTTGAACACTGGTGCCATATAGTATTCAAAGAATTTGCCTTATATTCTTTTGTCAACTGTTATGTATACATATTTAGTTTGTCTCTTTAGATTGCCGTGTTTGTTAGGATATTGATTGAGAGAGTAGAGACATGTTTTCTGAGACTAACTGATGCTCTTCATGCTGATAGAAGTACAAATATAATCAATGAATTCTTGTTGCATCCTCCATACTACTGAGCACCAAACTAACTTACCAAAAAAAAAGGTGTACATAGAAATTACAACAATTAGTTTTTGAATATGTGTGTAAGTAGAAACATATGAATTAGGAGCAGGATTAGGCCACTCAAGCCTGTCCCACCATTTTATAAGATAATGACTGATCTGCTAGTGTCCTGATCTCCATTCTCCTACTTACCCCAATATCTTTCTAACCCTGTTAGTCAAGAATCTATCAACTTCTGCCTTAAAAATCAGTCATGCTTCCACTATTCTCTGGGGAAAAGAGTTCTAAAGACTCATGACACTTCCTGAGAGAAAAGAAATTTACTTTTTCTCCACCTCAAATGGGAAATGCCTTAATTTTAAACTGTGTTTCCTAGTTCTACTCCCACAAGGGGAAACAATCCCCCAACATCCACTCTGTCAAGTCCCCTCAGGATCTCATGCATTTCAGTGAGAACAGTTTTCAATTTTTGCAACTCCAATGGATATTAGCCCACCCTGTCCAATCTTTCTTCATAACGCCCACGGCCCCCACCCAAATCTTAAGTATCAGCTGAGTGAACGTTCTGCAAACTGCTACACAGTTAATGTCTTGCAATCTTATTTAAAACTAACCAATGAATCATTTAGGACATGACATTTTGGTTTCTTTGCAGTTGTTGATTCACAGGACAGCACATTGGTGATTGGGAAATTAAAAGTGACGGTGGAGGCATTGGAGGCACTGCTTTCAGTCTATGAAGAGAACAAATAAAGGCAATTGGAAAAACACGCAGGACTAGATGTTTTGATATGGATAATGTTTTCTTGTAAGACACTGAAATATGTTTATTTCCATATCTGAGCACCATAATTAAGATCAACAATGGTTATTTGATTTTCTTCACTTTCATCTTCTGTTTTCTTTGTTCTTTATTCATTCCATGGAATTTGTTTCTCTGATTTTTATTTAATATAGTTGAACACTCAACCTTACACAGGGCTTTGTTAATAATTAATAACTGTGTGATTGAATGATCTTCATCATTTGCATTTTTGAACTTTTTTTCTACATATGTATGTGAGATGGATATTAAATTTTTAATAAAGTATTTTTAAGCATACCATTCGCTTGTAAGCCTTTGAATAATAATCAGAAATAAAGTTTTTATATTGCCCATTATCACTTAACTAAGTAAAAATAAAACCCAACAATTAGGTTCATTAAGAGTTTCACACTGTGAAGTTTTTAGTTGTGGCAGAATATGAAAATTGCATACCAAAGCCTGGATTAATGTGTTAATCTGCCTCTTTAAAATGCTAATACCTATTTTATGCACATTAAATCTCAGTTCAGCTTTCCTTTGATGCACGCACAGCTTATAAATTAAATATAAGAAATAGTTGTAGGCACCTATCAATGCCTTTTACTGAGAGCATTTTATATATGCTTAAAGAATCATCCTTATATGTGGATATTTATAGCAGGTCAAGGTCTATTAGATTCATATAAATTGAAATGACTTGTATTTTGCACCAAGTAAGCTTGGAATACTTATACTAGTTAAAAATATTAATGGAAAAAGACTTAAAAAGTGAAGTCGATTGAAGACAATTGATATTTATGCATGAAGGTGAGATTTCGAAGAGAGCCAAAATGAGGAATGCTGGAGGCAAATTTGCATGCTTTTTAGAGGAGATGGTTCTAAAACGCCTAAGGGGTACTTTTTTGTATTTGAAAAGAGATTCTTCTTTCTTGTAAGTGTACTTAAATTGAGAAAGAGGAATGCAATTTATTAAAATCTTCCTAATTTTTGCTTCAATGATTATGAGTCACTTAATTTAACAAAATAGGCATTTACTTATTGTATGACAAAAACTCTGGAAAATGAGTTCTCTCCACAGATTTGAGAACATTGAAGTCTGCTAATGGAAAAAGATGGAACTGATTATAAAACAACTTATTACAATTCAACACTAAAGTAGATATAATACGTAAAAGCATGAATGGGTATCTGCATGAAGTTTGAACCATCTGCTTTAGTGGTCTCAATAATGGATTACTATCTTTGTGAGCCTTTGAAATAACATCCATGCAATATTAATTTGTTGACGTACAAAATGATGCCATTGGAATAACCCCTGACCGCAGGCATCTGTAATCCTTACATTGCAGTGAATTATCTTTATTTTTGGTTTGTTGCTTTGAAAGTTTTAAGTAAGGTGGAAAGACTGTTAACCAGCAATGTACAAATACACAGCTCTAATATTTAACCACATACATCAGTAAGCTAACAACACCATGCCCACTGAACAATTAAAACAAAAGCAAAATACTGTAGATGCTGGAAATCTGGAATGAAAGCAGAAATGCAAGAAATTTTCAATGGTACAGAGGGGATCTGTAGAGAGATGCAGTTGATGCGTCAGACTAGTGTTAGTCTTTCTCTCCACAGATTTCCTTGACCCGTTGATTATTTTCAGCATTTTCTGTTTTAGAATGGACTATTGTACAATACATTACCCTAATAGATAATTTTCAAGTTTTGTATATGATGAGTTTTCTTGGTAAGCAACCATCATTATCTTCTAGGAGAAAGTGAGGACTGCAGATGCTCGAGATCAGAGCTGAAAATGTGTTTTTGGAAAAGCGCAGCAGGTCAGGCAGCATCCAAGGAGCAGGAGAATCGGCGTTTCGGGCATGAGCCCTTGAAAGGCTCATGCCCGAAACGTCAAGGGCTCATGCCCGAAACGCCGATTCTCCTGCTCCTTGGATGCTGCCTGACCTGCTGCGCTTTTCCAGCAACACATTTTCAGCAACCATCATTATCTGCCAATGGGTGGCACAGTGGCTCACTGGTTAACACTACTACCTCACAGTGCCAAGGCCCCAGGTTCAATTCCACCCTCTGGCAGCTGTCTGTGTGGAGTTTGCACAATCTTTCAGTGTCTGCATGGTTTCCCTCTGGGTGCTCAGGTTTCCTCCCAAAGTCCAAAGATGTGCAGGTTGGGTGGACTGGTCACGCTAAATTGCCCATAGCGTCCAGAGATGTGTAGGTTAGGTGAATTGGCCATTGGAAATGTGGAATTATGGGAATTGGGTAGGGAGAGCTGAGTGGGATGCTCCTTAGAGAATCAGCATGGACTTGATAGGCTAAAGATAGGAATTCTATAATTCTACCTTGCAGTTACTGCAATTTTTGTTGTCAGAACTCAGAGCAGACTTTGCTTAGCTGGTTGTGGAAAAGTCCAATGCCTGTCTGTCAGATTTTATCCAACTGAGGTAGACAAAGATGGAGATGGCCTCGGGAAAATATATAGTGAAAGATTGCAAAATTATAAAAAAAGCTACCCATTCTAACTCTCTGCTTCTCCAGAAAATCAGATAAATAAAGTATCGTAAAGTCCCACCATGCACTATCACAACCTTTCGTATGCATCACAAAGAATTTCTGGAATTATAATAAAATATTTTGAAATTGAATAATTTTAAAAGTGTAAATGATTGATTAAAGTACGTTTGCCCAATCTAATCAGAAACATTGTAACTTTGCATAGTACGACTATAAAATACAGTAACCAATGTTGTGCTACATTCCTGCACAAAGTGTGAGGCCTCTACGAAAGAAATGATTACAAGTGAGATGATGAAATATGTTTTTAAAAGTTGTAATTTTGTATTCACTTGCTAAATGTGGGCATAACCATCTGGGTCAGCGTTTCTTACCCATCCCGAGTTGCCCTTGAGAAAGTGGTGATGAGTTGCCTTCTTCAACCACTGCAGTCCATTTACAATCTGAATAATACTCATCAATATTTGCTCTTTTTAAAAGAAATACCAACTGTTTTTACACTATTATTTACAGAGATAGTGATGAATATCTCAGACTCTGCAAATAAAGTTAGTGTGGAAAGATGTCACCTGAGTATTGCCAGTTAGAACTGATTCTTTCATTAGGCAGTATTTCACAATAACAGAAGAGCTAACTTATGGGTACAAGTATTTTATGTGAATGGTAGTCATCCCCGTCGAAAGGAAACTCTTCTTCAATCCAGTGAACTATTTTGAGTACTTTTTCTCTTTTACACATTTCTTCTGAAAAGCTAATTGATGATATGTTCAATCAGCTATCCTTCATGCATGAGTTTGTATTATAAGTGATTAGAATGGACCTTTGCACTCAAGCCACATCCTGCCCCTCCTCAATATGCACATTTATGCAATTGCATCAATCGTCTAGGACAGCACTCAGAAATGGGACCTTGACATTGCTTCCATGCTCTCCCCTTGACAGACTATAGATGGCCTTCAGAGGGGATGGAGGGCCTTCCATTTTAGGTACTCTTCAGTCTAAAGGTGACTTCTGGGTGCTATTGGCTACCCCCTCCCCCAATAGCAATGGCACCTCCTGCCTTCACCAATCATGCAACTGGCCCCAGTGCCCCGAGAACCCACTTACTGGACTTTGTTGCCATCATGTTTTTAAAAGTTGTGCTGTACATAATACTCATTGATATCAATCCTTTATGCCAATGATTGGCCTTTGGTGCAATCTCATTCTTTAAGTGCAACTCCAGCAGTGAGAAAACATTAGAAGTGAGGTTGGTGACACTGCTCTGCTGACAGTTCTCTGATTGGTCAGTGGCTGTAGTGGAATGGGTGGTATCTCTAATAGGGAGGAGATGTAGCTTCATGTCCCAATGACGAGTGAGGTACATTTGACATTCCCCCAAAGCCCTGAAGAGCATTCAGCAATGGCCATGGACCTCTGCACCTCCATAAAGTGTAGCCCACCATTTCCAAAAGTAAGGAAACAGTTAAACAATGAAATGATACCACTAGCATTTCATAAATCTATTACATTGGCAACGGAAATCAGGTGCTTATATTGCTACCGGGAGCATTAGTTCAATTGATTCTGTTGATACGTACCACTGTGTCTCCACAAAACTGAATGCAAATACACAGACAATTATCAGATTGAAATTCTTGTGGATTTGGAAGAGGAGTGAGCATCTCAGTTAAATTGGACCCCCCATTGCAAGGAAAATTATTTCCTCATGTAATAATACTCAAGACAAGTGGTATTCCTTTGAATGCAGACAACCAACATTAAGGGAGTTGGTGAGCATATGTTTATACCACCAGAACTCAAAAATAAAATCCTCAATTATTCCAAATGCCGAAAGAAATGACCAGATTGTTATCATTTAAGAATTATTTGACTAACACATACCCAAAACTGTTACATAGGAAGATTGGAAGGAAATCAGCAATACAATCCAAAAAACTTCTAAGTACTAACAGGAAGTCAGTCACTTTAAAGGAAAGCTCCACTTTCATTCTAATTGATGAGATCAAAAAGACCATTTATTATTATTGTCAGATTTTCTTTTATCCAACAGAGCAATGCTATTATAAATAATTGTACACAGACCTCCAAGGTTTTTAACAATTAATTCAAAGCTGTAACATTCCCTTCAATATGTGGTCCTTTAGCGAAGAACCGGAAGGTCCTGTTGCATGTGCCTTATATGCTTGCATTGTCAGCCTTCACTGGTTATTCCGTGGTACAATGCAACAGGCATCACTGGCACTGGCATATTATATGGCACCATTTAATACAGAATTAGGAGAAATGTGACCCACAACTTTACATTTGACCACAACTATGACAACCTATTCCAAAATCTGAAAAGTGTAATATTTTATCTTAATTATGTATTTTTAAATATATATGACATGAAATGTATTGTTGTAAAAGGCACTAAAAGCTTTGTCAAAGGGTCTAGAAATTTGTACATGACACCATTAGCCAAAGAAAGATTTGGAACCAAAATAGAGCAGTGTGAGCTTTTCATCAACAACCTGTGAGGCCTGTGGGTATTTTCTGGCATCAGTAGCCCTGGATGATTGGAGAATAAACAAAATGAAATCATAACATCTGACCCATATAGGTGAGGTGAAAGTCACACCACCCAGATCTCATGATGTGGAACAGAGTTTGAATAAGACAGCAAAATTGTTTAAGGGTGCATGCTGAAACTGTTTGTTTTTACTAACAATAACAATTTCATTAATATTGGCTGACCAATGCAGAATTTAGTTGAACTTAAGGGCAAACAGGAAATTTCTTTCGCAACAATAAAATACCTGTTGCTGCAAGGCATATGCAATTAAATTGTACGCTTATGCTTTACCGTGTTGTAGGAAGACCTTGTTTACAGATTACAGGGGAATTCTGGGCAATTCTTCATTGGGGAAAGAAACCATATTGTTCTTGAATGTGTAATCAGGGCAAGTATCAAACTTGTGGCTAGCTACAATCCCCACAGTAAAGTGATGAAGTTTGAATGTGAGCATGAACCTCACTTTCACATCTATTACTGACTATCAAAAATCCCTTGGTTGGTGATCTGGAATCTTATCCCCTAATTTATAGGCCAAGGAATTATGGAGGAGATTTTTTGGAGCCCACTAAAGTAGAAAATGTGGCATGTGGGGTGTGTTAATTAGATATGGTACAATTTTCCAAACGTTTGTGATGTAGCAACATAGTCAGTGACATATTTTGTATCATACCAAGCCTTATGACAGCCTGTTCATATTTGTAATACATTGACATGCAATACATTCTCATTAACATGAATTAAACAGTTTTCATCCTACCTTCAAAACAAAGTCACAGGAATCTCATGGCACTGGATTCACAATCATGTAAATTTGGCATGCATTTGTCAGCTTTGTGCAGTTGTGAATAGGACAAGCTGTTAGCTTTACAGCACAAGGGAGAGGAGCAGATGAATGCACTCTTGCATGGATGCTTGAGATTGGCAAGGTTGACTCAGTGAAATTTTGGTGTGGGGTCAGGGAATTGGAGGATTGGAAGAGGGACCCAGGGAGGACAGAGGCAGGTGTGGAGTCATGGAGTATTGAAACTGGAAGGCTCTGGCATCCTGGATGTGGTGGAAGGTTTAGTGAGGATAGTGGGACAAGGGAAAAAAAATTAAGGTCCTGAAGGTCAGTGACTGTCTGACTGTGTGTCCATCTAAGGGTGTTAGCTGGAAAAGTCCTTACAAGGCTTTGAGTTGACTTGCAACAGTGCAATTAACCCTGCTGAGTTTTCTCTAAAAATTTTAATTACAATGCATTGAAGAGAGGGCAAGATACATCCATTTTGTTGAAAGTTAAAAATCACACAACTCCAGGTTATAGTTCAACAAGTTTATTTGGAAGCACTAGCCTGCTTCATCAGGTTGTTGTGGAGTATAAGGTCATAAGACCTTATAACCATAAGGAGGGGTAACAATACATTTAAGTCCCCGGCTATGTTTGATTCGATAAATACCAATGATGCACATTAACGAAGTGAAACTAATTCATTGTTGAATAATTAGAATTGAAATTTAATTCTGAAGAACACCAATTTACACTGTCAAGTCTTATCTTAATGGCACTGGCACTGAGCAGAAAAGTTGTGGTCGTAATGCAGAACCACATTGTTTTGTCCAGGAGACTCTTTAGTAAGTTGCCTGTAGCTGCAGCATGGTGACCTAGTGTGCTCCATCAATGAAAAGCTTCTAAATGAAAAATGTTTTGCATACACATCATTGTCATTTGGAATCTTAATTATAAAAGCATAAGGAAAGTAAGTGATGCATAGTTTGGTCATGTCATACTATTGACACAATCTTGGTCTATAAAGATAGCTGTGTGTGTGTGTGAACTGGCTTTAATTAAACTGGTGTGGATTGCACTCATTGATTGCCCATGTTACTTCAGTGGGTGAGGCCTGACCAAACTTCATGAGGCAGGGCCAGGCCTTTCCTGGGATTCAGGATCACAATGGCAGAAAACGAGAGATCTTTATTACAAACAGTGCCACCAGGATCAGTGGCCGCTGCTGGTAATATCATGAGGTGAGCGGGGCAGGTCAGAGTAAATAGAAATGGATAGGATGCAAGCACACTCGCTTGGAGGATCTAAGGGTTTGGATCTGAGCAGACACACACTTTCCTGATGTTAGGTTCTGAGATAGAGCACTAAGTATCTTGGAAGGTAATGCTGGGCTGCCTTCAGGAGAGATAAGAAATCCTTTTGCATTCAGGAAAATCCTTGAGCCACCACTAAACTCTGGTATGATGAGGATAATGATTTTAAGTTGTTCGATAATGATCCTAACCAGCCAGCAAACAACTCCCTGCAGCCAAACCAGGCTGTTATTTGAAGAGGATGAGTTTTCCCACCAGCAGCAGGAATGGGATGCACAACCTCTGCTGAAGTTATACAGCTTTGCCCCTCCCAATTACATAGCCCACTCCAGCCTCATATCTCTATATGTGACTGTATATGTGAAGGTGTATAGTGCAGTAAGAAAGAAGGAACTAAACAGAGAAAGAAACAGAGAAGTAAAGCATGTTAACAAAACACTTGAGAATAAAATATTAAGAGGAGTTTTTGATTGTGTCAAGCATAATTGGGATATGTTGAAGTATTCATAACTCCACTACAGGACCTTACATGGCAGAAATACATTGTAATTTAGAGTGTGCTTTCTAAAACAGTACAACCTCGATTATCCAAACATCAATTAACCGAATTCTGGATTATCCAAACAAAAGCTCAAGGTCCTGTAAAAACTTAGGCAACTTAGCATTCAGTTATAGGTTAAACAGCATTATGGCATGTATTGCTGGATAACCAAGAAATGTTCAATAACCGGCACTCAAATTACTGCTTGTTTATGATAGATCAGTTATCGGTTAAATGGCATTATGGCGTGCATTGCCAGACAACCAAGAAATGTTCGGATAACTAAGAAATGTTCAGATAACTGGCACTCATAAATTATCTCTTGTTTACAATCAGATCGATTATCAGATCAATTATCCAAACAAAATTCTCCCGCCCCCATCGCGTCCGGATAATCAAGGTTCTACTGTAAAAGCAAAATACTGCGGAAGCAAAAATCTTTTTAAAAAAAAAGAGAGAACACTGGAGAAACCCAGCAGGTCAGCAAAACTGCCAGTTCTGAGGACAAGTCTTACATGACTCAAAGTGTTTAACTCTGTTTCACTATTAACAGATGCTGCCAGATCTGTTCAGTTTTCCAGCATTCTGTGTTTGTCCCATGATTTTCTACCTGATCATTGTTTTGGATGGAAAATTCTGAGGATCACCTACTCAAGGTCACAATTCATGTTCACAATTCATGTTCTCACTAGAAAGGCTATTAGCAGACTTGGAAAATTGCCTCTCCTGTTTCACTAACATTGCGATCACAAGCTGAGTTCTCACCAGAGCTAATGCAGTGAACAGTTAAGTTATACCAATCAAGAAAGCCTGCATTTCATATGTAGTTTGAGCTGATTTAGTCAGTCTTGCTTGAGTGGATCTGAGAACCCACTCCCCAATCACTACCTAGCTTTCTGCTAGAATTATACATTTGTGGATGTTGTAGTTGGATAGGAATATCTGATGCACACCATGGGTTGACATTCACCATCCTGGTCCACTGATGAAAGAAGAAGCCATTTAGATGAGGTGGGAGGACTGTCCTCATTAGGATTCCTGACACTTTAGCAAAGTAAAACTAGATTCAAGAGGGGCATGAGAACATTGGGAGGAGACAAAAGGGAAGCAAGATTTTTAAAGAAGGATGATGTGAGAAAAAGAAACTTCTTCACACAGTGAGTAGTTAGGAAATAGAATGCGTTGTCTGGAAATGTGGTGGAGGTAGGTTTAATTGAGGCATTCAAGAGGGCATTGGATGATTATTTGGATAGAAATGGTGTGCAGGGATATGGGAAAAGGCAGGAGATTAGTACTAGGTATCAGAACTAGTACAGGCATAATGGGCTGAACAGCCTGCTTCTGCACCATAAAAATTCTGTGGTTTATATTTTTTGGTGTAAGGTGTATGAAGGTTGCGAATCTGTGGAACACACTGCCCCAGAGTGCAGTGGAGGCAGAATCAATCAACAGATTCAAGGAAGAAATAGATGTGTTTCTGATGGAGAATAGGATAAAGGGCTATGGGGAGCAGGCAGAAAATGGTAGAATGGACTCGAAGGGCTGAATTGTGTATTCACGTTCCTAATTCCTATGTACAGCACTTGTTCAATGAACATGTTGTTTTGCTTTGTTTTTCATCCCATGCCATGCCATGACCCTTCTGATCAGATTACACAGCATTGCTAAATGGAATTTTCCACCATTTAGCATGTTCTTAAGGGACATATTTGGTGGCTTCTATCAAAAGCTATAAAATCTGGAAAATGTTAGATTTCAGTGCTCACAAAGGAATTCACCACTGACAGGGAAGTTATTAGCAAACTTTAGAAAGACTGCTATTAATAAATCAATTTTCTTTATGCTTTTACTTTCTTAACTGCAAAAAATACTCAATAATTTCATGTTGGATAGAAAATGAATCTGCAGGGGTAATTTATTATTTCAAGCATATGAACACTTAATCCCTAATGAAAGGGTTGCAAATTTTGAGTGGCTGAGCTGTCTGTCTCTGGGATGAGATTTGTTTATTTCCATGTGGTTTTACAGAGAAGGAAAGCATTTTATCAAATGTGGCCATGTATCATTTAACCCACCCAGCTTGATCCACGTATAAGTAAAGGTGTCCCCTTGCAGTCTGAAAGTAGACATTCCTATGAAACCGCTCAGGAGCTGAAATGGCGTAAAGCGAAGAAGCAATTACCATTAATTTATATGGGGAAAATTTAAAGGTAGCTTCCAAACTGGGTTACACATCAATGTTGAAAAAATAATTTGCCATTTTTAACCAACATGAAGCCTGAACGATATTAAATCTCTCCAACTTGCTGCCAGGCTGACAATTACTTCCTTTATTATTTGGGTAGTACTGAACTTAAACACTGCTGAAAGAAGATTAGAAATTGAAGCTTTAAATTTCACATTCATCAGAACTAGCATGCAAGGAACATTGGAAAAAAGACACCATTTTATACAGAATGAGAAGAGGCCTCTTTGACATGGAAATACAGCAAGAACAGTTATCTGTCAATCTTAATTCTCAGATCAGGCAGGTAGATTCTGACTGGGTAGGATGTAGCCATGGGGCTGCAGCAGAGTTCGGCTCCTACATGTTCACATACATGCCATTGCCACGGGATCCCTTTCAGGTGCAACTCTTTCTAATATCTCTGTTGGCTACTAGGAGGTGCATCTTCAAAGGAAAGACCATTAATCTCCCAATCCTTGCAAATTTCTGATATGTAGGTGGCATGTTTGCAATATTTGAATCGCAGATGTATCAAAGAATTTAGCTGAATAACTATTCTGTACTGAAATTTATTGTTTAAATGAAACAATTGAGCTCCCTTTCCTTGTTATAATAGTTGAGAAGTTGGAAAATAGATTCTTAGGTATCAAAAGCCTACATTCACTGTCAATTTCCACATTGGGATTCCTACAACCCTATATGCTACAAGATCAATCTTATTGGCAATCTTACAAATAGGGTACTAGCCACCTTCTGAAGATTGACACTGAAACAGGGCATATCTAAAACTATCCTGTGTGATAACAGATACACTCATCAAATTATTTTTCATATATCATGAAAACTCATGATAGTGCCCTACATCTATCACTTTAAGCATTGAACAGTGCCCAATCTCCTTTAGATTAACCTGGAAGGGAAAGGTGTCTCAAAGATTGGAAGAACAGGTGAAGCTTACTGTCTCACGCTGTTGGACAACACAAGTGGTTTTCTCCAGCAGGAGCAAGTGAGGCCTGCAGATGCTGAAGATCAGAGTCAAAAAGTGTGACACTGGAAAAGCTCAGCAGGTCAGGTAGCATCTGAGGAGCAGGAAAATCAACGTTTTGGGCACAAACCCTTCATCCTGATGAAAGATTTGTGCCCGAAACATCGCTTCTCCTGCTCCTTGGATGCTGCCTGACTTGCTGTACTTTTCCAGCACCACAATTTTTAACCCTGTGCCTACCCCACAAGTCAGTAACATCATGTACGGGTTTCAGTGCTAGTGTCATTCCAGGTATATATGTTGTACTTCTCAAAGATTGGTGAACTGTATCAAACAAAATGTTTCATTGCCCATTTGCAGCTAGCAACAGCCCACACATGCTCAACCAGCTCATGCTTCCAAGCCTCAGAAAAGTATAGCCACCATTAGATGTGATTCTGCTGTTGGGAATCATTTATTAAATAATCTGGACTGCACCACACATTACACTCAAAATCCATTTAAGATCATCATCTGGGACGGCAGTGTGATGCCTTTGTATGTGCTAGAAGCTAGGTACATAAATAACAGGCTCCTCTTTTATGTAAGCAAAAGATATTTGTAAATACATTGCACCTTTTTTTAAAAAATGGGGTCATGGAGGCAGTCAAACATAGCTGCATTCCCATGGCAACAATCAGAACCTAGTCTCAGAGTTAAGGTTCACAGTACATTGTCCTTGTTGTACCTCCATACCAGTTATGGCCCAACCAAAGCACCCTCTTCTCATCTGTATTAAATGATATCTCTTTCGTCACGTCTGGTTCTTGTCCTGATAAGTTCAAGTTCTTCTAGTTTCCTTTTAGCATTTGAAGTACGTGTTAGCAGAAGATGCACTTAGTGTTTGCCTAGCTCTCCTGTGTTACTTAGAAAGTGTCAGAGAGAAAATAAAACTCATATCAAATGTTTGGCAATAGAACCACTCCACCATGAGTTCCTTATGTGCAGTGTGGTGTGACTCGATCTTCCATCAGCCAAACATCTAACCTCCATGATATAAATTCTCTAACACTGACTGTGTACAGCAAATAGGGAGGAAATAGTTCATTCCTATAAACCCAGATTGTGGCATTGTCTACTATATTCTCCCAATTCCTATACTGTCCATATGCCAGTGTTAGTTTCTGTGGCACTACTGTCCTCTTTTGTTCTTCTCCCCATAATACAGTTACCACTATGCATTCGCTAAGTCTGATACTTTGCCAAAGACTCCAGATTCGATTTGATAGCACAGATTTGATGTTGAAAAATCAAAAATCACCAGCTTGATTTTTGACAAACCTAAACTCAACCAATGCAGCACCCAATCTTTTGGAACCTTGCCAAATCCTTTGTAAATTGATGCTTTGTTGAAAGTCCAATCCAAAATTCTAACATTCCTCACTTGAATGTGCAGCAGATGGCGCTACAAGCTACGATAATGTATGTTCAATGACACACTTGAATCATTGGTTGGTAAGTAACCACACTAAAATTAGAATAATATGATTTGTTTGCACAAGGAAGCAATCTCACCGCCTCATGAGTTTCCAAGACAGGAATCTGTTCAGGATGAGAAGACAGGATGCAACAATACTGCCCCCTGCTGTATAAGAATCTTCCCCAAAGCTATTGCAGTTTCAAACGCGAAACAGCCGTCCAATCTGCAAATGTTAACATTTCTGCTGTTTGTGGCAGCTTCTCAAGAAGCAATGTGTTCTTGTCATTTTAGTTTGTTTACTCTTTCTGGTTCTGACCATGCAATACTAATTTTTAAGGCATCGTATACAGTAAAATAAGCTGCCAATTTCACAACTGCAATAGTCCCAGTGGCATCAAAAAGACTAAATGGTGCAGGATCTCAATTTCGGTGATAAACATTTGTACATTGAGTCTCAAAAGCTGGTAAATTGCTTTCTAGTGCTTTCATTTAATTTAACAGTTCAGCTAAAAGGATGTCTTTGATTTTGAATTCCCGAAGGACTTCTCATTCACTTGGCTGCACAAACTGGAGAAAGCTGTCAAATGCTATTTTTTCCCACAGCAAAGTTAGCTCATTCTGGTTGATTTCACATTTACAAAGACAGCAAGATGATAGCAATTATTATTTCGAGCTAAGAAAATGCATGTCATTTAAACTTGTATTAAACAATTTCCACAAATTATTATGGAGGTTGTTCAGTTGCTGTATTTACCGAGGGGAAAAAATCTATGAACTAGAGTAAGTGTTCAAATGTAGAATGGCGGATTTCTCTGACCGTTTCATGGTATGTTTCTGATCAAAAAGGCCGGCACACGAAATGGAAACCTCAGCAATTAATTACGGGCCACATTTATTCCAATAACTCTAACCCAAGTCTGGCTTACTTTGAATGTACCTTCTAGTAGATACATAAATCAAGAGTGTGCCCCAGCTTTCAAGAAATCGATTATGGAGTACAATCTCTTTCCTAATATGAACAATTGTAATACATCATCATCACCATTTACAGTGTTAATGTGAGTAAGGCTATTGTATAACATCTGCTCAGAGAACCGAAGAAGTATTTGCTTCCTGTTAATAATTACGTTAGTATGATCTTTGCTAACTTTATTTGGTAAAGTATTTTAGATCCAAATGAAATTTTAAAAACAGCAAAATTACATCATAGACCAACCTCAGCACCTTTTTAAGTAGCGTAGTTCAAAGACATTTTGATGGTTTCAAAATTTTGCTGAAAGATTCATCTGCATTTGCTGAAACTGCATGAAACCATCTTGCTGAGAAAATTGCTTCCCTCACCACAACCCTAATAAACAGGGATTGACAGTCTCTTTGACTTGTGAAATGTGCAGTAAATCACCTCTGAACGTCCACAGATGTCCTTCGCACAAACTAAAAACTGTAACATAATGCAGTCCAGATCATTTCAGTACAGCTTCTTTTTGATAAATAGAATGATTAACATCAAACATTTGCATCATAAATGAATGTATAAGGAGTTGAGAACAAAATGCAATCACTGCAAATGAGCATTCGTCAACATCCACAGATTCCCATAACATTGGGACTGCCTAGGGTACTATTTCAAATATGTTTCTTATTAAGTTGCTATCTGTGATTCTACTATTTTCATGTATCAGTATAAAGTTTGCGATATTGAAACAATCGTAAATTTCATGTCCCAAAAGACAAGCTAGTCTAACCAGACCTTCCCCATCTTCATCGAGTAGCCTTTGATGTAACTAGTAATAATTAATACAAGTCTGATTAGTCTGAGTCAAACATTATTTTGTGAGTGCATTCAATTTTGAACATATTGATTATAGCAGCCAAGTACATGCTATCTTCATCATAGCTCCTCATATGGACATTATTATCTCGGTTTCAAATTTGAAAAATTGTCCTCGATGATGGAATCAGTTACTAGTGTCATAGCGCCCTCTCGAGTCTGAAGCTGGACACTGCAAACACATCAGCTCTGAGCCCAAAAACTCAGCCAACAAAAAATAAAATGGGGAGAGATGTGAAACATGCTACCAATTCACTACCAATCGTGTTTGACTCAGCATACCCGCCAGTAATTTCAACTTAGCACTAGTTTTCTTTATTCTTGAAATTCATTGGAAACTTTAAAATGCAGTCATGGATGAATGTGTAAAAATTGTAACAGCATATTTATCTTTAGAAATACATAGCAAGGAATGATTGATGGAAAGTTTTATCAGGATAATTAAAGTACTCGAATTATGTGTGAAGAAAGTGTGAACAAAAAGCACCACTGACTTCGGTTTGGTTTTGAATGTAATTATGATCGATTATCAGCATTATTATCAGTAACACAGCGGGTTAATGAGTGGTTTGATCTGCTCAGTGGTAGGAGATACTGCTTTCATGAAATGTGAATGATAACTTTTACTCATTATTTATTTTAATAATTTGAACTTATTTGATGAGCTAATTTTTGTTTCACCTTTTCCCTCAACTGTTCTTTTCTTCATGTTTCCCACCAGAAAGACATTTGACTTGCTGAACTGTGGTCCCATAAATTCCTCTGGAATCTCACTTGATTGGCTACTCAGCATGTTAGAATTTAAACTCTGAGCATTGCTAACCCAATCAACCAAATGGCTATTTGTCAACTAACTGACAACCAAGGAGTGGAAAGCCAACTGATTTTCTCCCAAATGTCAATAGAGCCAATTGTGAAGTCCTGCCACCAGCCTGATTAACATTACCTATATCCATCATACAACAGGACTTTAACTCATAGTTTTTTGACTACTTGAGTAAACATTGCACCATAAGTTGATCATCAGCAAAAGCTTTCTCCCTTTTTTCCTGCAACCCAAGCACTATAAAGTGACAAACCTGTCTAGTTTCCTCATTAAAAGTGATGACCCCTATATTCATGAGGTAAATTTGAATTAGTCCGTATGCTTTTCTTTTATTAGTTCTCATGTTATTAAATGTGAACATTACTGACTAATATACAGCAAAGCTCAGGCTGTAGCTTCAAGCTGTTATTCAAATGAAATAACATGTACCTTACTTGTCCATAGCACTAATAACTGCCAACTTTGAAACATTTGGAGGCTGTTGTCATTTATATTAAAATGGGCAATCCTGCTAGCCATGTTTCATAACTAGACTGATTGTGAATAGCTAAATTCAATAATTTATTTTTTTAAATTCTATAATTTAAACCCTCGAGTATCAAAGGCTTTGCACTTGCCCACACTAGTTATTTATTGTGTAAATTATATAGGTTATGACTGAAATTAAATAATGCAATTTCAGAGGAGGTCAACAAAGAATATGTGTGAAATATTCACATTTTACTTCTCTGATAACAAAATATTTTAGAAAATTTACCAGAACTTATAAAAAATCATTCATATATAAATGAATATGGATTTATTTTCAGTGTTATTTTTCATTTACTGATTCAAATGAGGGCGCTAACATATCACAATGGGTATTAGCTGGCTACATGCTGTTGCTACAGGTACAATTGCAATCCGATCATTCTGCAAGAAATAATTTTTGAAAATAACATACTCATCTAATCTCTGCATACTTCTGTACTGTCAAATTTGTCACTTATCTTAACTAATCAGTCAGAAAGATGTTTCTCCCAAAACTAACAAGTTTGCAACTCTTTTGAAGTGTTGAGTTGTGTAACAAAGTTACTGAGAGATTCTTACGTTACTAGCCTACCAGATGCAAGTTACATTAAATATTTATCTCATAACACCATTGTAAGCACAGTTCCAAACTGTTAATGTGAGACAGAATGGCGTGGAAACTGATGCTTTAACAAGTTTCAGTAAAGTATAATGAAATTAATCTGAAATTTGCTGCCAGTAAACAAACTGAATAGAAACAATAATTTTGCTACAGGCAGAGAGGGAACAGACATGAAGGTCCCTGGCCATCACATGTAGCTCCAAGTGAATGCCACTGCACAGACAGCTAGACCGTTGAAGGGAGGGATGGTCCAGGAATGACTTACAATGGAAGGGAGGCACACGGTTAAAGGAAACAAAAGAAAATTATATTGTTATTTATAACTAGAATATAGTTACATATGCTTCCTTTAAAGGACGGAAAAATTCAATGTAGTTGAACAGCAGCCCATTGGCTAGGTTTTGAGACCAAGCCAAACTGATGGAATGAGAATGTCTTCAATCTAATTGAATTTTCTTAGTGCTATTTAAAATTACTTTAATTTTTCTAAACTTAGTTCATAATGGGCCTCAGCCCAGAAATCAGAACTGACCCCAATTAAACACTCAATTTACACAGAGTCAAAAAGAATTTCTGTTGTGGAAAATGATTAGGAGCATTTCTTAAGAATGTTTCCACTAATACTATGGACATTTTGAATGTAAATGTTCAATATGCAGCCAATTGCCAGTGTGAACACATTTGTTCTCTACTCAAATTATTTTTCATGGTGAGGAGATTTGCTTCCACAGCAGCAATAGGACAGCAGCAATAGGACAGCAGCAATAGGACAGCAGCAGTTGGGACTCATTTCAGCTGTCACTTATAGATAGGACAGCTGGTCAGGCAGCATCTGAGGAGCAGGAGAATTGACATTTCAGACATAAGCCCTTCATTAGGAATCTGAATGCCTGAAACGTCAATTCTCCTGCTCCTTGGATGCTGCGTGATCTGCTGTGCTTTTTCAGCACCACACTCTCGACTCTGATCTCCAGCATCTGCAGTCCTCACTTTCTCCCAATTATAGATAGGTACTTGTCAGGGCACCGTTACAACAGGAAGCATAGGTCATTACTGCCATTGATGGAAGTCCATTTGGGTTTGTTGTCAATACAGGTAGCTCACTCTCTGTGTCTCCTGCAGCTGCTGAGGTGACGATGCAGGTACATTGCTACACCTTAACCTGTGACACGCGCTCATATTGTCGGGCACATCCACAAACAGCAGCAAGCACAATAGGTAAATGGTTTGGGAACACATATTGAGCTTGTATATCATGTCCACAAGTTAACAAATTTCATTCACTGCCACCATATTCTGCAATTTCTCATTATTGAACAGAACATAAACCTTTCTAAAGGAAAGCAAAATGCCCTGTTGTCAACATAGCTTCAGAACGGTACTTAACTTCACTACAGACCATTGTGATTCTAGCAATGCACCTAAGTTCCATCTTGCCCCATAAGTCCAATTCTCCTCTTTTGAGCTCTCCCCGCAACATGCCTGCATTGTGGAATTTCAATTCCTACCTGGAATAGCAAACACAGTTAAGTACTTCCAGTCCTGCTGCATGTCCAAACTACAATTCCCTGTTCCTTCATGATGTGTCCTCCAATGCCTGTCACATGCATGATCTCAGAGAGACATTCTAACTCTGATCACTGCAATACTGATATCTTCCTGTCAACTAAAGTCACTAAAACCTGAGGTAAAATATTCACTTTTTTGCAGTTCTGAAAGACCTCAGTCATGTCTTATTCATAGACTTTAGCGAGAAAACATTGCCTTTTTCATGCTTTTTTGCTAACATTTGCTTCAACTATTTTTGTAGAAATCATCCAGGCAACACTGAATCTGTGCTGTTCAATATTTTAACCATTGGTCACATCTGGCTAATTGGGAGTCCAGATGTGCAAAGTTGCATACTTGTTTAACAGATAAAGAAATGAGTGTGTTTGGGCACAGAATCTCGTAATCAGATTCTCTCAATGTAAGAAGTGTCACTGGTGCGAAATGTTAACTCTGTTTCTCTCTCCACAGATGCTGCCAGTTCTGCTAAGTTTCTCCAGCAATTTCAGTTTTTGTTTCAGATTTCCAACATCTGCAGTTCTTTGTTTTATGTTATTGCACTCTAACTTTTCTTGTGTTGAGTGGTAAAGTAGTAAGATGAAAAGAACAGGGAACGAGTATTTTCTGATCATTGTGCAAGCCTTACATCTTGTTTACTTTTTATTGTGTATCTACAAAATTGCAATATGAGTGGAAACTCTTGGACAAGCAGGAATGTTGCGTGGAGAGGGGAGTGGGCATCATCAATCAGAGTAACCCAAGTCAGCAGGAGGAAAATAAACCAGCAACGAGACACAAGCACCAATGGTCCCGATGGAGCACAGGAGCAAAACAATATTCTTACCATTCTGGTGAAGTCCAACAATTCTTTGTAATTGCTGGACAAAAAGCTAGGAACAACATTAAGGTATCTCATAGAATCCCTATAGTGCTGAAAGAGACCCATCAAGTCTGCACTGACGCTCTGAAGAGCATCTCACCCAGACGCTCATCCTATCCCTATAATCCCACGTTGCTAATCCACCAGTCTACACATCCTACAATACTATGGGACAACTTAGCATGGCCAATCCACCTAAGCTGCACATCTTTGGACTGCAGAAAGAAACTGGAGCACCCAGCGGAACTGCACACAGTCATCTGAAGCTGAATCAAACCCAAGTCCCTGGCACTGTGAGGCAGCAGATTTAACCACTGAGCCACCATGCTGTCCTATTCTGACAAAGTAGAATTGCAATGAAAGAGAGACCAAAAAGTTCTGCACTAAATGACAGTAGATGGTTTTGAGGTGAATATATACAGGGAGATCATCCTCTTCTGTGTATATAATTTGCTGACAAAATTAGTGCATGTGGTTTAAACTCTCACATGAGTCACTCCTGCGGATATTTATTTGATCACGTACCCTTATTTTTACCATTTGCACCTTTTACCACTTCCACGATTTTCACCCTTTTGATTTTTTTATAAGAAAAGACAGAAGCTTTCACAGTGTTGGATCTGCAATAGGAGACTCTGTGCATTTTTGAATTTGGGTTGCATTTCAGCACCTTCTATGGGCTGACAATGCAACCGCATTGCTGGAATCAGGGAAAATAAGATGGTCAACTGCTCATTATTCTCTTGGCTGAAATTGAGGAAGTGATACTGCAAATTGAAGAAAATATAAATAAATATCATCAATATAACTAACTGACATTTCAATAATTATTTCCTGTGTTTTTTATTGTTTTCAGAACAATTAGACATAATATGAAATAACAAACTATTATTACAGTATATTATTTGTGGTTTTGGCTTATGTATACAGGAGTAACCTAACTCTTCTACCTCAGCATAAGAATGCAGGCTAATGCTGCCAAAGGTTTGCTGATTGCAGCTGCCTGTAATTACAAACATCCCCAACTCACTGGAAAAGCTAATTCAAATCAAGTTAATTAGAGCTCAAATCTGACCCTGTGAATAGAACTGCAGAAAGGTTGAGAACGCGTTTTCTTTTTTCGTTGGATGGGTGGTGAGGGTGGTGGGGAAGGGTGGTGAGGGGGTACTATGTCTAGGCTATATTTAATGGCTATCCCTGAGAATATGATGTTGAGCCTTCTCCTTAAATTGCTGCACCACTTGTATTAATGTGCTCTCAAAATGATGTTAGGTTAAAAAAAGCCAAAGATTTTAGTCCAAGATAAATGTAAAAAAACAGTAATCCATGCCTAAATCAGAATGATTGAAGCTTGAAGAGAGCTTTGGAAGTGATGGTGTACCGATGATATTGCTGACAATTTCCTGCTCAATGATAGACACTGTACTAACTGCACAGAGGCCGGTATTCCATCACCAAGTCACTCTTTATTTACTTGTGCACAGTACAGTGACTATAGCCAGCCAGCTTGGAGTCAGTCCCTGAACTGAGGAGATTCTAAATCCCTTATTTATATTGGTCAGCCAGGGCTTCCTAATTGGCCTAGGTTAACAATCCAATAAAGGATCTCATAGTCAAAGCAATCCACCTGGTTCCAATCACTAGAGTTATGGAGTTACTAGAGTGTCTTAAAAAAATTATTAATATAAGTAGGCACCTCTGAAAAAGCCATCATTTGGTGGAGACATAATATCGAGGGACTGAAATGAACTATTAGCTCCTCGAATTCACTCCGCTATTTAATATGACCATGGCTGATCCCATCCTGACATCAACTCCACTTTTGTGCCCACTCCCCATAAACCTTTAAACCATTACTAATTCAAAATCTGTCTATCTTCTCAACTTTATTCAGTGTCCTGGCATTCACTGCACTCTGGCGTAGTGAATTGCACAGATTCAGGAGCCTTTGAGAGAAGTAATTCTTCCACATTTCTGTTTTAAGTCTGCCACTCTTTATCCTAAAACTATGACCTCTCATTCCAGATCACTTCACAAAGTGAAACATCTGTTTTATGTCTACTTTATCAATCCCCTTCAGCATCATATATACCTCAATTACATTTCCTCTCATTCTTCTCAACTCCAAGTACAGGTTAAACTGTTCGATTTCTTCTCAAAATACAAGCCTTTCATCTCCGGAATTAATCTAGTGAAATTTCTTTGAACTACCTCCAATGCAATTACATCCTTCCTCAAGTAAGGGAACCGAAACTGCACTCAGGACTTCAATTGCAGTCTCACTAATGCCTGTACAATTACAACAAAACTTCCCTGACTTTATTCTCTACTCCTTTCACAATAAATGCCAAATTTCTATTTGTCCTCATTATGACCTGTTGTACCTACACATCAACTTTCTGTAACTCATGCATGAGGACATCCAGATCCCTCGAGACAAAACATTTTGAACATTTTCTCTACTTAGATAATATGAGGTTCTGACCAACCTCATACTTATCCATACTAAACTCCATCTGGCAATTTTGGCCCACCCATCTAACCTGTCCATTTCCACTTGTAAATTCCTTATTTCCTCAATGCAATTCACCCACCTATCTTATTGTCACCTAAATGTTTGGCTATAGTTCATTCTATCCAAGTCATACATATAGACTGTAAATACTTAAGGCCTGAGGCAAACCTGTAGCAACCCCTAGTGACAGCTTGGCAACCATAAAGACTCATTATCCTGACTCTCTGCTTTCTTTTGATTAGCCAATCCTCTATCTAAGCTAATATATTGCTCTTAACCCCGTATGATCTCACTTTGTGTATGGATCTTTTGTGCAGCACATTATCAAATATTTTCTGAAAGTCCAGATATACCACATCTACAGGAGTCCCACTATCCAGTTAACTTGTTATACTTTCAAAGGATTGTAGAATTTAGTCAAACTTTATTTACCCTTCACAAAAATATGCTGACTCTAATGGATTGCATTTTGACTTTCCAAATGGCTTTTCCTACTTCCTTAATACACTTAATGGTTGGATCCCCTTGAGTGTAGAGGACGTTGGTTAGGCCACTTTTGGAATACTGCATTCAATTCTGGTCTCCCTGCTATAGGAAAGATGTTGTTAAACTTGAAAGGGTGCAGAAAAAATCTCCAAGGATGTTGCCAGGGTTGAAGGGTTGAGCTATAAAAAGAGGCTTAATAGACTGGAGTTACTTTCCCTGGAACATTAGAGGTTGAGGGGTGACCTTATAGGGTGAATAGCCAAGGTCATTTTTAGGGGAGTCCAAAACTAGAGGACATAGACTTAAGGTTAGAGGGGAACAATTTAAAAGGAACCTGAGGGGCAACTTTTCATGCAGAAGGTGGTGCATGTATGGAACAATCTGCCAGAGAAAGTGGTGGAGTCTGGTACAATTACAAAATTTACAAAGCATCTGGATAGGTACATGAATAGGAAGGGTTTAGAAGGATAGGGACTGAATGCTGGCAAACAGGACTAGGTTTATTTAGAATATCTGGTCAGCATGGACAAGTTGGACTAAGGGGTCTGTTTCTGCGCTGTACATCCCTATGACACTATGACTCTATAGTAATGGATTTCAACAATTTCTCCAACAATTTTTCCAGCAATAACAATGGACATTAAACATTGATATAGTTTCAGTGACCTCCACAGTGAAAACTGAGGCAAATTGATTTAGTGTCCCTGTCATTTCTGTGTTCCCCACTATTTGATTCTCCAGTCTCAACCTCTGAAGGACCAACATTCCATTTAACTATTCTCTTACTTTTTATATAGCTAGGGAAGCTCTTGCTATCTGTTTTTATATCTTCTTCTTCCATAATCAGTCTTCTTCCATAATCAATCTTTGATCGTTTTATTACTTTTTTAGTAACGTTTATTGGTCTTAAAAAATTTCCAAATCATCAGCCTGCCACTGATCTTTGCAATATTACATGTCTTAGATTTTGCTCTTATATTATCGTTACCTTCCTTGCTTAATTGCTGAGGTCTTGAGGTCGAACGTGGAAACTCTTATTCCTCGCTCTGTTACAGGTAAAAGGCTGGGGTTCTCTTCATGACTTGAATGTGAGACAATCTAATTTGCTGAGTTTACCTTTGCCAAGGGTGTGTTTATGGGATGTTAATATATTGGAACAGTTAATTAGTAATACTTAATATATATTTATATATATATATAAATAATTTTGTTAAGCATTTCAATAGAATTACAGTTAAGCCAATTTTTTTCTTTTATTTTTATTTTGTCTGTATTTTAACTGTGGTGTAAAAATAAAGTATGTTTTGCTGAAACTTGAGTAGTTTGACCAATTGATTTGCATGTGGAACTCAATGCCTTACACTAACCTTTAAAATAAGAAAAGGTTGGAGTCGGGGCTATCTTAGTATATTTTATGGGGATTTGGTCTGGTCCATATCAAGCTACAAGACCAGGCCAAAGGCTGGGAATTCTGTGGTGAGCAACTCAACTTCTGACTCCTCAAAGCCTGACCACTATCAACAAAGCACAAGTCAGGAGTGTGAGAGAATATTCTGCACTTGCTAGGATGAATGTAGCTCTAAAACCAGCTAATATGCCCAATACCATTCAGAACAAAGCAACCTGCTTGATTGGCACACAGCCACATTCACTCTCTTCACCACCAATGCACAGTAGCAGTAGTATCTAAAATCCACAAGATGCACTGGAACAACCCACTGAGGCTTTTTCAACAGCATATTCCAAATCTGCAACCGCTACCATCTAAAATGACAAGGGCAGCAGATATGTGGCAACATGCAGGTTCTCCATGAGGGAACAAACCAGAGCAAACAAATTTGACATGGCTGTGATTTGTTTTGTGCCTTTGTTTATTGATGCTACAATCTGTATTAGTGCTTTATAGAGGTTTACAAAATTATGAGGGGTATGGATAGGATAAATAGACAAAGTCTTTTCCCTGGGGTTGGGGAGTCCAGAACTAGAGGGCATAGGTTTAGGGTGAGAGAGGAAAGATATAAAAGAGACCTACGGGGCAACTTTTTCACACAGAGCGTGGTACATGTATGGAATGAGCTGCCAGAGGATGTG
Source organism: Chiloscyllium plagiosum (assembly GCF_037043375.1). NCBI lineage: Eukaryota > Metazoa > Chordata > Chondrichthyes > Orectolobiformes > Hemiscylliidae > Chiloscyllium > Chiloscyllium plagiosum. The sequence continues at coordinate 49,399,733 of NW_028270155.1, read as the reverse complement.
GTGGAGGCTGGTACAATTGCAACATTTAAAAGGCATTTGGATGGGTATATGAATAGGAAGGGTTTGGAGGTATATGGGCTGGGTGCTGGCAGGGACTAGATTGGGTTGGGATATCCGGTTGGCATGGACGGGTTGGACTGAAGGGTCTGTTTCCATGCTGTACATCTCTACGACTCTATGACTTTTTGACTTGGAAACATGCTACTGATTCTTTGCTGTCACTGGGTCAAAATCCTAGAATTGGTCCCTCCCAGCTTTATGGGTGGATCTACGTCAGATGGACTACAGCGATTCAAGAAGGCTGATCACTACCACCTTCTCAAGAGCAATTCGCGACAGGCAGTAGTGGTCCAACCAATGACACCACTACCATGCTGTGAATGAACAAAAACAAGTTTAGGAAGTGACCCCAGAAACAGACCTAGTGTCAAGAACGTTTGGTAAGCTGGCACTGTGCAGCCCGTGGGTAATAAACACTCATGTCATAGTGCACTAGTGGTTTGTTTTTATCAAGCGACTGAGAGCTGATCATGTGAACTGTTCTGAGCTGGATACTATCACATAAATCTTTTTGAGTATTGTTGCAGCTGCACTCAAAGTCAATATGACTGACAAGCATAACAATGAGTTTACTTATTCATTTGTGGTATATGGATGAAAGTTGGAAAAGCAACATTTACTTCTCATCTCTGACCCTCCAATCCTGGAGAAAATGCTGGTAGTAACTGAATGGCTTGTTTGGCTATTCTGGATAAGACACATTGCTGTAGTTTGGGTAAATCCTTCTCAAGTCAGCCATTTGTGATTTTACAGCAATCCAGTATTCATGGTCAGTATTATTGGTGCTGTCTTTTTATTCCAGATTAATGTATTGAACTGTATTTAAATTTGCAAGATGGAGTTTGAACTCGTGTCTTTAGATTATAAATTCAGGTTGCTGGATTACTAATCCATGAAGATAACCACTGTGCCACCATACCTGGTAACCTGGGACATAAGAACAAAGATAGGCCAGTCTGCACCTTCTCCTATTAGGAGAAAGTGAGGATTGCAGATGATGGAGAGTCAGAGTCAAAAAAGCACAGCAGGTCAGACAGCATCTGATGAGCAGGAGAGTCAACGTTTGACATTCTTGATGAAGATTTTATTCCTGAAACATTAACTCTCCTACTCCTCGGATGCTACCTGACCTGCTGTGCTTTTCCAGTGCCCCACTTTTTGACCCTTCTGATATTAGCATGGCTATTGAATCATGGCTCATCTATAACTCATTTCTATTTATATGTAACTTGTCATGTCCTCAATGTCCAAAATTGCCTTTTTGATTTGCTTTATTATTGTCACATGTACTTATGTACAGTGAAGAGTTTTGTTTTGCATGAAGTGCGGGAAGATCATACCATACAATGTACATAGGGTAATAGAACAGAGCAAGGAATACAATGTTACGGCTGCAAAGAAGATGTACAAAGAGCGAGGCTGACATTAAATTTGAAATTTGAAAGTGCCATTCAGAAGTCTAATAACAGCGGGTAAGAAGCTGTTCTTGAATCTGTTGGTCCATGTGTTTAAGCTTTTGTATCTTCTATCCAATAGAAGAGGTTTGAAGAGATTGTAAAAAGGCAAGAAGGGTCTTTTGTTATGTGGCCTGCCTTTCTGAGGCTGCATTAAGTATAGATGGTGTTTCACAGCCAATTAATTCTTTTTGATACTGCGTCTTATTTACTCTATAGAAAATAAGGTAACCAATTTGTGCACAAAAATTGCCACACCATCCATTTTGGTGGTGTTGGTTCGTTGATAAAACTTGACCCAGTTGCTGCAAAAATTCTTTTGATTTTTGTCAAATAGTACCATTTCATGTTCACTTGAAAATACAGGTGGCTCCTCAATTTAAGATTTCATTCCAAAGGTTGTGTATCTGACAATGCAATATCCTTCAGCGCTGCACTGAATCTTCTACTGAGATTATCTGCTGCAATACTATCATGGGGTTTGAATTCACAAGATCGACCTGAGGGGAGAGTGCTACCACAATGTACATATCGGAATGGACGATGAGTGTACACAATTTAAGGGGGAAGTGAAAAATATAACATTTAATTACATAAATTATGTATTATTGTGACAAAAACCAAAATGCTTGCTCAAGGTATACTAAGTTTCCACCCTGGGGTAGCAGGCACACAGCAATGTCCAGGATTAAGGGTGAATGATAGGACACCTCATTCGGAAATAACACTTAATATTTGGGATTGGTAAACCTTGCTGTTAAGCCTTTTCTCCAATTTTGGATCAGTGATGCCCTTCACAATAGAATCCAAAGGATGTGAGTTTCCAACATTTATTCAAAACGTGTGTTAACAAGCATCAGAACCAATCAGGATGTATACTGTCAGCTTAATTTTCTGTCCACTGTGTGAATAATTGTAGGGCAAAGAATGACAATGTGAAAATCTTACATCTGCTGTTGGTGATGATAATGATACTGATGATAAGGTAGTTGTGGGTCAAGAATAATAAAGTACAGTACCTCAGTGGGGAAGCTGGTAAAAGAGTGTGATATCATTCCTCTTAAACAGTATGAATACAAAATGAAATTTAGAATTTAGGGAAAAGCTAGTTAATTATATAATTCCTGTGAAGGTTCATGCTGTGGACACTTCAATAGTTAATCTTTAAAGATATTCCAAGTGGATGACAGGTTGAAATGAAGAGAACAAGGAATGGATGTAGTCACCAAAGTTCATTGATGGTAATGGTATCTCAGAAATTAAAAGCTTTTCAAGTTAAGTTTACAATTATGAAACTCCTTTGTAGTTGAGAGTGATTTCATTTTAGGAAGTCTTGTCAAGTCCAGCTGTTTTAGGAAATAGTCTCAAGGATACAAAGATTATTAAACTAAGTGGGAAGCATATTTAATGAGCTGATCCTCTTTGACAAAGAAGTTTGGTAAAAGCAGAATGTTACAAGCAGTGAAGATCACTCCCTGTGTCAGTGTTACAATTGGATGTGCTCAGAGAAAGGGATGTATTTCATTGACTCCAGAACTCATTAGTGTCTTTTTCCATCAGAAACTTTAACAAAAGAGGCTAGAAAAACTTGGGCTGTTTTCACTGGAACGGCAGAGCTTGAGAGGAGACTTGATAGATGTCTATAAAATTATGAGATGTATAGACAGGGCTGACGGTCAGAAACTTGTTCCCAGAGTTGAAATGTCTAATGTAGGAGCAAATTAATGCAGATGCTGGAATCACTACTGAAAACAACAAATGTTGGAGATGACAGCAGATCTGACAGCATCCATGGAGAGAGAGCATGCGGACATTTCCAGTCGAGATGACTCTTCATTACAGCAAGTCATCTAGACTCAAAACGTTACCTTGCTCTCTCTTCAGGATGCTGACCGATCCGTTGTGATCTCCAGCATTTGTTGTTTTCAGTTAAACTGTCTAATACTAGCGGGCATGCATTTAAAGTGAGAGGGGAAAAATTCAAAGGCGATGTGAGGGACAAGTGTTTTACACAGAGTGTGGTAGGAGTCTGGAACACGGTGCCTGGGGTGGTGGTGGAAGCAGATACAAAAGGGGCGTTGAAGGAACTTTCAGATAAGCACATGAATATGCAAGGAATGGACAGATATGGACCAAGGCGAAAGTGAGGACTGAAGATGCTGGATGCTTGATTCCTGACGAAGGGCTTTTGCCCAAAACATCCATTTTCCTGCTCCTCGGATGCTTACCTGACCTGCTGTGCTTTTCCAGCACCACTCTAGTCTTGGATATGGACCAAGGGCAGGCAGAAGGGATTCATTTAATTTGGAGTCTTGGTCGGCAGAACATTGTGGGCCAAAGGGCCTGTACCTGTGCTGTCCTGTTCTATGTTCTAGGAGTTGATAGATAAACAGGGATATATACTCCATGGAGTCACAGACTGTTTCTTCTAATTACACTGGAATAATTTTAATTACAGTTCCCTTATAATACTAATTTTTTTCTGTATTGTTATTATTTACTTAGATGTAAATTTTTAACAAATGAGCCATGTCTCTTAGATGAATTTCTGTATGGACAATAACGTTAAGTAAAGTCTTAATAGGAAGTCAGTGCAGAAGTTTTGAATGATTTCTAGTAGTTCATCTGGTCAGCATTTCAATTCTGACTTATTTGCCTTACCTGCTTATAGTCGTTTCCTTACTTCTGATATTTCCCATATGCTTTGAAAGAATATGGCCTACAGGCCTGTGTTGGCTTGCAATGTATAATTCAGAAATTACTTCTCCTTTGCACCGAATTGAGTTTGCCAAAATTTATGAAGGATTCCTGAATCTGAGCCAGTCTCCAAAGACCAAGGCTAAATTCAGGAGATTGTAATTCAAGTGGACTACCATTACAACAAGTTAAATCTCCTGTCTGTCTACTGCTATGAGATTCAATAACATTTCAGACAGAGAATGAAAACAAGAGAGGGTGTGGTTGCTACATACCAAAGGATTTTTAAAAATCATTCTTACTAAAATTGCCCTAAAATTCAATTTTTATGTTCCAATTTGGCATTTACTATTTTAGGGGAAAAAGACCTTGTATTTGCTTCAAAAAATGACATCAGATATCAAACCCATTTGGAACTAGACTAATATAGATACAAAGCCTGAAGTTAAATCTAATAGGGAGATATAGTAATTCTATTCACACAGTGCCATTTATATTGGCAAGAACATCATACATAGCCTCAGGTGGTTTTAAAATTACATCTACATGTATCTTACTAACTCCAGTTTAAATAACAAATACCAGGAAGTGAGTTCAACCCTACTAACTTAATGAAAACATCTTGCTGCCTATTTTTTCTTTCTTATAGTCAATATCCGGTCTTCAAGATTTGTCTATTATACCACGTATGAAGAAACAAGTTACTGAATTCAGATCTGTACAAGGTAATTATTCTCTGAGCTTCACAGAAATTAATATCAATATAATTTTAATGGATAATGAAGCTACTCTGAACCATTTGTCACAAAATATGCAAAATATTTTCTTTCAGTGAAATAGATGCTAGCAAAGTAATTCTACTGTATTATAGTTTAAACATAATTGAATTTGTAAACATATAAATGCGAACATACAAATTAGGAGCTGGAATAGGCCAGACGGCTTCTTGAGCCTGAACTGCCATTCAATAAATTCATAGCTGATCTATTAATGTTTCAACTTTCCATCTACTGCCAATAATCTTTGATTCCCTTACCTGAAAAGAATCTGTGTAACTCCTTCTTTAAATTATATAATGACCCTGCCTCTACCGTCTTCTGAGGCAGAGACTTCCAAAGTCATAAAACCCGCTGAAAGAGAAAAAAAATCTCTTAATCTCTGTTCAAAAAAGCTAACCATTATCTTTTCAAGCAGAGCCCCTTGTTCTGGATTCAGTCACGTTCCATTCAGTTTCTTATACACTTAAATCAAGGCACCCTGAATTCTTCTAAATTCTAGTGGATACTAGTCCAGACTGTCTAACCTTTCATTATAAGTCAACTTGTTCATTCCAGATTCAAAAACAGAATTCCTGGAAAATCTCAGCAGAGTAAAGTAATAGCAGACCATGTGGTAACAAGGCCTGGTATGCGGGAGTTGTGGTAAGGACATGGGAGAAGCTCAAATCATAGAATCATAAAGATGTGCAGCATGGAAACAGTCCCTTCAGGCCCACCAGATATCCTAACCTAATCTAGTCCCATTGCCAGCACTTGGCCCATATCCCTCTAAACCCTTCCTATTCATATACCCAACCAGATGCTTTTTAACTGCTGTAATTGTACCAGCTCCACCACTTCCTCTGGCAGCTCATTCCATACACGCACCACCCTCTGCATGAAACATTTGCTCCTTAGGTCCCTTTTATATCTTTCCCCTCTCACCCTGAACCTATGCCCTCTAGACTCCTCCACCCCAGAGAAAAAACCTTGTCTATTTATCCTATCCATGCTCCTCATGATTTTATAAATCTCTATAAGGTCACCCCTCAACCTCCGCGCTCCAGGAAAAACAGCCCCAGCCTATTTAGCCTCTCCCTATAATTCAAACCCTCCAACCAGTGCCACTGGACCAGACGGCCTAAAACTGCAGGACATAAGAACAATCCATGAGCAAGAGGAAACTGGTCTACCCCGCCTCTTCTCCCTATGGCTAAAGTCAAGCATGATACCTGATTCACTAAAAAGAGTCGAACGGTCCTGATTCCTAAGTGCGAGGATAAGGACCACTTGAAAAGTTTTGACAACTGCCGACCAATAACTATCGGTCCAATGCTGCTGCGACTGTTCATGAAAATAATGGCAAAATGCCTGAGTGAAACAGTTGAAATAAACCCCAGGCAAAAGGGGTTCCTAGCAGCCACTCCTGGATGAATGAAAACATTGTCATCCTTGAAAACATCATTAAGGGAGCAAAATATAACCGCAAGGACCTCGCAGTTGTCTTTGTCGATCTGGTAAAAGCGTTCGACTCGGTTGGGCACAAGCTATTGGTCAAATCCTTGCAAAGAGTGAAACTACCCAAAGCCTTTGTGAGTCTCATCGAAGACCTCTATACTGGCAACACAACAGTGGTGGAAGGGAACGGAAACTTAACCACCCCAATAAACATAGAGAGGGGCGTAAAGCAAGGCGACCCACTCTCGCCAATATTATTTAACATCGCTTTGGATCCATTGGTATGCTCTCTGGAGAGGGCTAACTCAGGGGTATCCATGCCCCAGGCGGCAGAAGAGTCAACTGCTCTACTTTGGCCTTCGCGGATGACATTGCCCTTCTAAGCGACTCACACACTGGTGTGGCTAGGAATCTGAAGCTGCTCCAGGCGTACTGTGACCATACAGGCCTCAGTATTAACATAGTGAAGACAAAGGATTCCACTTCACGTTTAAAAGGAAAATCTTCTTATACAATCACTTCACAAACTGGAAGCTGCGGGATGAGTCCATAGCCTACATACCCCCAGGTAACACAGATAAGTACCTGGGTGCCCGTAAAAAATCCATGGGTAGGTGTGGCAGAAGGGGAGTGGGAGGAGAAGCTTAAGTCCTGGGTTAAAGGAATACACTCCGACCACGAGGTGACACGGTGGCACAGTGGTTAGCACTACTGCCTCACAGCGCCAGAGACCTGGGATCAATTCCTGCCTCAGGCTACTGTCTGTGTGGAGTTTGCACATGCTCCCCGTATCTGCGTGGGTTTCCTCCGGGTGCTCAGGTTTCCTCCCACAGTCCAAAAATGTGCAGGTTAGGTGAATTGGCCATGCTAAATTGCCCATAGTTTTAGGTGTAGGGAAATGGGTCTGGGTGGGATGCTCTTTGGAGGGTTGGTGTGGACTTGTTGGGCCGAAGAGCCTATTTCCACTCCGTAAATAATCTAATGTAGAACCCTGGCAACATCCTTGTAAATCTTTTCTGATCCCTTTCAAGTTTCACAACATCCTTCCAGTAGGAAGGAGACCAGAATTGCACGCAATATTCCAAAAGCAAACCAACCAATGTCCTATACGGCCGCAACATGACTGCCTAATTCCAATACTCAATGTTCTGACCAATAAAGGAAAGCATACCGAACACCTTCTTCATTATCCTACTTACCTGCGACTTTACTTTCAAGGAGCTATGAACCTCCACTCCCAGGTTCCTTTGTTCAGCAACATTCCCCTGCTAAGATTTGCTTTCCCAAAGTGCAGCACCTCACATTTATCTAAATTAAACACCATCTGCCATTCCTCAGCACATTGGCCCATCTGATCAAGATCCCATTGTACTCTGAGGTAACCTAATTCACTGTCCACTACACCTCCAATTTGGTGTCATCTGCAAATTTACTAACGATACCTCCTATGTTCACATCCAAATCATTTATATAAATGACGAAAAACAGTGGACCCAGCATCAATCCTTGTGGCACACCACTGGTCACAGGCCTCCAGTCTGAAAAGCAACCCTCCACCACCACCCTCTGTCTTCTACCTTTGAACCAGTTCTGTATCCAAGTGGCTAGTTCTCCCTGTATTCCATGAGATCTAATCTTGCTAACCAGTCTCCCATGGGGAACCTTGTCAAACACCTTACTGAAGTCCATATAGATCACATCCACCACTCTGCCCTCATCAATCCTGTTTGTTACTTCTTCAAAAAACTCAATCAAGTTCATGAGATATGATATCCCACACAAAGCCATGCTGACTATTCCTAATCAGTCCTTGCCTTTCCAAATACATGTGCATTCAGTCCCTCAGAATTCCCTCCAACAACTTGCCCACCACTGAGGTCAGGCTCACAGGTCTATAGTTCCCTGGCTTCTCCTTACTACCCTTCTTAAATAGTGGCACCACGTTTGCCAACTTCCAGTCTTCCGGTACCTCACCTGTGACTACCGATGATAAAAATATCTCAGCAAGGGGCCCAGCAATCACTTCCCTAGCTTCCCACAGAGTTCTAGGGTACACCTGATCAGGTCCTGGGGTTTTATCACTTTTATGCATTTTCAAAACATACTGCACCTCCTCCTCTGTAATATGGACAGTTTTCAAAATGTCGCCATCTGTTTCCCTACAGTCTATATCTTCCATGTCCTTCTCCATAGTAAATGCTGATGTAAAATACTCGTTTAGTAACCCCCGCCCCCCATCTCCTGCAGCTCCACACAAAGGCTGCCTTGCTGATCTTAGAACAAAGGACAAAAAAATTACAGCACAGGAACAGGCCCTTTAGCCCTCTATGCCTGAACCAACACAGATCCTCTATCTATACTGCCACCTATTTTTGAAAGATCTGCATCTCTTTGCTCCCTGCCCATTCATGTATCCGTCGATGCATCTTAAATGGTGCTATCATTCCCACCTCTACCACCTCCAAAGGCAACGCATTCCAGGCCCCCAGCAATCTCTGCGTAAAGAACTTTCCACGCATATCTCCTCTAAACCTTTCCCCACTCACTTTGAACTCAGGACCCTAGTAATTGAGTTCCGCACTTTGGGACAAAGCTTCTTGCTATCCACCCTGTCTATACCTGTCATGATTTTGTAGACCTCAATCAGGTCCCCCCTCAACCTTCGTCTTTCTGATGAAAATAATTCTGATCTACTCAACCTCTCCTCATAGGTAGCGCCCTCCATACCAGGCAACATCCTGGTGAACCTCCTCTGCACCTTCTCCAAAGCATCCACATCCTTTGGGTAATGTGGCATTTCAGAACTGTATGCAGTATTTCAAATGTGGCCATACCAAAGTTCAATATAACTGTAACATGACCTGCCAACTCTTGTACTCAATATCCCGTCCAATGAAGGAAAGCATGCCATATGCCTTCTTAACCACTTTATTGACCTGTGTTGCCACCTTCAGGGAACAATGGACCTGATCACCCAAATCTCTCTCTGCTCGTCAATTTTCCCCAGGACTTTTCCATTTACTGTATAGTTCACTTTTGAATTGGATCTTGCAAAATGCATTCTCTCAATTTGCCTGGATTGAACTCCATCTGCCATTTCTCTGCCCATCAATCTACCTATATCATGCTGTATTCTCAGACAGTCCCTTCACTATCTACTACTACACCAATCTTAGTGTCATCTGCAAACTTGCTAATTAGGCAACCGATACCTTCCTCCAAATAACAGTGGTCCCAGCACGGATCCCTGTGGAACACCAATGGTCACAAGTCTCCACTTTGAGAAACTCCCTTCCACTACTCTCTGTCTCCTGTTGCCTAGCCAGTTCTCTCTCCATCTAGCTAGAACACCCTGGAACACATGTGTCTTCACCTTCTCCATCAGCCTACCAGGGGGAACCTTATCAAATGTCTTACTAAAGTCCATATATATGATATCTACAGCCCTTCCCCCATCAATCAACTTTGTCACTTCCTCAAAGAATTCTATTAGGTTTATAAGACATGACCTTCCCTGCACAAAACCATGCTGCCCATTACTGATAAGCCCACTTTCTTCCAAATGGGAATAAATCCTATCCCTCAGTATCTTCTCCAGCAGCTTCCCGACCACTGACGTTGGCTCACCAGTCTATAATTATCTGGAGTATCCCTGTCAGCCTTTTTAAACAAGGGGACAACATTAGCAATTCTCCAGTCCTCCGGGACCTCACCCGCGTTCAAGGATACTGCAAAGATATCTATTAAAGCCCCAGCTATTTCCTCTCTTGCTTCCCTCAGTAACCTGGGGTAGATCCCATCTGGACCTAGGGACTTGTCTACCAGAATGCATTTTAGAATACCCAAAATGTCCTCCCTCCATATGCCGACTTGACCTACAGTACTCAAACATCTATCCCTAACCTCAACATCCATCATGTCCCTCTCCTCGGTGAATACCGATGCAAAGTACTTGTTAAGAATCTCACCCATTTTCTCTGACTCTACACATAACTTGCCTCCTTTGTCCTTGAGTGAGTCAACCTTTTCTCTAGTTTCCCTTTGCTCCTTATATATGAAAAAAAGACTTTGGAATTTTCCTTAACCCTGTTTGCTAAAGATATCTCATGACCCCTTTTAGCCCTCATAATTCCTCATTTCACATTCTCGATATTCTTCCTAAGCTTTCTCTGTCTTCAGTAGCCTAGACCTTATGTATGCATGCTTTTTCCTCTTAGATATTCTCACTGTTTCACCTGTCATCCATGGTTCCCATTTCGTTCCCTCATTTTCACAGGAACATAGCTCTCCTGAATTCTAATCAACTTCTCTTTAAAGGCCTCTCACATATCGAATGTGGATTTATCTTCAAACAGCCGCTCCCAATCTACATTTCCCAGCTCCTGCTATAGTTGGCCTTCCCCAAATTTTGCACTCTTCCTTTAGGACCACTCTCATCTTTGTCCATGAGTATTCTAAAACTTATGGAATTGTGATCACTATTCCCAAAGTAATTCCCTACTGAAACATCAACCACCTGGCCGGGCTCATTCCCCAACACCAGGTCCAGTATGGCCTCTTCCCGAGTTGGACTTTTTGCATACTGCTCGAGAAAACCCTCCTGGGTGCTCCTTACAAATCCTGCTCCATCTAGACCTCTAACACTAAGTGAATCCCAGTCAACGTTAAGAAACTTAAAATCTCACATCGCCACTATCCTGTTGCTCCTACATCTTTCCATGATCTGTTTACATATTTGCACTTCTATCTCACGTTCGGTGTTGGGAGGCCTATAGTACAGCCCCAATATTGTTACCACACCCTGCCTATTTCTGAGCTCTGCCTATATTGCCTCACTGCTCGTGTCTTCCATAATGCCCTCTTTCAGCACAGCTATGATATTTTCTTTGTATAGTAATGCAGCTCCTCTACCCCTTTTACCTCCCTCTCTATCCCACCTGAAGCATCGATATCCTGGGATGTCTAGTCGCCAATCATGCCCTTCCCTCAACCAAGTCTCAGTAATAACAATAACATCATGCTCATAACAACAAGCCCGAAGTTCATCCATCTTACCTACTAGTTGCATTAAAAATAAATGCTCGTCAGACCACTAGTCCCTTTGTATTCATCATCTGCTCCCTGCCTCGTCTTCCCCTTAGTCACACTGACTTCATTATCTAGTTCCTTACAGGCTTTTGTGACTGCTTCCTTACTGTCCTCTAACCTCCTTTGGTTCCCAACCCCCTGTTATATTCGTTTAAACCCTCACTAAACAGCGTTAGCAAAAGCATCCCCAAGGTCATTGGTTCCCGTCCAGCCCAGGTGGAGACTGTCGATTTTGTAATAGTCCCACCTCCCCCAGAACCAGTCCCAATGTCCCAAACATCTGAACCCCTCCCTCCTGCACCATCTCTCAAGTCACATGCTTATTATATCATTCCTACTCTGACTAGCGTGTGGCACTGGTAGCATTCCTGTGATTACGACCTCTGAGGTCATACTTTTTAACTTGGCTCCTAACTCACTAAATCTTGCTTGTAGAACTTCATACCATTTTTTTTTAACCTATATTGTTTGTGCCTACATGCACCACGACAACTAGCTGTTCACCCTCTCCCTTGAGAATGTTCAAGACATCTCTGACCCATGCACTTTGGAGACAACATAACATTCGGGAATCTCATGTATGACCACAGAACCGCCTATCTACTCCCCTGCCAATTGAATCCCCTATGATTATAGCCCTTCCACTCTTTTTCCTGCCCTTCTGTACAGCAGAGCCAGCTACGGTGTCATGAATCTGCCTTCCCCTGGTGAGCCATCTCCTCCAACAGTATCCAAAATGGTATACCTGTTTTGGAGGGAGATGACTGCAGGGGCTACCTCTACTGCCTTTCTGCTCTTTCTCTGCCTGTTGGTCACCCATGCCCTTTCTCCCTCAGCAATCCTAATCTGCGGTGTGACTAATTCACTAAACGTGCTAACCACGACCCCCTCACCATTGCGTATGCTCCAAACTGAATCCACCCACAGCTCCAGAGCCGTCATGAGGTCGAACAAGAGCTGCAACTGGACACACTTTCTGCAAGTGGAGGGGCCCTATTCTCTCCCAAGTTACCCTTTTGTTGGTAATGTATTTATAAAATCCCTTTAGATTCTCCTTAACCCTATTTGCCAAAGCTATCTCATGTCCCCTTTTTGCCCTCCTGATTTCCATCTCCTAGTATACTCCTATTGCTTTTATACTCTTCTCAAGATTCATTTGATCTCTCCTATCCATACTTGACATACACTTCCTTCTTTTTCTCAACCAATTTCTCTCGTCATACAGCTTTCCCTGCACCTACCAACCTTTCCTTTCAACCTAACAGGAATATATTGTCTCTGGACTCTCATTACCTCATTTTTAAAACCGTAAAGTTGTTGAACTCAATACTGAGTCCAGAAGGCAGTAGAGTTCCCAAGCTTTTGCACACAACCCATTGTTAGCCATTAATAGTCCCCATTAATAGCTGTTCACCCCCCTAGCCTGATCGTTATCTAGTCCTATGTCTGTCCAAATGTTCTTCTCTCTCTTTGGACTGTATCTCCACCTATTGTTTACTCCTTACCCCTTCCCCCACCCTATCTTCTGAATAAAAAACATTTTCCTAGCTACCATCAGTTCAGAGGAAGGGTCTCTGGACCTGAAATGTTAACTCTGATTTCTCTCCACAGGTGCTGCCTGACATGCTGAACTTTTCCAGCAATTTCTGTTTTTGTTTCTGATTTCCAGCATCTGCAGTTTTTTCAGTTTTTATTTTATTCATTCAGAAGTTAGGCGAGTACTTGCCCTCTGACCTGCCTCCAATTTAATTACATTCTACAGTAAAGAAGGTTATCAAAACTGCCCACAGTATTCGAGATATGGCCTCACCGATGCTCTGTATGTTCAATTCCTCTTGTAAGAAAGGATAGTATTCTCTTGGCTGTCTTAATTTTCTGTTCCTGCATCCTAGCCTTTTGTGCCACGTGTGCTAGAACATGTTCCCTGGATGTTCTCCATTTAACAAAAAATCTTAATTCCCTGTCTTTATGATGAGGTTGCTGGCCAATATAGACATATTAGGTGAGTGGGCAAAGGCAGACAGGGTAAAATGTCAGGTTGCTCCAAACACTAGAGCCAACAGGCTCCACACTAGCTGGACCCTGGAACAGCACCAAGCAATTGAGGGTGAGAAAGGAAAAAGAAAACCTTCTGATGAGAGATAGGCGACACCTCAATGTAAATTGAATTTCAAGTTTGTAAAATGTATTTTCATTGGGAAATGATATAAAACCCTATGTGATGACATGCTGCTCTTTCCCTAATGCCCACCATAATAGATTGTGCTGACTGTAGGAGCCTCAGATGTTGTGAAGTCTTCTGGTAGTTGTCTTGTATTAAACAAGAGGGAAAGTGATGAAAGAACAAAGCTATAAACTGTACTTGCATTTGGAAACAAATGAGGGCTGCTTCCCCTTGCAGAATTTACCCCTGGACCCCAGCCCTACATTTTAATTATGCTAAACATTTACATGTTTAGGAGAAAGTGAGGACTGCAGATGCTGGAGGTCAGAGCTGAAAAATGTGTTGCTGGAAAAGCGCAGCAGGTCAGGCAGCATCCAAGGAGCAGGAGAATCGATGTTTCGGGCATAAGCCTGAAAAGGGGGCTTCCTAAAGAAGGGCTTATGCCCGAAACGTCAATTCTGCTGCTCCTTGAATGCTGCCTGACCTGCTGCGCATTTACATGTTTATCCCATCAATGAATTCCGACCCACTTCTCCATCTCTCTCAGTATCACATAGACTCCCAAGCCCTATTATTTTTCACCATTAAGTCTACAGTTCCCCCAGTCACAATTATTGTCCTCTCTACATCCCAGCATGCTACCTCCAATTCCCCTCCCCCCTCCCAACTTGGAAGGACCGCCTCTTACCATCAATCCATGGACTGGTGGGACTCAACCTGCAGGACTGATTGTGCTCAACTCCCCAGATTGCAATGAGGCAAAGCCCCTAACCCTGATCAATTCAAGTGGGCAACTGATTGTGTCCAAGTCCCTGGACCAAATCCAGCTCTGCCCTTGACTGACTGTGACAGAACCCCTTGAATGTCTGAGACTCCCCTTAACTGGCCTAAGGACTGCTCCCCTTTTCAGGTGCGCACAGTTCATTGAAGCGTATGCTGTATATTGTTGTGTTCACAGCTGGTATATGCTGCTGATGCAACATAGATGTAGCATGGTGCCCTCAACTGTCTCACTAGCTGTTCATTGCAGACAAACACAGCAAGCTGCCTGACTTTCTATCTGCATTAAAGAGCAAGGCAAGACAGAAGTACTGCAAGGTTATAAGTTTTGAATGAAACAACAACACACAAAAATGTAAGGCAAAGCAGAGAAGCTGTGAACATCCAAGTAGGTGCAAAGACTGTATTTGCCCTTCTATAGGAAGGATGTTGTTCGACTTGAGAGGGTGCAGAAAAGCTTTACAAGAATGGTGCCGGGCCTGGAGGGTTTGAGCTACAGGGAGAGGTTGAATAGGCTGGGGCTATTTTCTCTAGAGTGTCAGAGACTGAGGGGTGACATTATAGAGGTTTATAAAATGTGAGGGGTATAGACAGGATGAATAACCAAGGTCTTTTTCCCAAGGTAGGGGAGGCTAAAACTAGAGGACAGTGGTTTAAAGTAAGAGTGGAAAAGATTTTAACAAGTTACCTAAAGGGTAACCTTTTCATTGAGTGGGTGGTGCATGTATGGAATGAGCAGCCAGAGGAAATGGTGGTGGTGGGTACAGTTGCAAAATTTGAAAGACAGCTGGATAGATATATGAATAGGAAGGGTTTAGAGGAAGATGGGCCAAATGCTGGCAAATAGGACTAGGTCAGATTGGGTTGTCTAATTGACACTACGGGTTAGACCGAAAGGTCTGTTTTTGTGCTGTGTGAATCTATGATCGATATATTTTCGCTATAAATTCTGTGTGTTAGGATTGAGCCCTCCACTACCACCTGATGAAGGAGCGATGCTCCGAAAGCTAGTGTGCTTCCAATTAAACCTGTTGGAATATAACCTGGTGTTGTGTGATTTTTAACTGAATCTATGATCCTATGCTAAGAAAGCAAGCTCAGAGCCCTGAGATGCACCCTGCTCAGGTGTATGAGATGGGTCCCTGTCCCTCTATGCAAAATGCCCTGGCAGCAGCATTACAATATAAATTGTCAGTGAGCGCCAAGGTATAGGCTGGAAATGGTGAATGGTATTATAAATGAGTCTGAGATGTGCCAATGCCAGTCTCTGTGAATGGATGGTGTCGGGAGTTGCTGCTCATGGTACACACCAAGTTGTGGGCATGAATTCCTATGGGAGATGTTGGCACATTGCAGGTGACTGCTCTGACTTTCCAAGTCAGGATTTGAGGCCATCTCATATCTAACAATTGCCTGGGAAAATATCAACCTGCATATAAATGAGGAAATAATGAGGTGTTAATGCTTAAACATAGGCCCCTTGCCACTCACTGGAGAGCTTCTCATTCAACCATTGAAAACCGAAACTGGAAAATAGAGTTTTCTGTTTTCAATGCTGAGAATCTCATCTTTTTCATTTTTGCTGTATTTTCCCAACTATCTTGCCATTACCAACATTGTTAGGAGGTTGAGAAATTTCCAGCCATGGGGAAAGATTGCATCTCCCAGTTTACAGTGAAAATGAAATAATTTATTGTATTGTTATTTTCAACATCCATCAGGTTTGTTCAAATATCTAGTATTTGGCTGGATTTTGCAGAAGAAGTGAAGCAGCACTCATTGACCTTGATGAAGGCTGTTCACAAAAGTCTCACATTCTCCCTTTAAATGTGGCATCATGTCAAAAGGTGTGCAGCAGCAATGACATTAACAAGCGGGTAAGTAGCCAATTATATTCAGGTATCCTCACAGATAACAAACTATGAAGTTAAAAGCTCTTTGAGATAGCTAAATAAGTGATTAAAATTGGATTAGGATTAAAGGTAGACAAATTAAAAGAAATGCACTTTTTTTAGATTACTTACAGTGTGGAAACAGGCCCTTCGGCCCAACAAGTCCACACCAACCCGCCAAAGCGCAACCCACCCAAACCCATTCCCCTACACCTAACGCTACGGGCAATTTAGCATGGCCAATTCACCTAACCTGCACATTTTTGGACTGTGGGAGGAAACCAGAGCAGCCAGAGGATACCCACGCAGACATAGGGAGAATGTGCAAACTCCACACGGACAATCGCCTGAGGCGGGAATTGAACCTGGGTCTGTGGTGCTGTGAGGCAGCAGTGCTAACCACTGTGCCACCATGCCATCCACTTGTATTAAAAGATATGTGGAATCCATCATTATAGACAAATGCAACATTCCCAAACATTAAATTAGCTTTTCAGGGCCAGTGAGTATGTTTCACAGCAATTATGAAGTTACGGAATTATTACAAATTTTCTCATACAACATGGTGTCTCTTTCTCATAGGCCTTTGTAGCAAGGCCAGCAGCTCAAGAATGGGTCTTCTCATCGAGTCTTAAGATTTTCTACTATTTGAAGTCTGGAGATGCCTCAACAGACTTTTCCCCAGGGTAGGATTGATTGGTATGAGGAGTCATAGTTTTAAGATATTAGGAGAAAAGTATAGAGGAGACGTTAGAGTAGGTTCGTTTTTATGCAGAAAGTTGTGAATGCATGGAATGCGTTGCCAGCTGTGGTGTTGAAAGCAGAGTCATTGGGGACATTTAAGCGACTGCTGGACATGTACATGGATAGCAGTGAGCTGAGGGGTGCGTAGGTTAAGTTATTATATTTTACATTAGGATTAAACCTCAGCACAACATCGTGGGCCTAAGGGCTTGTTCTGTGCTGTACTTATCTATGTTCTAACAGCATATTGTCCAGTGAGGTCTAGAATCACTGACAGCTACTGCTGGATTTCCATGTTATTCTGCATATGTGCAAATTCACTGCAACTTGTTGTCAGTTTCAGTGGAGTAACGATGATGAGTACTGACAATCTTACTGTCACCATTACTCAGCCTTTGTTTCAGTATGTATTGCAGTGGCAAATGAGAATTTGCCTTTAAATTTAGATTGATACTGCAATTGATCATATGGCAATTTAAATATGATACAAACATATCCAAACTATTATTCATTACTGAAGGTATAAAGCAAGGTAGGCAATAGCTGGATTCAAATTGGCATAGCAAACTGTAATTTTAAAAATAGGAAACTAATTTTCAATGAGCAGACAAGAAGGTAACACAATTATAAAGGAAACTAGAATGGTGAGAAATAAACAAAATACACAGTACACACCTCGCAAAGTTATATGGAGGCTTTACAATGTAGTAGTCAGACCTCAATGTTACATGTCGAACTCTGTCTACTTCGCCACAGGCATTGATAACAGTACAGTAAAAGCCACCAGGCTGATTGCAATTATAAAGTGAATGAATTATGAGGAAAGGTTCAAGAAGCTCGTCCTGTCCTGGTTCGAAGGAAATCTGATTGATATTCGGGAACATCACTTTCTAAAATAAACATAAATAACTTTTTCACCCAAAGCCTCGAAAATGCAATATGAAATCTTATGGATTTTTATTTTTCTGAAACCACTACTTTAGCAGCAATGTTGACCTATTTATTTTAAATGGATTATGGTCTCAATTAAGATTTTTAAATATTGCATGTACATCTATTAAACATTGACTATTAATCATTTATAAGTTATTATTTGCACAGCAGCACTGAGCTCAAAGAGGGATGCATGCTTGGAGTGTTTTGCCAAGTGGGACAGTAAAAGCTGAAGTAGTGAGGATAAAAATGGATACACAGGAGGAAGAATTATGCTATCCTGTTAGTTTTTTTCTTTTACTTATTCTGTTATGAATCAATGATTTATGGTCTCATAACACAATCTGTTTGTCTTTTCCTTATCTTGGTACAGTATGTGATTTTACTCAAGGACATTTATGAAGGAACACGCATTGCTGAAAATAATTTTGTGACGATAAGTAAAATAGTAACATAGTAAATGACAAAATAAGCCTCTTTGTTACAATCCTTGATGCTATGTGCAGATATATAATTAGAAATCTTGTAGCTAGTGCTCAGCTGTAGCGCCACACTGCATAAAATTGATATTGCTGGAAGCGTTGTGGAGGCAAATTCCAGTTTTTGCGGGAATGCAAAACAGATGTAAAGGGTCAGTGCCTATTTTACCTTCTGCCCAATAAAAATTAAAATAGGGTGGAGTGCATAATAGGGAGCTCATCATCCAAAATAAAGGATTATTATTTTTGACCAGTTTCTGTTGTGTGTTAGTGTTTCATTTTCATTTGTTTCCAGCTCATTTGTTCCATGCTAAGTAATCTTGAATAGCTCCCATAAATGTGTGAAATAATTTCTTCATTTGACATTTATCTGAATAATTCCACTTCTCTCAGATTTTTAGGTAAAAAGAACAATTCTAGTGATGAGAAAACAGCTAAATAAGGCAATAAAATAGCTTTGATAAAGCAAAATTGGTTCCAATAATGTCCAATAAAAATTGGTCAGTATGGTGTTTGAAAGAAATGCTCCCTTCCAGGATATGTCATCCTTTTCAGGGCCTGGAGTTTTGCTTGGAAATTTCTCCTGAGTATTGGGTTTTTTTCAAACTGGTGTGAGCAAATATTGTGTATGAGAAAGAAATGCATTATATGTGCTGCTGTCTTCATTCCCTGCTGCTATGGAACTATACGCTCACAGCCGACCATGATGTCTCCAATGCCCTTGCTAGCCAAGTAGTTGTAGCTCTACAGGCAGACTGTAATTTTCCCTGTTGTGGTGAAAACTCCAGAAGAAATTGGTCATCTCATGTTCTGCTCAAACACTTGGCATTTCTAATTTGTACAGGGCCAGGATTGGGAATGGGCCATAGCTCATGTGCTCCAGTGACAACAGATTATTTATTTAAATGACCAGTTGCTACCACTGAAATTGAATATTGGAGCCCCTGGTTTTTGGAATCCAAGATGTGAAGATTTTTCCAGGTAAATGACAGGTCTGAACTCAATGTATTTCTTTTGGGTCACCCAGGTACTCCTTTGGAGAGCTAAGATATCTCTGTGGCTATGGTCCCATGACACCTCAGTGATGGGTTAAAGGGGTCCTTTGTTGAGGAAAGTCAGGTATTCTTTCGGGGTGAGGATCAGAGATCCTTTGGGATTGGTTATTTGCTCTTTGGGACAGTTAACTGTGGACAAAATTGTGTATAAACAGAACTATCCAACTTGCCAAGAATTGTCAAGAAGCATCAAAATATATTTGTAAGAATGAGGGTGTTTTTTGTCAATGGAGTATAGAGTGTAATAATATTTTTTTCTCTTATGTTCATGGTAGATTGGGAATACTCAATGAGTTAGCTTTGTGGGCGGAGGGAATGTGGATGTAAGGAGGCACAGAGTTAATATGTGTGCATGAGAGGCCTTGGGAATGGGTAGAGGGCATTAGGTTGCAGCTATTACTATGAATAGGGCATGAGGAGTACGTGGGGATAAGGAGAATGAGGGGAGTGTGAAGGTTGAGAGGAAGTGAGGGGGAGTGAGGGGTGAAGGCTGCAGGAATGTTCTATTTATCACCCCTTTTGCCTCTTGTCTGGAGTAGGGTAAGGCATGGTTTGGATTGTAAAAAGACATGCTAACCCATGAAGGGTGCATGAACCCATTGAAAACACCAAAAGCTGACATTTGTTCCCAATCTCTAATTTTCCGAGAACTGAGCCATTTTTCGAGGTAGATATGAATCAATTACATTGCTGTTGGTCTACAGTCACAAGGAAGCCAGACCAGATAAGGATAGCAGATTTCTTTCCTTCAGGGCATGAGAGAACCAGATGGGCTTTTATTCTGATGGATTTTAGTATAATGGCTACTGTCAATGAGTGTAGTCTTCAATTCCAGATTTATTGTTTGAATTGTAATTCAACAAGCTGCCACAGTTAGATTTGAACATTTGCCCAGATCTTAGCTTCAGTCTCTGCATTACCAGTCTAGCAAATTACCACTATACCATCATCAACCACTGCTGTCAAGGAACTGTGCAGAAAATGTGGGGCATTGCTTTGAAGTGATAGGTATTTCAGGGCTTCTGTTCACATAAGACATTATAGGGTTTGTACTGCATGACTGGTTTCCCAAACTATCATTATCACAATGAGATGCCTGTTAAGTGAGCATTTTGTTGGCCAGCTTCAATTGGTTATTGAACCGAAATACTTCCTTATGGATTAAGTATGTCATTGTTTGTTTCCATAAGGGATTAATTGAAGAAATTCCTTTTTTTCCAATAATGTGATCATCAGTAGACACTTCAGCATTTTGCCTGAGCTTTGCTCATGAAAAATACTAGGATACTAGCTGAGTTGGCAAGGGTATTGGTTGATGGGTAGGGAAGTATGAATTGGCATAGAAGTCATGAAGAACAATGGAGATTATTAGGGGAATATATAGCCAGGAAAAGGATTGAGGATCTGAAAAGTGACTACAGAGAGTTAGGTTGGAAGCTGAAGAGCAGGACGAGTAGAGTAGTGATCTCAGGTTTGCTACCAGTGCTACGAGACAGTGAGATGAGGAACAGTCAGCGAATGCAGCTTAACATGTGGCTGCGAGGCAGGTGCAGGATGGAGGGCTTCAGATACCTAGACCATTGGGATACCTTCTGGGAAAGGTGGGACCTGTACATGAAGGATGGGTTACACCTGAACTGGAGGGGCACAAATGTCCTGGGTGGGAGATTTGCTCGTGTGATTCGGGAGGGTTTAAACTAGTTAGGCAGGGAGCTGGGAATCAGAGCCACATGTCTGAGACGGGGACAGTTGTAGATGGTTGCTGCGTCAGCAGAGTGGTGCAGCGGGAGCGTGCTGGGCCCATAACCCAGAGGTCGATGGATCGAAACCATCCTCAACAGTTGTAGATGGGGCAGAGACAGGATGTATTGAATCTATCAGGAAGGTTTCGCACGCGATGAAACAAAGGGATTGGTTAAGGTGTGTCTGCTTTAATGCAAGGGGTGTCTGAAATAAGAGTGACGAACTTAGAGCATGGATCAGTACTTCGGACTATGATGTTGTGGTCATAACGGAGACTTGAGTTTCACAGGGGCAGTATTGGTATCTTGATGTTCCAGGGTTTAGAATGTTTAAAAAGAACAGGGAGGGTGGAAAAAGAGAAGGGAGTGTAGCATTGCTAATCAGAGAGTGCATCACAGCTACAGAAATGAAGGTTGTTGAGGAAGGTTTGTCTACTGATGTCAGTATGGATGGAAGTTAGGAACAGCAAGGGAACAGCCACAGCATTGGGGGTTTTCTACAGACCACCTAATAGCAGTAGAGAGATCGGAGAACTCATAGGCAGGCAGATTCTGAAAAATGCAGAAAAAAGCAGGGTCGTTGTTATGGGTAATTTCAACTTTCCCAATATCAACTGGAACCTCCTAAGTGCAGATGGTTTGGATGGAGCCGTTTTTGTCAGGTGTGTTCAGGAGGGTTTCCTTACTCAGTATGTAGACAGACTGACGAAGGGAGAGGCCATTTTGGATTTGGTGCTCGGCAACGAGCCAGGACAGGTGTCAGATCTCGCAATGGGAGAGCACCTTGGTGACAGTGATCACAACTTGGTGACAGTGATCACAAACTCACATTTAGCATTGCCTTGGAGAGTGAAAGGAGCAGTTACTGAAGGAAGATACTTAACTGGGGAAAAAGAAATTATGACGCTATCTGGCAGGAGTTGCGAGTGATGCACGCATTTGTTCCTCCGAGACAGATAAGAAGGGGTAACATTAAGGAACCTTGGATGATAAGAACAGAGGAGCTTCTCATCAAAAGGAAGAAGGCAGCATACATAAGGTGGAGGAAGCAAGGATCTAACACAGCTGTAGAGGATTACAGGCTTGCTAGAAAAGAGCTCAGAAAAGAACTGAGGAGAGCCAGGAGGGGGCACAAAAAAGATTTGGCAAGAAGGATTAGGGAGAACCCAAAGGCAATTTATTCATACATGAAGAATAACAGAATGATCAGGGATAAGATAAGGCCAATCAGGGATATGGAGGGAACTTGTGCATGGAGTCTGAGCAGATAGGGGAAACGCAAAATGAGTTTTCTGCTTCGGTTTTCACCAAGGAAAGGGAACTTGTTGTGAGTGAAAACTTTGAGGAGCTGGGCTACAGTCTTGACCAGATCAAGATTGATGAAGTTGATGTGCTGGAAGGTTTGGAAAACATTAAGCTTGATAGGTCCCCAGGGCCAGGCCAGATTTATCCTTGGCTGCTCCGGGAAGCAAGAAAGGAGGTTGCTAAGCTGCTGGCGAGGATATTTGCCTCCTCACTCTCCTTGGGAGTCGTACCGGAGGATTGGAGGATGGCGAATGTTGTTCTTCTTTTCAAGAAGGGTAATAGGGAAATCCCTGACAATTACAGACCAGTCAGTCTTATGTCTGTGGTCAGCAAAGTTTTGGAAAGAATTCTGAAGGAAAGCATAGTGTGATTAAAGGCAGTCAGCATGGCTTTGTGAGGGGATAGTCATGCCTCACAAATCTTACTGAGTTCTTTGAGGAGGTGTCAAGACAGGTCGACAAAGGTCGAGCATTGGATGTGGTATATATGGACTTCAGCAAGACATTTGATAAGGTTCCCCATGGTAGGCTCATTCATAAAGTCAGGAAGTATGGGATACAGGAAGATTTGGCTATCTGGATTCAGAATTGGCTGGCTGACAGAAGGCAGAGAGTGGTTATAGATGGAAACTATTCTGCCTGGAGGTCAGCGTTGAATGGGGTTCCGCAGGGCTTTGTTCTTGAGCTTCTGCTGTTTGTAGCCTTTATAAATGATGGATGAGGAGGTTGAGGGGTGGATTAGTAAATTTGCAGATGACACACAGGTTGATTGTATAGTGGGCTACTGCAGGCTGCAGTGCGACACAGACAGGATGCAGAGCTGGGCTGAGAAATGGCAGATGGAGTTCAACCTGGATAAATGTGGTGATGCATTTTGGAAGGTCAAACTTGAATGCTGAATATAGGATTAAAGACAGGATTCTTGGCAGTGTGGAGGAACAGAGGAATCTGGGTGTGTAAGTACATAGATCCCTCAAAGTTGCCACCCAAGTGGATAGGGTTGTTAAGAAAGCATATGGCATTTTGGCTTTCATTAACGGCGGGGTTGAGTTTAAGAGCCGCGAGGTTTTGCTACAGCTCTACAAGTCCCTGGTGAGACCACACTTGGAATATTGTGTCCAGTTCTGATTGCCCTACTATAGGAAAGATACAGAGGCTTTCAAGAGGGTGCAAAGAAAGTTGACCAGGATGCTGCCTGGACTGAGGGCTTACCTTATGAAGAGAGGTTGAATAAGATCGGAGTTTTATCTCTGGAGAGAAGGAGGAAGAGAGGAGACCTGATTGAGGTATACAAGATAATGGATGGAATAGATTGTCAATAGCCAGGGCAGGATTGAATGGTACGAATAGTTTGAAGATATTAGGAGGAAGGAATAAAGGAGATGTCAGAAGTAGGTTCTTTATGCAGAGAGTTGTGAATGCATGGAATGCGTTGCCAGCAGAGTCATTGGGGACATTTAAGTGACTGCTGAACGTGCACATGGATAGTAGTGAGTTGAGTGCGCAGGTTAAGTTATTATATTTTACATTGGGATTAAACCTCAGCACAATATCGTGGGCCTAAGGGCCTGTTCTGTGCTGTACTTTTCTATGTTCCATGTTCTATAGTGGCATGGGGGATGTTAGGCACTATGAGGAATGAGTAGATGGCACAGGGACAACAAGGATGCAAGGAATTGGTCAATGAAATAGGGTGGCATAGGCCTATGAGGACAAAAATGGATCTCTAAATAGGCATTGTGTAGTACAGAAGGTATGAGATACCGTGGACAAAGGATACATTCACATAGGGTGGCATAGAGAATATGAGGAGTTATGGGGAGAGGTAGAATGGAATAGGGTGGCTAGGATGGGGCACAGGAAGTGTGTGTAGTTGAGGGGAAATGAAGGATTGGTGTTTTATGTTTTCATTTTTATTTTGAAACTTTGGACACTGTGCTAAAGTCCCAAAACAGGCAGTCCACTCTGGGAATGTTGTTATAACTGGCACCCTATTAGGGTCATCCAGAGCCTCCTGGCCAAACTACTCATTTAAGCTGTGCCACCCTCACCAAACACCACTCCAAAAGTTCAAAGTGCAGAGGGTCAATGTTTAAAGATCGAGTTTTCAGAGCAGAGATTTTTTTCCTGTCTCTGCGCACCTAAACCAGCAATAAAAATCAGGAACTAAAGTGAAATGCTTTCTGGAAGTTACAATAATAAAAAAAGTGCTTGCATATTAAGAAACCACTTTAAACCCACCATGGGAGATATTGCAAAATAATGTTATAATACACAAACATCTTAATATCTCCAGCCTGTAATGTTTGGGACCAAGCCATCTTTTGGATTTTGGAACATTTTAGATTATTGAATGGTCAGAATACCTGATCAAATTGTATGAATTGGGAAACAAATTATTACAATTATTCAAAAATTTAAAATATAATTAATTATTAAAAATATTTTAGATGCAAATATTTGCCTGAAATGTAAGACAACAACAAAATATTCTGAAGTAGGAATATATACTTTATTTATTCATTCAAATACTGTAACTTCCATGTTTCTGCTCCCAAAGTATAGTATAAAATAACACTTAGGTATGCTCAAAAGATTTCCAGACAACTGATGTTTTTGAACAATAGATTTCCATATCGGAGAGGTTGCAGTATATAACTTTTAATAATTTATCAGATTTTGGTAAGAATAACAAAGTTTATTTGCATCTTAATGTATTATTTCCAATAGTGTAGCTGAGGGACCATATTTTCATATTGATCAGAGTGTATTATTTTTACCTACATTAGTCATGTAATCTACTACTTCAATCATTTAAAAAATTATACTGGCAGAAGAAATTCTCTAACATTTATGTGCGACAATATTTAAGTAATCAGAAATCACACTCAAAATCATGATAATTCATAAAGGCTCCTTCTAAACCCATTATCATTTCCATCTAGATGGACAAAGGCTGGTAATACATGGGAGCACTACCACCCACAATTTCCCCTCCAAGCCACTCACCATCTTTACTTGGAAATATATCTCTATTCCTTAAACACTGTTGGATCAAAATCCTGGAATTCCCTCCTTCATGGCATTTAGGGTCTACCCTACAGCATATGGGCAGTAGCAGTTCAAGAAGGCAGCTCACAACCACCTTCTCAAGGGCAAACCAGGAATGAAGGAATTTTTTTTAAAAGTTTGCAGAAGGCCTTCAATATGTATTAGATATTAGGTAGCACTGACCAGACCATAAAGCAAGGTGCATGAATGGGCCTACATTATGCTGCAGCAAACCTCACCCGCACCTCACAGCCACATTCAGACAAACTGAGCCCATTTGTTCTTTTGCTTGGCTCACAAAACGTGAAAAAAAATTAACCCGTTTCCTCATACATGTCAACATCCAGGAATGAAATTTGAGGAAAGAATGTGTCAGAAATTTCTTGAATACTGCCCAATGTACAAGTGACTTTGAGAAAACAAAATTTCCTGATGATATCCAGTTCTGAAATAATATAAGCAACAAAATATTCTTTCAAGTCCTGGATAAAATGAACAACTTGAAATGTCATAGATCAGAATCTATTGAACAAACAATGAAATTATTTTAAACATTCAGCAGCTTTATTTTTTAAATACCATGTATTAATAGTACATGCAGCACCTATCCCTTTATCTGTTACTATTTACAAAGAAGTGTATTAAGAGTCTGCAAGAGAAGGCAATCAAATATGTTATGAAGTGCTGTCTATGAGTTTTATTATCTATGTATCTGCAATGTCATTGTGGCACTGAAATAAGTGATATACAATTGCAAAGATCAGAAGAAATAATGATCATAAGGTCTGAAAATAAATAGCAGATTGAAACATTTCTCTGACATTTTGCCAGTTTGTTAACGATGTGAATTAATATGCATCATCATCCCTTTTATTTTCGCACAGAGATTTGCCGAGTAACTTTATCAGCAATAACATTATCAAGAGTCTTCCTTGGAGTACTGGTCTATCACATTTACATCTGTGACTCCTCAACACTTGTCACTGTCAATCAAATTGCAATAATGTGTAGCTGATTTGCTCATTTGGTTTAATAAAATCTCATCACTTATTTGCATTGCAGTCATTATATCACATAATTGCTGTACTGAGGTGCAAGTCAGGCAGTTGCCCAAGGGGATGAAAAGAGACTATTGCTATATGAAGAATTGCTTTTTACCTCTGATTCTCCCAGTCACTTATATACCTAAAATTAACATTATATTTTCAATAAATTTTGCCTTTTCCTCATACAGTCCAACTTCGTTATTACTTATTAGCATGGTTTGAATTGACTTGTTTTTAGTCTTATTCAAAAGTGTCAACAGCAAATCAATTTGGATCTGGTATGCAAATTTTTACTGCTGCTTTAAATAAATGGAAATTTAAATCCAAGGTGAAAGTTTTTCAAGGAAGTCGAATTATATAAAGTAATGTTGCATTACAGTTATCTCCAGTGGGAGTACTTTGTCAGATTGGTGTACAATAATCATTATCTTGCAATTGTTCCTGATCTAACCAATAAACCAATGTCTACAATGAGTAGGAGCATGGAACAAAAACAGTCGTCTCAGAGATAAAGTCACAGACAGTCACATGTGATGGCAGCAGTGGGCAAGGATATAAAAAGCATGACAGAATATGGAAATACAGATGAGACAGCTGCTGAGGGTAAATCTGTGCTGCTCATTAGTTTGGATTTATAACAGCTTTTCTACCATAGTTAGTCCATTAACATTTTTGAAAAAAATAACAAGATAGAATGAGACAAACAATCAATTAAAACAGCAGTCTGTAGGGTCTGTACTCAGATCCACCTCAACAGATGGATGAAAGCTCAGCTCCTCTTAAAATTAAGAGCTCATTTTTCAAAGTCTTGTAATTTTCGATAATTTTGTTGCATTGCCACTTGTGTTGTGATAAAGTATTATTTTGTTTTTGTTTCTTTTCTGGAAAACTATTTTATTTGTGATATTAACAAAGATCCAACTTATCACAAATGTGATGCCACTGTTTAAAAAAGGAGGTCGACAAAAATTGGGAAATTCTTGACCAGTTAGCTTAACTTCTGTAGTGGGGAAAATGCTTGAGTCTATTATCAAGGAAGAAATAGCAAGACATCTAGTTAGAAATTTGTCCGGTTGGACAGATGCTGGATGGGTTCATAAAGGGCAGATCATGCTTAACTAATCTACTGGAATGCTAGGAAGACATTATGAGCAGGGTGGATATCAGGGATCCAGTAGATGTGGTGTATCTAGATTTCCAAAAGCTTTTTCAGAGACTAGTTCAGTGACAATGCGCTGAGTGGGCTCTACCAGTGCTGTCAGATTTGATACCAATTTCTCCCTCTTGCCAGTAGGAACAAATTACTGCAGATGCTGGAATCTGTACTGAAAACAACAAATGCTGGGGATCACAGCAGGTCCGACAGCATCCATCTTCTCAGAGCTAAAGTGAAATGTGGAGGGGACAGCATTAATGCTATAGTTTCGGGGGGGGGGGGGGGGGGGGGGGGTGGTGCAGCAGTGGGTGTAGGGTGCTGATGGAGAAAAGATGTTGACAGTTCAGATTAAGTGATCAAAATGTGGGAATGGCAGAACAATCATGTGTCTCCTGCCAGATTTGAAAGGACAGACACTGGGTTTGGGGGAGGGGACAAAGGACATGATAACAAGCTAAAAGGAAGGGAAGAAATGGGAATTATTTACTATTTAAAGGTGTTGAACTTAATATTAAGTCCACTATAAAGTGTCTAGTCTGAGGATGACATGTTGTTCCTCCAGTTCACACTGTGTTTCACTGGAACACTGCAGCATGCCAAGGACAGACATGTGGGCATGATCTTATTGAATGGTGGAGCAGGCTTGAGGGCCAGATGGCCCACTCCTGCTCCTACTTCTTATTTTCTTATTAATCAAGGAACTGATATGAATTACAGAAACAGCTTATCGCAATCTTTATATTCCTAAACAAAATGCAAGATGAAATAATGTTCTGCAATGTATTTTTTTCTCTTGCCAATAGATTTTATAGAGTTGACCAAAAATTATAGCCATGTTGTTAAGAAATGAATTCTGATAGGCTGCTACAGCAATGCAGCATCCCAATTAAAAATGACACCTTATCAAACCAAATTGGGGTCGAGACCATTCAACAGGAAAAACCGACCCAGCCAAAAAGGATGTACAAAAATGTTCTAGAAAACCTCAGTGCTTACAAAATCTCTGAATTAATTTTCTTACATTCCCCACCCTCCCCCAGCTTTGTCTTGTTTCTGTCTCGTTGGCTTTGCTGTCAGCAGAGCACTTTCCATTTTATTTAAAAAGCACTAAACAAGGTTAAGACAATAAGACATAGGAGCAGTATGCTGTGCCATTCAGTGAGATCATGAGTGATCCAACAATCCTCAACTCCACTTTCCTGCCTTTACCCCATAACTTTTAATTCCCTTATTGATAAAAAAAAAAGCTGTTTATCTCAGCCTTGAATACACTCAATGATCAAGCCTCACCGGTCCTCCGTGGTAAAGAATTCCACAAATTGAGTGAAGAAGCTCACCTTCCTTTCCATCTTCATTCTGAATTTATGTACTCTGGTTCTGGACTCTCCAACAAGGGGAAACAATCTTTCAGCAACAACCCTGTCAAGCTCCTGATTATCTTAGATGTTTCAAAAGGTGACCTCATTCTTCTAAACAAACAAGTGACACCAAATGTGATCTAGTTCAGAATTATGAACCCGACACCTCTCACATTACACACCATTAAACAAGAAACTTATCCCGAGATCAAAAAGCCAACTGGTTCCTTTCTTGGATGAAAGTTAGATAACTTAAAAATCATGCTTTCATGATGAGACTGTGTTTCATATATTTGCCTGGAGAGCGAATCAAGTTACTCTGTTGAATCTACAAACTGGGCTGATGAATGATTAAAATTGTCACATCCCTTCTCTGCATGGAGCTGACCCTGCCACCTGTTGTTGAGGTCAGAGAAGATGCATACCCAAAGCAATTTGGCCATCTTCAGGACTCAACTGTTATTTGTATCAGGCCTGAGTGGGAGATGGTAAGTTTCATTGGGTCAATCCAGTGAGAATGAAAGATCAGAGGAGCTGAGCCCCCCAAACAGTACACTTTAAGCTTGCTTTCACTTTCCTTATGGGTTCAGGAGGAGAACAGGAATTTTCTGCTACACCTCATGTGGAATATATAACTCACTTCTCCTGTGATTTAGCATCCCAATAGCCATATGTGGAGAAATTTGTGTGAAAGCTTGTCAGTCATTCACATCTTTCATGTTTTGGCAGGTGATGTACAAATCAACCAAATATATTTTGCTTCCCATCAACTTTCCATGGGAAGTCATCTGATGGCATTTAACTGAGGATCCTAAGCTCTTGTAAATGCCTTGGATGAACTTCATCAAACACATACATTGCAAACTGGCCTTGAGTTAAAATGCATAATGCTAGTTCTTTATTGAGATTCTAAAGAGTCTCTAAAGTGACATCCTGAATCATAATGTCTGGTAGCCTCAGTTTAGCACAAAAGCCATCTTGATAAAGGCATTTTATTGACTTTAATCAACCTGTTCTGATATGCTATTTCACATCTCTGGGTAGATGGAACTTCAAACTGGACCTTCTGGCCCAGAGATAGAGATGTGATTACTGTGTCACAAGCATCTTCAATATACAGGTTTATTTTGGGAGTTGTATATTAGCAAGAGCTGATCAAGGATGATTAAGTCTCTGATTATGAATTAATTTGGCTCCAATCACTCATTAAAAAGTCTGCGCAGCGTTTTGCTGCAACTAACAATCTCTCTAAAAGTGGCTAGCTGCATAAATAATAGTAACAATAGTGTTCTGTCTCATATCAAATATACCTCTAAGGGACATATTAATGATGTCATCACACATCATGGCATATAACCTAATAGTATAAAGCTTGTAGTCTTCATTTCATTGGGCACTGTACTCTTGCAGCATGACATGCGTTAAATTGAGCCCAAACACACAAGTGCCTGAGATTGTAATGAATACGTGTAGATGTGCTGTAATTATGACATGACAAATATCGTGTCCTTATGTTACAGGAAATATTGTAAGTGTCACTGCGTGATAACAGCAGATCATCAGTAGGTGCTACAGCATCTCATCTCTGTGGCTCTTCATGTCAAAGAAGACATCAATGATGTTTGTGCACATTATTTAAAAACCATTTACAGCTTTAGAACCACTGGTCCCTTAGTGTTGAGCTAAAGGGAAAGGACTATGAACTAAGCTCAGGAGAACCACTAGATGTAGGTTTGCTCGCGGAGCTGGCAGATTTCGCTGTTCCTTGGATGCTGCCTGAATTGCTGTGCTCTTCCAGCACCACTAACCCAGAATCTGGTTTCCAGCATCTGCAGTCATTGTTTTTACCAGGTTCATTTTCAGACATTTCGTCACCATACTAGGTAACATCTTCAGAAGCCGGCTTCATCTGGAGGCTCACTGAAGATGTTACCTAATATGGTGACGAAACGTCTGAAAACAAACCTTCCTGCTTAGCGAGCAAACCTACATCCAGAACCTAAACCTGAACTACAAATCTTAAAACTCGCTATCAGGAGAACCACCTTGACCATTGTGTTTTCAGTATGCTGGAAAAGAGATGTTGCTAGATCTAGACTGGGGAATGAAGTGGGTCAAATAGACTAAGTGCCTGTGAGAGAACAGTTGGTAACAATGATCATGATATAAGCTTTAAACCAGTAAGGGAGAAAACCAAGGAACAATCAAAAGCAGAATGTCTAAATTGGAAGAGCAAATTTCAATGGGATGAGAAGTGATCTAATTGGAACCAAAAATTGACAGAGGACAACTGTAATGGAATAATGGGTGACCTTTAAGGAGTAGATGCTGTAGGCAGGCTGGGTACAACAGGCACAAGGTGGGGAAACATAGCCAAGACTCCTTAAATGATAAGGAAGTTGGAGAATATAATGAAATACAGAAGATACATGTCAAGTGAATTTGTCAAGCAAAAACCAAGTCAAATGCAACAAGTTGAGAGAAAAATATACCGCCAAAAATAGAATAAGAGTATACAATGGCAGTTAATATGAAAAGAAAGCTGAAGATTTTCTAATGGCATGTTGATGTTAAATGGATAGTAGGAAACAATTAATCCTTCGAGGGACAAGGAGGGCAATATACAGGTCCTTCTGTTATAGCATGCGTTTCATTAATGTGGATTTGCTGTAACATGATTGATGAATTGGGGGTACTGTTTCTAAAGCCCAAATGTTTAAAACATGAGATAGCTGTAACACGATTACGCCACCAACACTTTAAGCACTGTTTCTAAAATGTGATTTTTCTATATTGCAGGGTAGCACAAGAACTCAATCATCACATTATAAAAAAACTACCTGTATTGTTCAAAGTAGGGTAAGGCTAGAATACTGATCAGAACATTACATCAGTGATTACTAAAGAAAATAACGATGTAAAATCATCAGTAGAAGCAGAAATGGTAAAAGTAATAGATGGAATGAAAATTGGGAAATAGAATGTTCCAGAAAGGCTGGCTATGTATCCCAATTGCTAAAGGAAATGAGGTAACAAAGTAGAAGGACTTGTTATAATATTAGAATCTACCTATGAAAAGTTCATATATTTAATCATGGACTGAAGTTTTAAAATGTTTTAAAATCAAGGATTGCTTTAAGACTACTGAATGCTATGAAAACAAGTAACCTAACCTAACACTCATTGGAAGCACTGTTTGCATAGCTGCTCAAACAAGAACTCAATCATCACATTATAAAAAAAACTACCTGTATTGTTCAAAGTAGGGTAAGGCTAGAATAGTTTGAACAGTTGTAAAAGTGCATTTGCAGGCAGATCGAAGTTGAAATGTTGGATAAAGATGAAGCTTAGATTAGTAAAAGTAGCTGATTTGACTGTTTGCTCGTGACCAGTTATCATGACAATAGCCTTCTGTTTGTGATGTGGCCTACCTAATTGGTTCTCGGGTAGCTGAAGAAGTTGGGACTGTGGAATAAGATGCAGAGAAGCCTTCAAACCAATGCTGTCTCTGTCCCCTGCAGTAAAAGCCACTATAAGCCTGAACAAATCCAATTTATTTCCTCTCCAGTAGTTGCAGTGATTTTTAATTAAGACGTCAAAGACCTTTTAAAATTAATCAGCCATCCTGTGCCTCTTTCAAACTAGTGGAAGTATCAGGAAAAGGAAGACCAAGAATTGCAAGAACCATTTCAGCAGATTTTGCGAACACAGACCACTGAACTATTTTTCTAGATTAGATTAGATTCCCTACACTGTGGAAACAGGCCATTCAGCCCAACAAGTCCACACTGACCCTCTGAAAAGTAACCCACCCAGACCCATTCCCCTACCCTGTAATACCACTGACTAATGCATCTAATACTACGGGTAATTCACCTCATCTGCACATCATTGGACACGGGGAGAATGTGCAAACTCCACACAGACAGTGGACCGCGGCTGGAATTAAACCCAGGTCCCTAGCACTGTGAGGCAGCAGTGTTAACCACTGAGCCACCATGGCACTCTTAAATGATAGGTGTCTGTTCCTTCATGGTAATGATCCTGTTGTTTGAGATATCAATTCCCAAGCACTTAACAACATCAACATATTTAAACTGATTGGAGGTTGGCAACAGCCCCAGTGAGATTTGAACACACAACCTATGAGTTACATGATCAGTGCTCTAACCACTGACCAATTGAGCCTGTGATTTTCCCTCTCTCCGTAACACTCTGTTTCTTCCCCACTTGTATTAGGGATGGTTTTCATACGTAGGGTGGAGCTTATAAGGGGATTAGAGTTTTATTTAGTAATTCCATGCACCACTTCATAATTTTAGCTAAAGTCCAAATATTTGGAATAAATGGTGTTTTTTTGTTAAGTACAGAAACTTGGATTATGCTTTCTGTCAACCCTGGGCCTGAAAGATAGGTGAATTGTGGAATTCTGTGTATTTGAGAAAATCCTTATTTTTTGTGAGGATCCAGGAAGAGCAGACTTGATTTCCAGTGAGCTACTCCAGTGAGGGTTGACACAAAGATACAGGGGCTGTGTTGAGAATGACAATTGTGACCTATTAGTTAAAGGAATTGTGCAAGAACATTTCCAATAACTACAGGCAAATTAAAATAGCAAATTAAAATAGTTCTGACTAACAGGGTAAATCTTCCCCCTCTACTCATGTGCCTATCCCCTCAAAAGGACATGTTTCCTCAGATATTTAGTTCCCAGCCTTGATCCCCTTGCAGCCATGTCTTTGTAATACTCACATCGTACCTGCCAATCTCAGTCTGCGCTACAAGCTCATTTACTTTAATTTGTAGACTGAATAGATTGTGCAACAGAAGCCCGTGCGGTCTCAATGGGCCAATTGGCCTCCTTATATGCCATAATTGACTCTACGATTAATTGATTGGGATTGACGATTTGATTCAAGGGTTGCTGAAGACCAGATATCTGCTCAACCACAATCAGAAGAGGAATCCGTGGTCTTGGCAATTCAAGATTTCATACAAATGCACAAACCGGCGCAGAAGCAGAGGCTGACTTGTGGGGAGGCAAGGGCTATCATAGTGCAATGACAGCAGGAATGCAGGAAAGCCATGGGATCCTGCTGCCTCTGGCATATGTTCATCTATTTGCATCCATATATAGGTTGCTGGGTACCGTGAAAAAAAAAAGCCCAATGGTCCCAGGTTCTGCTGAATATCATTGCCCTTACTATTAGCCCTCAAATCCAGGGTGACAGGGCGATGGGAGCCTTAACTTCACTGTAGGGATCTCGTCCTCATAGGACACAAGTCTGGGCCGGTACTCACACATCCAGAAAATGAACCACAAACAGGCCCCCTGGCAATTGTGACCCATTAATCTTTCAGGAGACAATGAAGGTAGCCAAATCTTCCAGCTCCACCCTTCCTGGCACAAAGTCTTGTGGGAATTCCTGCAGAGGAGAAGAACCTGCCTCTGGACACATCAGCATGACCCCTGGAGACAAAACACCCAAGAGATACTGAATCAAACCTCCAAGGCTGACAGGCTCCTCTAATGGTCAGGCACCCTCCACGCCAGCAATGGATCATGGGACTGCACTGAGATGTAGTGGGAGGGAAAGAAAGAACAAAACCTCTGAGGGCACATTGGTTTAATGGGTGATATCTGTTTATCATGCCTGTATGTAAATATCACCATTTCACAACAATCTGTGCAAATGTCCATGTAGCCAGAATGGCAAACCATGAAGGGATTGATCCTTATCTCTAAACTTTAACCCATGAACAAGGTGTGAAGTGAGCAGCTGCACCATGTGCAGACAATGGGTGAAATCACAGGTGACTGTAGCTTTAGCAATTCAACTCCATCTCTCCATATACACAGAAATCGGTGTTGCATTATAGGTATTAGTAAGGTTCAGCTATTAGCCTACCTGAACCGGTCAGAAGTGTTTGGGTGAAGGAGCAGGTCTGCCCACAGTAGGTTAGTGCTCAAGGAATGATAAGCTTGCATCTGTGTTTCACCCTCATTGTCCAGGTCTGTGTTTACAGATTTTGCCCTTAAGTACGGCCCATGTAGCTATAATTTGCAGACTCCTCCATTACAAATTGCAACACTTACCTACCCACTCTGGGTGCGGTTGAAGGCATTTTCATTTCCATTGCACACTTGAGGTTTACATGATGATGGATGGTACCATCAGCCATTCTTTCGTTTGTGAATTCCAGGCTCCACTTTGCCATGAAGGTGAACCCCCAAATATCAACATCCCCTTCATTGGCATTGCACCTCTTCAATTCCCCACCCAACCCATTGATCTGAGAGTGCACCTTCCAGGCAAAAGGCACATCAGATGAACATGCAGGAAGGAACTTACGGCATTGTTGCTAAGTTTTCAGATGACACAAAAATAGGTGGAGGGACAAATGTTGTTGAAGAAGTGTGAAGACTGCAGAAGGACTTGGACAGGCTAGGTGAGTAGGCAAAGAAGTGGCATATGGAAAACAATGTGGGAAAATGTGAGGTTGTACACTTTGGTCGGAAGAATAGAGACATGGGGAAAGGTTTCAGAATTCTGAAGCACAAAGGAAATTAGGAATCCTAGTTCAGGATTCTCTTAAGGTTAACTTGCAAGTTCAATTAAGCATAAAGAAGCCAACTGCAATGTTATATTCATTTTTAGAGGGCTAAAATACAAGAGTAGGGATGTACTGCTGAGGCTGTCCCAGGCTCTGGTCAGACCACATTTGGAATATTGTGAGCAAGTTTGGAACTTGTATCAAAGAAAGGATATTCTGACATTGGAGGGAGTCCAGAGGAGATTTATGAAAATGATCCCGTGGATGAAGGGTTTGTCATGCGAGGACAGGTTGGGGACCCTGGAGACATACTTGATGGAGTTTGGAAGGATAAAGGGGGAATCTGACCACACACACATACACACACACACTCTCTCTCTCAAGGGCATGTGGGTGTGCGCACGCACAGTCTCTCCCTCACTCTCACACATGCGCACACATGCACACTTATAAATCTATGGGGTGAATTTACATTTACAGATTTGACTTTGCAGACGCATTCTATGTTGTTCAAAAAGCACACAATCTGTAGACATGATGTGAAGGTGCCTGTGTTGGACTGGGGTGGACAAAGTTTTGATTTTTAAGTCTGTAGATAGTCAGTCAATATGGCATTTAATAAATTCCTACATTGGAAATAAGACCAGTCCGGCTCCAGGATGAGAAACAAACAGACTTGAAACATGGCCTCATACCTGAAATGCATTGTCTGACTTTAGGTGTCACCTTTACATGTATTCTGATAAAACCTGAAGTTATTTTGGGGCAGGGATCTACATATTAATCAATCAAAATCTGCACCTCCTTTCTAACTGATTAAAGTCTTAATAGTCATCTAGGTTTGTTCAATACATTTGCATAAATTGTTTGACCCTTTGATCTTTTACTACCAATTGTGTCCAATGTATTCTCTCTCACTACCTGCCTGAGGAAGGAGTGGGGTCTCCAAAAGGTTGCGGTTTCAAATAAACCTGTTGGACTATAACCCAGTGTCATGTGATTTTTGACTTTGTCCACCCCAGTCCAACACTGGCTCCTCCACATCATGAGAAAAGTAACTGAGCACTAAGAGAACAAGTGGGAATCTTTGAGATGCGGCCTGGTACATTGCATGAAATAGGTATCTGTCCCTGAATGCAAAGTGTTCTGGGGGATTGGGGGGGAGGAAGCCTGGTGTCTGTGACAGAGCTCTTCTGCGTCAAGTTCTGGAAGCTAGATACTACTTGAATGACAGCTGGTTCCAGTAGATAGAGCTGGCTACAATCGTAGACTTAAAATATTTGCTGGTCATGATACCGAAATCTGATTTGCACTGTTAGAGTAAACTTCAACCAATGTCATATATCAAAAAATTGCGGATGCTGGAGATCTGAAACAAAAACAGAAACTGGTAGAAAAAGTAAGCTGGTCTGGCAGAATCTGAGGGGAGAAAACAGGGTTAATGTTTTGAGTCGCAGTGACCTTTTTCGGAACCACCTAACTCTGCCTTAAAAATATTCAATGACACAGTTTCTGCTATTTTCTGCAGAAGATAATTTCAAATGCTAACGATTCTCTGAGAGAAGGAATTTGTTGTCATCCCATCTTAAAAAGGAGGCCCCTTGTGCCCTCTAATTCTAGGTTTGCACAAGAAAGAAAAACACCCTATCAGCATCTAAGTCCTCTCCTCTCCAACTCTCCAGCACACCATGCATGCAGGGATGGTAATCTATTGCATGGAATGAACCAAGCTGCATCTCAGGGACACTTTTCTCTTAGCACCCAATTGCTTTGCCCATATCTAGATGCTCAGAAAGTCACTGCCTTGCCTTTATCAAACATTGCCTCCTTTGCCAGAGTGTAAAGGAACATAATACTGCTATAATTGCTTTTCTGACTAGTGCTGACACAAAGCCAGGCAGTATGCAATGGCTATATGGAGAGCCAGTGGATATGATGCATTTGGATATCCAGAAGATCTTTGACAAGATACTGCACAGACGACTGCTAAATAAGAACCCATGGTCTTAGAGGTAAGGCACTGGCATGGATAGAGGATTGGCTGACTAGCAAAAAGCAGAACGTTGGGATAAAGGGGTCTTTTTCAGGATAGCAGCCAATGACTAGTGGAGTTCCTTGGGGTCAATGTCAGTATTCACATCATGCATTACCAAAGGAACTGAAGGCATTGTTGCTAAGTTTGCAGATGACACAATGTGGAGGGAGAGGAAATAGGGAGGCTGCAGAAGGACTTGGACAGAAGACGAGAGTGGAAAAAGGCTGTGGAAGCCAAGTTATTGGGTGTCTTTAAGACAGAAATACTTTCTTGATTAGCGAGGGGTGCAAGGGTTATGTGGAGAAAGCAGTAGAATGGGGCTGAGAAACTATCAGCCATGATTGAATGGTTGAGTAGACTCGACGGGTGAAATGACCTAATTCTGCTTCAAGATGATTTTGCATAATTCTCAACTGCAGTGAATGTAGAACTGACCTGTGAGGAGGGTGGTGCCAAGCTTGGCCTAAGCCTAACCAGTGTGGGAATCTCATTTATCTGTGGTTTTAATGATCTTCTCATATTTGGACTTTGGTCTTTAATGCATTTGGGAGATCCAGCTTGCATTTGAGAATGGAGATTTATACATCGGTGCTTAGTTTTTCAATACTTGTCTTGGACAGCTCTTGAGTTCAAAACTAAGAGGCATATTTTTCAGGTGAGAGGAGAAAACTTTAGAAAAAATGTAAGAGACCACTTTTTTTACACAGAGAGTGGCTCATGGGTGGAATGAACTGCTAGAGGAAGTGATGGGTGTAAGTACAGTTACAATATTTAAAAAAACATTTGGATAAGTACAATAGGAAAGGTTTGGAGGGATATGGGCCAAACACAGGCAAGTGGGACCAGCTTGTTTTGCGTGGACGAGTTGGACCCAAGGATCTGTTTCTACGCTGTATAAATCTATGTATGACTCTATGACTTGAAGACTTTGGTGGGATTGCCAGTGGGATGATCACAATCCTGCAGTGTAGTTATTTTAAGCACCGCCAGGTGGAGCTCTCATTGTTTATCGGAAATTAAAAATGGCGTCCGTGACAACCGGTAGGTCACGTGATCCATCCGAACGCAACAACCCGTCCCAGAGATGCTCATGATTGACACGGTCATTCACCAATGCCAGCGCCCCTCTCTGCGCGGCCGGACCAATGGGAATCCCAAATGCGTGGGGAGCGGTGATGGTAACCGGAAGGGAGCGGTTCTTCCGGTCCGGGAGTCTTTAATCTGTGGAGGATGGTCGTGGATTGGCGGCTGGGTGAGGCAACCTGGTAGGAAAGTGCGGAGTGTTTTGAGGATTTGGGCGGACGTGTGATGTGCCTGAGATTTTAATGTTCGCTTCAGCCGTGGTGTTGTGGCTCGGCGGCGGCCGGTGATTTGACCGTGTTGCTGGTGTTGTTCCCCCAGGGTGGGCGGGTTACTCTTCGCTCTCCTTTTGAGTGACAGCAAGCTGAGCGAATCGGCCGGCGGTCTATTATCGGCGTCCGTGTTCCGCTGGCCAATGGCAGTGGGCCGTGGCTGTGGCTCTGCGCGAGCTATTTCAGTGCGCTTGCGCAGTGTTACCGGGCCCGGGGGGTGAGGAGCGACCGAGCCGACTCCTCCCCACTCTCCCCCCCCCCCCCCCCTCCCCCCTCTCCCCCCCCCTCCCCCCTCTCCCCTCCACTCCCTCCCCCCTCTCCCACTCCCCCCAAAGCCGAGCCATGACCAGGGCCTTCACCTAGTGCTGTCCCATTCCCCACATCTATCTCCAACCGAGCACAATTCTCCCCGTGCCCGAGCCCCCTCAGGGCTTTAAAACCTGAGCATGACAGCAATAGCAACTTGCATTTAATCACCGCCTTTCACGTTGCTGGAAACTTCCGTGTGTGTGTGCACTGTAGTGTCAAACAAAATCTGATATCTAGCTTTGTAAAGACTTATTTAACAGCTTAATGAGGTTTTTATGAAGTGGAATTGTTGACCTCTGTCGCTGGGTTATTCACTCCTTGAAGTGGTTGATATCTGGTTTGTATGATTTCTGAAAAATCATGAAAATATGGGGTTTGTGAAATTCTGTACCTGTGTGTGTACTTGCGACATGGTTATAGAAGCTTCAGTCCTATATGGAGTGTTGTTTCTTTATACCTCAGTGCTCTGTCTCTGTTGGTGGGTGCCTTCTCAAATTGTTCTTCGGTCTAATTTGTGAAACCTATTACCCTTTTATTTTGGATCTGTCTTTCTACTCAGGTTTACGAATGATGTGATCATTTCTAAGTGGTTCGAGCTTGTAAATAGTTTTGTAATCTTGTGTATTTTTGAAATTGTGTGTATTGTGAATTAGGTTGCAGTCTGTACCAAATACCTCCCAATGTGGGTGTAGGTTGGAATTTATAACCCAGGTTAGAATTTTAGAATAGTAGTGGCTATTTATTCCATCAGTTGAAGGTTTTCATTCATATCAATTGATGCAAAGATAATTTGCTGTTTCCTTCAACTTGAATATTGTGTATTCTGACTTATTGGTTAGATCTTTTTGATTGTTTAAAAAGTGGTTGTCACTTACTTGCATATAGTGTCATATTGTTTTACAGTAGAGGAGGTGGTCCATTGGCCAGTTGGTCTGTGTTGGCCAACAAATGTCCATCTATTCCAATCACTTTCTAGCATTTGGCCTGTAGCCTTATGTGCTATAGTGTTTCAAGTGCCTATCTAAGTAGTTACGTCTTCAGGGTTTCTGTCTCCTACAATCTTTTGTTAGTATGCTACAGCTGGAGAACTGTGCAGTTCTGGTTGTCCCACTAAAGCAAGAAAATAATTGCACTTTCAGGTGAGATGAAATTCACCAAGTTGTTGCGTTGACTGGAGCTATTCTTTTATGAAGTGACACTGGATAAACTTTTTTTTTCCCTTAGGAAAGAGAAAGGTGAGGGATTAGGGATGGGGGGGGGTGAGGAGAAGAGTGGTGTAAGGGGATTCTGATGGAGGTGCAATAATTGAGGGGCATGGACAGGGTACATCAGAAGAAACCCTCTGCATTGAGGTGTCAAATGTGAGGTACTGTAGTTTTAAGACAAGATGGTGTATTAGTGGGATTTGAGGAAGAACTATTTCACCCAAAGGCTGGAGTGTATCTGGAACTCTGTCCAAAAAATAACACTATATGCGGCTTTGTCATAAGCACCTTGCTGTTGTGTTCAGTGCCCTCACTAATAAAGGCAAGTATGCCACAGCCCCTTAACGATCTCATCTGCTTGTCCTGCTACCTTAGAGAATCTATCATTTGGGTACATCTTATCCTATTTCCAAGGATCCTACCATTTAATGTATATTCCCTTGCCTTGTCAGTCTGCCCAGAATGTACTACCTTACACTACACTAACCTGTTCAGTCCATCTGCATTATTGTTTTTTCTATAAAAGCTTTCCTCTTCTTTACCTCACCAATTTTCATGTCATCTATGAACTTAATGATCATACTTCTGACAGTCATGTCTAGATCTTTAATGTAATCAACAAACAGTTAGGGACCCTGCAGAGAGCCCTGTGGTACACACCTGGATGCTGGTTTCTAATCACAAAGTGACCATTACCTTCTGCTTCCTGACACTAAACTGGTTTGGATCCAATGGGCTCTTAGTTTTTTGACAAGGTCTTGCATGTCCCACTGGTTAAAAGCTTTCCTGAAGTCTGTCTCCTGCATTAACTCAAAATTCAATCAAATCTCCTCCCTTAAAAAGCCATACTACTCTAGATTAACAGTGCTTTTCCAAGTGGAGATTAATTCAGTCCCTCAGTGTTTTCCCATTGTTTCCCTATCATTGCTGTTACACTCACTGGCCTGACCACACTTCTTGACTAATGATACTATATTAGCTGTCCTCTGGCACCTCTCCTGTGACCAGAGAGGATTTGAAAGTTGTCAGAGCCCTGCTGTCTCATGCCTTGCCTGCCACTGAAGTCTTGGATATAATCTCATGTCTGGATATTTATCCACTTTCAATCCAATAATACCACTTTCCCCTCAAATGCTAACTTTTGATCAACTATATCGCAATCCTCTGCCTTGATTTCTATGCTTACATCGTCCTTCCTTTTATTGTGAATACAGACTTAGATTTGCATTACTTATTTTAAACCTTATCAGTCTTGTGGCTCTGCACACAGGTTATCTTTTTAGCTCATAATGGCCTTTTTCGTTGGTTTTTCTCTCACTCCTAATATACTAATAAAACTCCTTTTGGATTTTCCTTATTGTTACCAGCCAGTGTTTCCTCATGTCCTTTTGCCACTTTCGTTTCTTAGCAACCCTTCACATTTTCCTTATTCTAGGGCATCTGCTGTTTTTAGCCTTCTGCATCTACTGTAAGCTTTCCTTTTTTGTAAAATCCTTAAGTTCCTTGACGTCCAGAGTTCTTTTGTACCCGTCAGTCACACCCTTTTGCATTTATAGGAATGTTTGGCCCGGCACACTCGCTATTGCCATTTTGAATATTTCCCAGTACTCTGTGGATTTTCCTGCAAGTAGCTGTTGCAAGTCCATTTTGAGCAGATCACCTTAT
The DNA here is from genome assembly GCF_037043375.1 of Chiloscyllium plagiosum. Taxonomy (NCBI): domain Eukaryota; kingdom Metazoa; phylum Chordata; class Chondrichthyes; order Orectolobiformes; family Hemiscylliidae; genus Chiloscyllium; species Chiloscyllium plagiosum. The sequence continues at coordinate 49,357,393 of NW_028270155.1, read as the reverse complement.
TAAAATAGGCCTTCTCAATTTTCGTCAGGCCCATCTTTTTCCTTATCCAAAATTACCCTTCAATCTCAGTGAGTTATGGTCCTCCTTTTACTGACATGCTCCCCACTGCAAATTCTAATACTTGCCTGGCTTTTTTCCGTAAAGTTAGATCCAGCAGCACTCCCTTTCTTGTGGAACTTGGTGTTGGCTTAAAAAGCTCTCCTCGATACAATTTAAGAACTGCAGCTTCTAAGCCTTTCATAATTGTCTATCCCAGTTAATATTAATAGTCCCATACTATTAATACCCTTCTGAGATTTGCCTGTGTGTCTATCTCGGTCTGACTGCTGTGGTGTACTCTTAAACCCTCCAACCAAAGTGATTGCCCCCTTTTTAAATTTCTACCCATATAGCCTCATTCAAGGAACCCAAGATATCATCCTTTCTCAGTGGTAATTGACTACTTGATCACTATTATGACATGGCCACTTCTCTTTAGCCATCCACCCCAATCTTTCTGAAAGGCTGTGTATCCTGGAATATTGAACTTCCATGTCCCTCCCTCAGTCATGTCTGTGATAGCAATGCCCCTCTCCTATAGGACTTCCTATGTAAGTGTTCTTGTGGTGTACTGGTGATGTCCCTACCTCTGAGCCAGGAAGCCTGGGTTGAAAACCCACCCATTCTGTAAGTGTAAGAACATCACTGAGCAGAATAGATTAGAAAATGTCTAAGACCTTTTATACTGGCTTGAAAAGTTCTCTTGGACACGTTTCTTGGAATTTTGTCCTCTCTGAACTTTTCACATGCTGGACACTCCAAACACTGGAGCCTAAGTATCTTTATGCTTGTGCATGCAGAATATATAGTTATGGAATTACCTTTATTAAAAACCTGCCAAATGGTGTGTGATTTAAACGGTTGGTTTTAAAGTGAACCTTGGCAGAAGTGGAGAGATGTCGGTAGTGAATTGCTGAATTTGTGTGACACAGGCTATCAGTGATTGAGTTGAGAGAAGGTTTTTAATTTGTGGAGATTTTCTCAACCTTGGGTTTTCCTGAACTGCTGTACTACCAAAAGTTTTAGAAGTACAGTAACTGGTGTGAAGAAACATACTAGATAATCTGCACATTGAAATTATAATAAAAAGCAATCTAATACAAAGTAGGTAATCAGATCTGTTTGTCGGTTTGAGGGGATTGATATTGGCCAACATACTAGAAAGACCCCTTCACTTTTTTAATACCTCCATGGGTTTTTTCATCTACCCTATGAAAGAAAAACACTACTGTCTTTTTGTTTTTCTTAAAGCAACATTTCATTGGAATTAGTATTGTAGTTGTCAATATAGACATAAGGATTTTTTGATGCATTTTTGTGTGGAATATAACTTTGTTGTTAGCTTATTCTCAACTGCTAAATTTTCAGATTCCAGATTTACATAGTGAGAGTCTGTTTAGTGGGAGTGATGTGCATGTTTTCTGAAAAAGTCTTTTTAGTTGTGGCACTGAAACCACATTTCAATAATTAATAATGTAGCATAGTTATACTTGTGTTTTCTACATACTGATTAGCCACTGTAACCTTTTGTTTCTGTATACAATGAAGTTACTTTTCAGATTCTGTTAACTAATCTGGATTGTGATGTAAATTTCTGCAAGAATGCCAGTCGTTGCTGCTTCTGAAATTGTGTGGAAGAATGATGCTCATTTGGCAGCTTAACATGCTTGCATTGTTTTAAAAACAACGACCATATCCTGCCAGCAGAATGACAGATGTAAAAGTGCCTGTAATTTAAAGCTTTTTGAATGGGTCAAGATTATCTAATTCCAGTACATTATACTGATGTTGTGGCATACCATGACAGTAAATCTCCTGATGGGATAGCTGCAAGCAGGAGCAGCAGCGCATGTTTCACGTGTGCAGCAGATAACTAAGAATGATTTATGCTAAATGAAATGGCATATGTGCATAATGAATAAATTTGGGGTACTTTATAATCCTACAAAAGTGAATTGTTTTTGATGGCAGTATACACAAATTAGTGTTGTGAACATTGAGAACTGTAACTTTGTGATTCATGCTTCTTCTGCAGCTGTCAGCAAACTTTCTCCATTTAATTCCCCTCTTTTGCCGAAGTGCACAACCTCACATTTTCCTACATTATATTCTATCTGCTAGGTTTTTGTTCACTTGCTTTATCTCATCCTCACTGCTTGTCTTCCCACCTATCTTTGTTATCTGCAAACTGGACTAGAGTGCATTTACTCTTCTCATCCAAGTCATTAGTCCTAAAACTATTACCACTTGTTCTAGATTGCCCCACAAGACAAATATATCTCAAATTTAAAAAAAACTGTAGATGTTAGAAATCAGAAAAAAAATTGCTAGAAAGAACTCGATGGGTCTGGCAGAAGAGTAAATTATGTCCAGTGACCCTTCAGAACAGCAGAAACATAATCTGCGCACCTACCTTGTCAAATCCCTTTAGCATCTTGTATACCTCAGTTGATCTGTCATTCTTAAAAATAGTTTTTATGATGCTTGTCATGGGTACTTTTCAAAATATGTGCTGTCTTCTCAATGCTGTTCTAGCTCAGCCTAATTAAGGATTTAAAACCATTTTTTTCTCATTTCAGTCCGCAATTTTAAAAACAATACTAAAAATTTCCTTGCAGCTAAGAGTCAAATGGAATGATAAACATGTTTCTCTAAATCATCAAAAAGTGTGTATTGTAAAGTTTTAATCACTACTTATTCTCATACTCAAAGTTCCGTTTGTAAAATCTAGATGCTGTTGCCATATTTTCACTTTTATTGATTTTGTATTACACATTTTCAGGGAATTATACATTCAAACACCCATACTTGAAATTCTCAAGTTTACACTTACCCAAAGCTAGAAATCTTATCCTGACTGCCACACCTAACTAGAAAAAGCAGTGTCTTCTGGGGCCCATCAGTGGCAGCTCCATGCTGTCCTGTTGTCTGCCCATTTTCGAACTGCAACCCCCCCAACCCCATCCCCACTTCCTGCTGAACCTCTGTTTTCCAGATAGAGCTTAACTCTTGCCATACCTGCTCATACCCTTACTCTTTCTCATTGCTTTGCAAGAGGATATCTAAGGCTCCAAATGGGAAGAATAAAATAGACTTTTTTTCACCTCCACCTCAGATTGGATTTTCCTCAATTAGGGAAGGACAGGACTTCACAACTTCTGATATGTGCCCTTTACACATGTAGTGATGGATCTGTCCACGATGGCTCACAACCTATCAAGCTTTAACAGGTTAGTTCAAATGAAGCAGAATACACCTTTTAATAGGGCATAGACAGCCCAAAGATCCACTGCCATGACAAATTCCAGCAAAAGGATAGACTGGAGTTGGAATAATGTTGATTAAGGCATTGAATAGAAGGCTGGATGAAGGTACAGAATAGAATAGGATTCAGTCATGGAAACACTGTTAAATAGGTCCAAGGTTTTGAATTCAATGTTTTGGGAAGAGAACTACTGAATGTTATAATAGTTCAAAGTAACGAATATGCAAAACTTTGAGGACAATATGTGAATAGTAAGGTTTTAACCAATTTAGATTTCGTGCATTGAGAATTTTGTAAAATGTAAAGGATAGTGAAGGTGGTGTTTGTTTGGTATGCTTTCCTTTATTGGTCAGAGCAGTGAGTAAGGGAGTTGAGGTCTTGTTGCAGCTGTACTGGATATTGGTTAGACCACTTTTTTGGAATATTGTGTGCAAATCTGGCCTCCCTCCTAGAGGAAAGATGTTATGAAACTTGAAAGGGTTCAGAAAAGATTAACAAGGATGTTGCCAGGGTTGGAGGATTTGAGTTGTAGGGAGAGGCTGAATAGGCTAGGATTGTTTTCCCTGGAGTATTGGTGGCTGAGGAGTGACCTTTAGAGGTTTATAAAATCATGAAGGTCATGGGTAGGGTAAATAGATAAGGTCTTTCTCTGGGGTGGGGGAGACAAGAACTAGAGGGAATAGGTTGAAGGTGAGAGAGGAATGGTTTAAAAGAGACCCAAGGGGCAATATTTTCATGCAAAAGGTGATGCATGTATGGACTGAGCTGCCAGAGGAAGTGGGGGCTGGTACAATTACAGCATTTAAAAGGCATCTAGATGGGTATATGAATAGGAAGGGTTTAGAGGGATACAGGCCAAATGCTGGCAAAGGGGACAGGATTAATTTAGGATATCTGTTGGGCATGGATGAGTTGGACTGAAGGGTTTGTTTCTGTCCTGTACATCTGACTTTAAGTATGTTATAAATTGTGGTCCCAACACTGATCCCTGTGGCACTCCACTAGTTACAGATTGCTATCCTGAAAACGACCACCTTGTCCTAACTGTCTGTCTATTAATTAACTAATCCTGTATCCATGCTAACATAAAACCGCTAACATCATGGTTTTTAAACTTTGTATTATGTAACCTAACATGTGGTACCTTATCAAACACCTTCCTCTAAAAATCCAACTAGGAGCTGTAATGGACAGGGAAGATTATCTGAGTACAACAGGACCTTGATCAGATTGGCCAGTGGGCTGTGTCAAAACGTGGCGCTGGAAAAGCACAGCCGGTCAGGCAGCATCCGAGGAGCAGGAGAGTTAACATTTTAAACATAAGCTCTTCATCATAAATGTAGGGGGAGCCTAAGGGGGCTGAGAGATAAATGGGAGAGGGGATGGGGGTCAGGGAATAGTAGCTAGAAATGTGATGAATATGTAGGAGGATGAAGGTGATGGTGATTGGTTGGAGCAGATAGGTGGGAAGGAAGATGGGCAGTTCACGAGGGCGATGCCAAGTAGGAGGGTTGGATCTCTGATTAAGGTGGGGGGGAGGGGAGGTGTGGAAACTGATGAAATCGACACTGATTCCATATGGTTGGAGGGTCCCAAGGTGGAAGATGAGGTGTTCTTCATCCAGGCATGGAGTGGCTAGAACTTGGTGGTGGAGGAGGCCACACCCTCAATTTCTCTTTTGAATCCTCTGACTTATTTCAGACCAAAATGATAGCCATTGGCACCCCAATAGCTCCAGCTATGCCTGTCTCTTTGGGTACATGGAACAGTCCATCTTCAGCAATTACACTGACACCATTCCTCACCGTTTTTTTTTTTCCTTCGTTATATCGATGACTGTATTGGCAGCCCCTCGTGCTCTCACAAGGAGGTTGAACAGTTCATCAACTTCGCGAGCACCTTCCACCCTGACCAAGTTCACCTGAACCATCTTGGACACCACCTCCCTCCCCTTTGTGGATCTCTCCATCTCCATTTCTGGTGACCGACTCAACACAACCACCTATTTCAAACCCACCGACTCCCACAGCTACCTGGACCAAACCTCCTTCCACCCCCCCCACCACTTTCTCCTCTCTTCTCTCCCCCCTCCCCCCACTCCTGTTAAGAATGCTATCCCTTACTCCAAATGCCTCTGCTCCCGGGAGGATCAATTCCACTCCAGAACATTCCAGATGGCCTCCTACTTCAAGGACTGCAATTTCCCCTCCTGTGTGGTCAACAATGCCCTCTAATGCATCTCCTCCACTTTCCACACTTTGAACCCCAGCCCTCCAACTGCAACAAGGAGGGAACCCCCCCGGCCCTCATCTTCCACCTCACCAATCTCCGGATACAATGCATCATCCTCTGCCATTTCCGCCACCTACAGTTGGATCCCACAACGAGATATATTTCCCTTCCCACCACTTTCGGCATTCTGCAGAGACCATTCCCTCCATGACAGTCTCATTAGATTCACTCCGCCCCTTACTAACTTGCCCAGCGTTCTCGGCACCTTCCCTTCCCACCGCAAGAGGTGTAAATTTGCACCAGCCTGTCACCTCCACCCAAGGCCCCAAAGGATCCTTCCCCATTTGGCAAGATTTTCCTGCACATCCAAACACCTCATTGACTGTCCATTGCTCTTGTTGTGGTCTCCTCTATGTTGGAGAGACAGGATGCCAACTTGCAGAACGTTTCAGAGAACATCTCTGTGGAACACACTTGCTAAACAACCCCAATGCCCTGTGGCTGACAGCTTCAACTCCCCCTCCCACTCTGCCGACAAAATGCAAATCCTGGGCCTCCACCACTGTCAATTCCTAGCCACCTGATGACTGGAGGGAGAACGCCACCTCTTCTGCCTTGGGACTCTCCAATCACACAGCATCAGTCAATTTTCACCAGTTTCCTCATCTCCCCATCTTGAACTGTCCTACACATCCATCTTCCTTCCCACCTATCCATTCCACCCTCTGCTCTGACCAATCACTATCATCCAGGTAAAAATAAGGACTGCAGATGCTGGAAACCAGAGTCTAGATTAGAGTGATGCTGGAAAAGCGCAGCAGGTCAGGAAGCATCCGAGGAGCAGAAAAATCGATGTTTCGGGCAAAAGCCCGTCATCAGGAATTCCTGATGAAGGGCTTTTACCCGAAACGTTGATTTTCCTGTTCCTTGGATGTTGCCTGACCTGCTGTGCTTTTCCAGCATCACTCTAATCTAGAATCGCCATCATTCCTCCTCTTCTCCCCACCCCTCCACCTTCATCTACCTATTGCATTTCTAGGTACCTTTGTCCTCCCTCAGCCCCACCTCCCTCCATTTATCTCTCTGGGTTGGGTTGGGAGGGGGGTGGGTGGGCACATTGCTGATGATGAACTGATGCTTGTAACATCAACTGCTGTTCCTCTGATGCTGCCTGACCTGCTGTACTTTTCCAGCACCACACTTTTAGACACTGATCTCCAGCATCTACAGTCCTCACCTTTTCCTGGGCTTTTGGGCTGTGGAGTGGCAGATGGAATTTAATTTGGATAAATGTGAGGTGTTGCATTTCGGCAAGGCAAACCTGGGCAGGACTTCTACAGTTAATAGAGCCCTGGGGAGTGTTGCTGCACAAAGAGACCTAGTGGAGTCTCAGGCAGACAGAATAGTGAAGGTGGCACTGCTATGCTTGCCTTTTTTGGTCAGTGCGTTGAGTATAGGAATTGAGGCCATGTTGTGTTTGTACAGGACATTGGTGAGGCCACTTTTAGAATTGTGTTCAATTCTGGTCACCCTTCCACAGGAAGGATGCTTAAAAAGGGTTCAGAAAAGATTTTTTTTTTAGTTTAGATTCCCTACAGTTTGGAAACGGGCCATTTGGCCCGACCAGTCTACACCAACCCTCCAAAGTGTAACCCACCCAGACCCATTTCTCTCCAACTAATGCACCTAACACTATGGGCAATTTAGCATGGCCAATTCACCTGACCTGCACATCTTTGGACTGTGGGAGGAAAACTGAGCATGTAGACACTGGGAGAATGTGCAAACTCCACACTCAGTCGCCAGAGGCTGGAATCGAACCTGGGACCCTGGTGCTGTGAGGCAGCAGTGGTAACCACTGAGCCACCGTGCCACCCCAAGGATTTAGAAGGTTGTTACTGAGACTGGAGGAGTTGATTCTGAATATACTGAGGCTGTTTTCTCTGGAGCATCGGAGGCTGAGGGGTGACCTTGGAGAAAGGTTTACAAAATCGTGAGGGGCATGGGTAGGATGCACAGCCAAGGTTTTTTCCTAGGGTGTTGGAGTCCAAAACTTGTCATAGGTTCAAGGTAAGAGGGGAAAGATTTAAGTGACCTGAGAGGCAACTTTTTCAGTGTGATGCGTGTATAGAATGAGCTGCCAGAGGAAGTGGTGGCGACTGGTACAATTGCAGTACTTTAATGGATATATGAATAGGCTGGCAAATGGAACTGTCAGATTGGGATATCTGGTTGGTGTGGACAATTTGGACTGCAGACTGTCTGACTGTTATATTCCCTTTTTATTTATTCTGCTTGTTAGCACCACACAGAATTCGAGTAAATATCTTCAACATGATTTCCCCTTGAAGAAGCCCTGCTCACTCTGCCTGATCATACATATTTTTAAATGCTTGGCTATTACATTCTGTATAATAGAATCTAACATTTTCCCAACAACGTGTTAAACCTAACTTACTTTTTTTTTGTCTGTTTCCCTTTGTTAAATAAAAGGTGTCATATTGACAATTTTAGTCCTCAGGGACTTTTACAGAATCTAAGGATAGTTGAAAGATTGCTACCAGTGCATCCACTGCCTTTGCCTTTGTAGCTGCTTCCTTTCCATATTCTAGGATGCATTCCTCCAGGTCCAGGGGCCCTATTGGTCTTTAGCCCCATTAGTTTCCTTAAGCACCTCTTTTCCGATATTTACTAAAGTTTCTCTTTCTTTTAAGCCTTGGTTGTTTAGTAACTTTGGGATGTTATTCATGCCCTCTACTGCAAAGTGTTTACTCAATTCCTCTGCCATTTCCTGGATCTTGTGGTTTTCCCCTGCCGCCACCTTTTAAAGGGTCAGTGTTCAATTTTTGGCGTCTCTGCATTTTTGTATATTTTTTAAAGAAGCTTTTGATGTCTGTCTTGACTTTACTTCTAAGTTTACCCTTTAGTTTATCCTCTCACTCTTTATTATATTTGCTCATCTTTTGGTTTTTAAAGCTTTCCCAATCATCTGGCTTGACACTAATCTTTGCCACATTTGTTTTTTTTTAATCTTTTGAATTTGATGCTGTCATTAACTTCTGTGGTTGGCTTATCCCTTCCTAGAATCCTCATTCCTCACCGTTTAAAATCTTTACTGTGCGCTATTAACTGTTTTCTTAAACATTTGCCATTATTGCTCAAATGTGTTTGCTAAACTCCTTTCCTAGTCCACTTGAGGCAACTCTGTCCTCATTTCTTTGTAATTGCCCTTACTTAAACATAGCAGCAAGCTTTGCTGACCCAAGTTCTTTCCCCTTGAACTGAATATTATGGTCAGCGTTTCCTCTGGCTGCTTTTACTCTGCTTTCATCTATTAAACCTGACTCATTACATATCACCAAATCAAAATAGGCTGGTACCTGGTTGAATCCACAACTTGCTGCTCTTTGAAATGGTCAACGAATACAGTCCAAATTCTTCCCCACAGTTTCCTCTGCCAAATAAGCTATCACAATCCACACTAAGATTAATGCCACCTGTAGTTAATGTAGTGCCTTTGTTACATATCTCATTATCTCCTGATTTTTTTCTGTTTCACTGTAAAGCTAATATTCTGGGTTCTATAGATTACTGCTACTAGAATTTAGAGGACCATATTATCTGTATTGTCAGAATGTAAAAGTAAAAAGTCTTAACATGCACCATATCTCAAATTGGGTAGTTAATATTGCACACATCTAGTTCCCACAGCAATGGTGGATACTACTTGATCTGAGTGCACACAGGTAACTGAACTAATTAGTACACTTCAATTGTCATGTTGACTCTTAATGTCATTTTTTTCGCAGGCCTGTTCACAATCTTTTGTCAAACTCCTAATCACTTATGATTTATGATGGCTAGCTGGTGTTGTCCTCTGGTCCTGCCGATTTCTCTTTATGCTTTTTTGACTTCTTCCAGCTCTCGACTGTTAAATCTTGTGAATTAGTTCTATTTTTGAAATTAAACTTGAGTGCTTTAAATTGTAAAGTTGCACTGAACTTCAGCAATCTCATTCAATAAAAAGTTAAATATTCTGTTTTTGTAGGTTAAATTTTTCATGTCAACCATGGAGAAAAAAGTTGCTTTTAGAAACTTTAGATCCTTAAATAAGGAGGAATTTGTCAGTGGATCTGTTGGTGTGATGCTCTTTGAACAAGTGTTCTTAAAATAGTTTATTTTTTGGATAGGCAAGAATACAGTATTAGTTTCCCATGACTTCAAATTATGGGAATGTTTTGGAGCCTGCTTCTCCCTATTAACTGTTTAAACCACTGTTAAACCTTCAGGCAAGCAAAGTTTTTTTTTTGGATTATACAGGATCTCCACTGATGTTCCATAACAAATATAATACAGGAACATTCACCAGTGGTGAACGATATCTGACCATATAAATAATTGAGTTGTAAATCTTGTAATATTTAAGACTTAGATCAAATTTCAGCACTTAGTTTGGTCCCAGCTGTTTTTTTTTTTGGGCATGTCTGGAATGGTTTGCTGATAGCTCATATTTGAGGCTATATTATTGTATAACTGGTCCTTTAACTTTGGGATTATGCTTGCAGTATTGTGCACTGTAGATAACCGTCCTGTTGCTGGGGCAACTGCATGTCTTGTCTTGTTCCAACAATGCTTATACTCTAGTTCAGTGTTTTAATTTGAAAATGCACATATTCCCAGTACTTTTCCTGTTCCCTACCCCACTTACAATGTATTATTTTTAACCAGTTTCAGCAATGATTATATACTTTTTCTCACATTTGTGACAGTGAGCTGAAAATAGTCTTTCTATTTTCTGCGCTTGATATTTGTTGTTTTTCTTCAAAAATGTGTAGTTTTGATAAATCTATACATCAATTATAAGATGTGGTTTTTGTCGAAGTCACTAAAACCGCAATTATAGCATTCACTACCTGAATGTCAGTTTTATAAGTTGCTTTTTGATTAAGAATTTGTTCTAGTTCATTTTATACCAGGCATGTTTGTTGCCAGATAATTGCTGCTGATACTGGGAAGTGTATTGTTTTCTCAATTCAATTTCAACTATTGCGTGTGCATATCGTGGGAGGTTAACAATTTAAAATGCTAATTCACATAATTTACAAGTAAGTTAACAGTAGTTTAGTGTTTTTGGTATTAGCTGCTATTTATTTAGCAAATACAAAATCTTAACGTGGCTGTACATGGATTTGGAACAGCATGCGGCATCTGGAATGCATAAGTTGGCTGTAAGGGATAATAATTAATGACTGGCTACTCCTTTTCTGACAAAGTAAGTATTCACTATTATGGGTCTCCAATTCTGTCAGTCTATTCTTGAGAATCTTGATAAGAAAACAAATAAATTGATAGAGTCCTTCTAAAGTCTGGTCTTCCTTATGGAGAGTAAGGGGTGATCTTACTGAAACATGCAAGACTGAGGGAACTTGAACAGGTAGACGTTGAAATATTTCAACTTGTAGGAGAATTTCGAACTAGGAGCCATAGTTTTAATTGACAGTCTCCTTATTCTGTGACTGAAATGCATAGGAATCTCTTCTGAGTGGTGACTGTCTGGAATTGTCTTGCAGAAAATTGTACGAGATCAATTGAAGTTTTTAAAGAGGATATTGACTTTTAAGAGTTAAGGGCTACGGGGAGTTGAGGTCGAGGGCAGATCATTCATCATCTTCTAGAATGATGGGCAGGCTTGTGGGTTGAATGGCCTTACCATAGGAAACCATGTTCGTTCGTTCGTTCGTTCTTTTCAGGAGGAATGTTAAACCTAGCCAAAGTGTTGCCCAATCTTTTTTACTTTGCTCTTCCCAGTTGAGATATTTATATCAATTGTTCCTCTTGTGCTTTCCTTTTTGTATTTCTTTTTTGGGGTGTTGATGTCACAGGTATGGAATACATTATTTATCATCTGTCATTGTCCTGAAGGTGGTGGTGTGTTGCTGCCTTGAACTGCATCTGATGTGGTTACACCCACAGAATAGTTAGATTAAAAATACTGGAAACCCTCTGTCACCAGTGAAGGAACAGCAAGATAGTTTAAATGTAAGTAGGAAAAAAATTTTGTTCGTGCCTAGGTGGATTGTATTACTGACTATATCAAAGATTACAGGGAGAATAGGAAGACTGAAAGAAGATAATGCCTAGTGTTAATGAGTGCAGAATAGAGAATGTTGCTTGTGCCACAAAGTAGCTGGAGATACTCTGATCTGGCAGCATCTGGAGAGAGAAAGCTGAGTTAATGTTTCTGGTTCAGTGGCAGTTCTTCAGAATGGCTGTGATTTCCAGCATCTACAGTTCTTTGGTATTTCGTTTTTAATGTTTGTGACTTTGGATTAGGGCTATTTTACTGTAAAGGATGGGGTTTTCATTTGGAGAGTTCAGAGACCAGGATCGATAAGTTAAAGAATGCGTAAGTTGAAAATGGAAGTGGATTTTGCAGGCTGAATTACGGTGGGTTTTTGAGATGAATAGTTTAGAGGTATGCATAACATACGATGAATGGCTGAGGATCCTGGGATTGTATTCATTAGAGTTTAGAAGGTTGAGGGGAGTTCTAACAGAAACTTGGGCTTAGAAAGGGTGGACGCTGGGAATTTGTTTCCATGAGGCGGGGATACTAAGACCCATGGGCACAGCCTGAGAATTAGAGGGGGTCAATTTAGAGCAGAAATGAGGAGACATTTCTTCAGCCAGAGAATGGTGGGCCTGTGAAATTCATTGCCACAGAGTGCAGTGGAGGTTGGGACTTTAAATGTCTTCAAGTCAGCGATTGATAAATTCTTGATCTCACAAGGAATTAAGGGCTACAGAGAGTATGGGTGTGTGACATTGAAATGCCCATCAGCTATGATTGAGTCCACTACACCATTCAATGGGCCAAATGGCTTTACTTCCGCTCCCATGTCTTATGGTCCTAACTACAATAAACTCTTACCGAGCAAAACTTCAAGACATCAACATCCCTTAAACATTCACACTCTACCTAAAATCCATGTAAAAATACACAGTAATAGCAACTTAAGGAAGGCGGTATAAACATCAGTTATAATTAATTTATAGCATAAATATTCTGACATTGTGGTAGATCGCAGTATTTGAGGCATGTAATCTTTGCTAGTTTATAAAGAGTCCCGGTTGATAAGGTGCCAATTAAAACAAAGTTAGCTGTTTTTGAGTGTTATCCTTTGAGACATTGAATGCGAGAATAATGATTTATCACACTTCTCTGCTTAATGTTTACTTGAAAGGTATGTTGAGAATAATATCCTTAAAAATCAATCTTTGAGGGACTTAAGCTACTACTCTTCCTACTTCTCAAATGTTTGAGATTTAGTTTAGGTGCATCAGCTTGCAGCTATTCACAACATTGCTGTTCCAGCAGAAATGTGTTCACTTTCAGGAAGTCTTGAGATATAGCTTGTAAAGTATGTTTCAAAATTGTTAGGTATGTATTTTTTTAAGGTCCTGTGCATCAAAGGCATAAAACTCACTGACCAGTAATGTAGGGCTTCTTGATCCTGCTTAAATTAGGATAAATTTAAACATGCAAAAGCTTTTCGTAAAGGAATGTACTAGTCCCATGTCATAATCATCAAGTTTCATGGTTGATGTTAATAGCTTTAGTTTCAGCAAGGTAACACTTGTATGGGTAGAGTAATTTAAAATGCTTGATTTCAGAAATCCTTTGAGTATCAAATAGTAATAGTTCTGGGATGACCTAATATTTAGTTGTTGAGATCAGAATTAGGAGGAGAAAACTTAATCAATAGATGACCCATTCCTGACCATGTGATAGAATCTCTAGGCGAAAGTGAGGAGGACTGCAGATGCTGGAGATCAGTCGTGAGTGTGGTACTAGAAAAGCACAGCAGGTCAGGCAGCATCCAAGGAGTAGGAAAATCGACGTTTCAGGAAAAAGCCCTTTATCTGGACTGTCGGGCTTTTGCCTGAAACACAATAGAATCTCCGTTAATACTTATCTCAATAAAAATTTTTAAATTCTGCATGTAATTTCTGTACAAAAAGCAATTTGTAAAATGTGTCTTGGTAGAACCTGCAAATCTGCAGGAAGTTTAATAACGTGCTTAAAGAAAAATTCATTAGTCTCAATCAAAGATTCAGTTTTGAAGTGAAATGTGAATTTCTGTTGCAAATGGATTGCAGGGTGCTAATTATTTTTGCATGGAGTTTTTTTTCTTGCAGACAAGTAATAAGTTTTTGAAAAAGCAAAAGGTTTTGAACTTAAAGTTGGAAGCTACCAATTCGTATTTTAAGCCCTGAGTTGAGAAGGCAGTGAAAGAGAATTTGCCTGGCGATATTAGAAACCGGGACTGTTCTACGTTTTGTTTAAATTCTCCGCAAAGGAATTGCGAGTGAAGCATGACTGGAGTTGAAAAGTCTCAGACTTTTCAAGGGAGCTGTGTAGGAAGCTTTTAACCTTCAACCTTCAATGTCATCAAAGACTTCCTGCAAGAAGTCATAAAAGGGAGGTTCAATAGAAAATTTTAGTCTGGAGAATGAGATTTTGTTTGTTCTTTTTGTTGTAATGTTTGTCATAACCTAAGACTTTGGTTTGAGTAGTGTTTGCCTTAATTTATATATTTGAAACTGTGCAATACTGCAGCTTCATTTTTTTTTCAGTAAACTACTCCAGTATTTGTTAATAGTCAAATGGAAAAATTCAATCTCTATGGGATTGTAACACCCGGGCACAACTTATCACAATTTGATAGTGACTTAACAAGTAAAGATAAAGCTGTTGAACTGGAAAAAGGCAAAGGTCAGTTAAATATGAAGAAATATGAGCCATGTTAATGGACAAACGTTAGCAACTGTTTAATTCGTAAGCACTGGGCAGAGATATGTAGAGCACAAAATAACTACACTTCAACTGGATGGAAAGCTACATTGGCAAGTAGAGTTTGAGAATCGGATTTACGTCAATAAAAAGACTCCAATGATTTGGTGATAATTTAGCTTTGAAAAAAATGATAAAGTACAAAGCGATTAGCTAAATGTGCAAGATTGTGAACTATTGATAGCGTAAATAAAAGGCAACTGTTTCTAGTAGCAAGTAGGACTTGCTAGGGAACTTGTTTTTGAATGGCCATGAAAACGGAAGATGGTGTGGGATAAATATGCAACAAATTCAGTGAGTTGATGGCCTAGTGCTTTTATTGCTAGACTATTAACCCTGAAACCCAGGTTTAAATCCTACTGAATTTGACAAATTTAATGACCATGAAAAAGATGACTATTTTTGAAAAAAAAAACTTCTATCCTTGGTCTGGCCTACATGTGAACTCCCAACTCAGCAATGTGGGTAAACATTGACTGCCCTCTGTGGCCTATCAAGCCTCTCCATTGTAAGAATCGTATGACTAACGGAGTTGTGCCTAAATGTGTACAGTATACAAGAAAATGTAATGAGTTTGTAGTGGAGGTTGAAATTTGCAGGTTCCAATGCAGCTGGGAAGTAAATATCTAAAGACCGGTATATGGGCATGGGGGATTTCTTCCTTTTGTTAAAACCAGTTTAATTTCATTTCTTACTCACTTCTAGAGTCAGAAGGCATAGAATCTGTGTGGGCAGAGTTAAGGGGGTGGGGGAGGGGAAACACCCTGATAAGAATTATGTACAGGCCCCCGAGCAATAATCAGAATGTGGGACAGAAAACAAATTGTATGATAGTGTCTGTCTTGCATGCATTTTCTATTACAATAATGATGGGGACTTCAATATGCTTGTACAGTAGTAAAATCAAGTTGGCAGTAGATCCCAAGGAAAGGAATATGTGGAATGTCTGTTTTATTTTATTGGAGCAGCTTGTGATAGACCCCACTGGGAAATAACCAGTTCTTGAATTGATATATAATGTGGCAGACTTGATTAGGCAGCTGAAGTGAAGGAACCCTGGGGGGGGGGGGGCGCAATGACCACCACGTCATAGAATTCACCCAACAGTTTGAGAGGAAGAGGCTGGAATCGGATGTAACTATTAACGTTAAGTAAAGGTAGCTGCAAAGACATGAAGCTGGAGCTGTCCAATGTTCACTGGAAGGAGAGCCTCACAGGAAAGGCGGGAATTTTTGGAGGTAACCAGGGAGGCACTGCAGAAATGCATCCCAAGGAAGGACAAACATACTTAAGGATAATCCTTAGTATGTTTGGCTGATGGAAATCAGGGATTGTACAAAACCAAAAAGAAACTGTATTTGAAATCTTTTAAAAAAGAAACCAGCAGAGGACAAAAGCAAAGGGGGGGGGGGGAGGAGAAAGAGTAATCTAGCTAGTCATATTTTTCTTAAAAATTGCAAGAGAGTTGTCATCTAAAAGATTAGAAGCAAGGATTGGGAAATTTGACAGTTGGAAAGTGAGGCTGGAGAAGTAATAATGGAGAATGTAAAAAGTGCAGCAGAAGGTATTCTGCATCAGTCTTCATGGTGGAAGACACCAGTAACAACCAGAACTTGAATTGGGCAGAGGTAAGTGTAGTGGCCATCACTTTTTTAAAAAAGGTGCTGGGAGGCTGAAAAGGTCTGAAGATGGATAGGTCATGCAGACTGGATGAAAGGAGGTGGCTGGGGAGATTGTGGAAGCATTGGTGCTGATCTTTCAGGAATCACTGGGGACAGGAAGGGCCCCACAAGATGGGAAATTAGGGGTGTGTTAGCCTGACCTCGATCTTGGTGTTGGTAAGATTTGAGAGTCCAATGTTAAGGATGAGATTGTGGAATACTTGCAGGTGTGTAATAAAATAGTGCTGAGTTTGCATTATTTAAGAGCTCATACAGCTGTATGGCATGGAAACAGACCCTTCAGTCTAACTCGTCCATGCCGACCAGATATCTTAAATCTAGTCCCATTTGCCAACATTTGGCCCATATCCCCCTCAACCCTTCCTATTCATATACCTATCCAGATGTCTTTTAAATGTTGTAACTGTATCAGCCTTCTGCATGAAAATGCCACCCCTCTGGTCTCATTAAACCTTTCCCCTTGCATCTTAAACGTAGTTTTGGAGAAATCCACATTAATCCCGTGAGGTTACAGGGTCCCAAGGTGGAAGATGAGGCGTTCTTCCTCCAGCCATTGACCCCATGGGATTAATGTGGATTTCATCAGTTTCCTCATTGCCCTCCTCCCCCTGTTTAGTCTGATCAGTAGCACTTAAACTTGAAAATGAGCATAAACTGTACGAAAGGAAGTTTTTAAAAATTATTTTGGTCATAAAATTTGAAACCCTAAAGTTTTAAAAAAAGTTGTTTAAAAATGCTTGCTGGATACAAAATTAAATGAGATATTTAATAGGCTACCAGACATTTTTGGCAAATTCTGTGTGGCTGAGAGAATATTTCTAACTGCCAGAAGTTGTCAAAAGTATTTGCTTCCTGAGTAAGAGTTTTTGAAGTTGACAACACTTCCAGGGAGGAGCAGCAAATCAGCCTGACCAGACATAATGGCTGTATAGTGACTTCACAACTCAGTTTTTTCAATTTTAACCTTTTTTTTTCCCCTATCAACGTGTTTAAAGATGTCATTACACACTTCTGGAGGAGGTAGGATTTAAACCTAAGCCTCATAGTTCAAGGGTAGGAATGCTACCCACAAGAGGGCTCCAGAAAGCTACTGCACTTGATTATAGCCAGGTGGTCTCCCATCCAAGTACTAACCATGCCTCAGTCTGCTTAGCTTTGGAGATCAAATCCGATTGGGTTTTTAAAGACTAGTATGGCCTAAGGAAGGACTCTAATGCAATATTGTTTATTTATGTGTCATGTTAATTTCCTGATGTGTTCTTTCATTTGTAAAAATATATTTTGAGCCACTATGACAACATTGTGATCCAGCACAATAGTTTTCAGTGTGTGCATCTGATTTGATAGATCAATTCTATTAACTACTGCCACCAAAGTTGTTTTTTTCTCCTCTAAGGCACTAAGTTCAATTCCTAATCATGAATATTTTCAGTGTTCTCATTTGAGCAGCTGTGTTGATCTTGATCCAATAGTAGCACTTTGACCGGAGTTGTGGGTTTAAGCCCCATTCCAAATTTTTGAGCACAACCTAGGCTGATACTTCAATATTGTACTGAGGAGATACTGCATTCAGAGGTGCCATTTTCAAGATGCAACTTTAGGGTTCCGGACTGCCCTTCTGTCGAACAGGGAATAGATATTTCCTCTGGTGGAAGTGTCCTGACCAATATTTAGCTCTACCAATACCAATGTAACATTACCTGGTCCTAATTCTGTGTGACCTTGCAAACCTTCTGCAAACTGATTCATATTTGTTTGTAACTGTTAGTACATGACTTTCCAAGGCAACTCGTAAACAACTTAAAAACCATGCAATGCATGTTGACATGTTGCTCAAGATGTAAAGGGTGTTTCCAGCATGAAAAATGGCTAGCCATTATGAAAGAGACTCTGATCCTGGTGGTTGACTGACTATAGCAGCAATAGAATGCTTACTCTATGCAAGTATTCTTTGATCTTTGCCTCCTCACTTTGCTACCCAATTACAGTTCGTCTGGAAGGAAATCCTTTTTAAAGGAATTGAGTTAGGAAGAAAATTTACAGATGCATTGTATCTAATTGCAGCTGTCCTTCGAAGAGAAAAGATTTTCCTAATTCAGATGAAGCCTCTTGAGAGCGCAAGTGATGTAACTTGTAATGTTTAATAGCCAGAAAATGATGTTCTATAGATTCTGAAATATTTAGAATTAGTTATTTAATGTCCACCTTACACAGTTTAAAAATTTGAATTTAACATGCCATAAAACTACTACCATGATTTAAATGTTACTACTGATTTAGATGAACAATTTCATAAGTTGTAAGGACCATGTCTCTCATGTTTCTGTAATTTTAATTGTGGACTGAAATGGGAAAAGAACTGTGTTCTAAGCCAACGTTTACTGAAGGATTACTGCACGTTTTTGAAAACAGGTGGCCTGACGATCCTAGTAGGCACTCCACATGGTTGTGGTCCAGGTATTGTTGACAAAGGCCTTCTGCTTGCCAGCAACCATGTGATTGTTCCCAGATAGCTGAACAGCTTGGGCTTGTAAACAAGCTGGGGAAAAGCCATCAGATTTCTGTCCAAGATGGAGGACAGGAAAACCTTGTTAACTCTTCGAACTGTTTTCTTTAAGGTATTTTCAGTGTTGAAACTGATTTCCTTGAATTCTAGGAACAGTAATTACTGCATTTATAAGCTGTTGCATTGTTTTGGCACTTTAGAAGGAAAAGAGAGCAAAACGGTTTTTTAAAAAGGATGAAGAGACAAATCGGTGACCACGTGGGAAGTGAAACAAACTGAGAAGTGAACCTTTGAGGAGAAAGTGAGGTCTGCAGATGCTGGAGATCAGAGCTGAAAATGTGTTGCTGGAAAAGCGCAGCAGGTCAGGCAGCATCCAGGGAACAGGAGAATCGACGTTTCGGGCATAAGCCCTTCTTCAGGAATTCCTGAAGAAGGGCTTATGCCCGAAACGTCGATTCTCCTGTTTCCTGGATGCTGCCTGACCTGCTGCGCTTTTCCAGCAACACATTTTCAGCTGAGAAGTGAACCTGCCTGGCTGCCTATTGTGTGGAATTCTGGTCTCCCTGCTATAGGGAGGATGTGGTGATCCTTTGTAAATCTTTTCTGAACTTTTTCAAGGATGTTGCCAGGGTTGGAGGGTTTGAGCTATAGGGAGAGGCTGATTGGCTGGGGCTGTTTTCCCTAGAGCACCAGAGGCTGAGGGGTGACCTTTTATAGAGGTTTATAAAATCATGAGGGGCATGGATAGGGTAAATAGACAACATTTTCCAAGGGTTGGGGGAGCCCAAAACTAGAGGGAATAGGTTTAAGGGATGAGAGGCAAGATTTAAAAATGTCCTAAGGGGCAACTTTTTCACGCAGAGGCTGGTAAGTGTATTGAATGAGCTGCCAGAGGAAGTGGTGGAGGCTGGTACAATTACAGCATTTAAAAGGCATCTGGATGGGAGTATGAATAGGAAGGGTTTAGAGAAAAATGGGCTGAAAATGTGTTGCTGGAAAAGCGCAGCAGGTCAGGCAGCATCCAGGGAACAGGAGAATCGACGTTTTGGGCATAAGCCCTTCTTCAGGAATTCCTGAAGAAGGGCTTATGCCCGAAACGTCGATTCTCCTGTTCCCTGGATGCTGCCTGACCTGCGCTTTTCCAGCAACACATTTTCAGCTCTGATCTCCAGCATCTGCAGACCTCACTTTCTCCTTAGAGAAAAATGGGCCAAGTACTGGCAAATGGGACTAGATTTATTTAAGATATCTGGTCAGCATGGACAAGTTGGATTGAAGGATCTATTTCCATGCTGTACATCTCTAAGTTTAAGAACTCTGTTCACTGTGCTAAAAGCCTCTAAATTTGGAGAAACTTTTTTTCTCCAATTGCTGTGATGTCTAAAAAGTTGTCTGACTCACGGTGAACCAGTCGCCTGTACCTCCTATAAACCAATGAAAGTTCCTAAAGGAATACAGCGAATCTGTTCTGATCAGGACAAAAATCACCTCTGCAGGTCTTGGCTTGTGAACAGGAACCCAAAAATTGTTTTCCTTGTCTTTCTCTCTCCCTCTAACATCATGTTTGTTTGATCTGTATGTGCCTCTATAATGGAATTTAAAGGGCTAGAAGTTTTTCTGTAGAGTTGTATGCCATTGATTCATGATTTCTTCCCATTAGCTCTAGTCTATATGTGTAAATAGTTGACCATCAAAGCCCAAACCAACCTCTCTTGTCAATATTGTTCTAAAAGACACATAAATTGAGGAATTCTGCCTACGTTTGAGTCTTTCACTGTTCTGACAACTGGGAATAGCAAGGCTTGGTTTTCAATGCTACCTTAGTGAAATGTAATGGTTACCAGGAATGAGTTCTGTCCACCTCCACAAGAACCATTCCAAAGCAGCTTCTTTACGGATTCCTAGACTTATCTGCTGTGTGGAGAAACAACTGTATCCTGAAATTCTTGCCCGAGGTACCGATGTTTTATCAACTTAATGTTTTAAAATCTTTTCCAGAATATAAAGTGGACAAAAGGTTCGAGTAGGGTTACAGTTGACTTGGTTGTGAAGCTGGTACAAGTAATGAACCCTTTCTGGAGCATGTCTACAAGTTCTGCTCGAAAGGTAATAGAATATTTGTCACAAAAATGGTGGAATAAAATGGTGCTCCAAAACGACAGGTGTTGGATGAAAGTAAGGCATGCACAAAATCAGGCTAAGTGTTAAAAATATCAGTTAAAAACTTATCTTGTGCAAAGTATTCTGCATTTAAAGCTTAATTATTTATCCATTTTACTAGATATTGAAGCTGAATTGTAAATAAAGTACTCTTTCTGAAATTAACCATTAGCAATGGATGATATTTTTAGACCTAGAGTTGCAGTAATTTGCAGGACACTGGTAGTAAGTCACTGACAACTGCACAGTGATCACATCCAGTGCTGTATGACCTGACTAAAATTCATCTAATTTCATTTCTCTTCCCTGCTATGAAAACTGGTCTTTCAGATTTGAACAGGTGTACTGAATGATAAGTACATTTTTGGTTAGTCGGGTTAATGTATGAAGGGCACCTAACTTTGCCATTAAAGTTTTTTAATGATGGCCTGCTTTGAGATTTCCATGTTTTGCTACTAGTTAAATGAAAAAAGATGAGGGTTATTCCATTCCTGCTGACCTCCAGGAATATGCTTATTTCCTGCTCAATGCTCAGATGAGTGATGATGAGGCATTCTAAAGTGAATGCTCTGTAATGTTTGTCCAATCTGCAAAGCTAGTTTTATTTACAATATTATGCATGAATATTATGTAGCATTATTTTTACATTAACACCTGTGAGTGATGTAGAGCACTGAATTTTAAAATCTGCCTTTTTCATGATTGATGTACAGAAATCAGACAGTGAAGAAAGAGGTTTGTCTGGAGAACAGAAGACCAGCCCTCCACGTTCTTCTTCAGCTAAGAAACAGTTGCCTTCTATACCAAAAAATGCTGTTCCTGTGACGAAACCCATTTCTCCTGTCACATCTACGCAGTCAACGAATGGGACGCATGCTTCCTATGGTCCCTTTTATCTAGAATATTCTCTTCTTGCTGAATTGTAAGTAGCACCTCTTATATCTTCTTTGTGCTTCCTAGTGTGCAGAGGAGTGCATTATTGTATGATAGTATACTGTGTCCAGCTTTACAAGATTTAAAAAAAAAACTGCAGATATTGGAGACCTGAAACCAAAAACAAAGTGCTGGAGAACTTCAAAACTGGCAGCATCTGTGGAGGGAAATCTGTGGAGTTTTTAATCTGATACTCCCATTTGAAATGAGCTAGCAAAGATTCAGTTGAGAAAGTTGTGTATTGACTCATAGCAAATTTATTCATGGTCCATTTAAACAGAGTTCTAAGCCTTGGCCAAATCTTCAGAGTAGCCCTGAAATCCCAACTTTTCAAGGAAAACCTGAACGTGGGTTACAATAAGCTGTATAATTGGTGCATTAGAGTTGAAGATTTACTTAATGAGAATTTTGGGGGTTAATGGAGTTTCTTTTGATTTTGATAATGAAAGTAATTTGTGCTTGAAATTACAGTACCTTGGTGGTAAAGCAGAAACTGCCTGGAGTCTATGTACAACCCTCCTATGGATCTGCTTTAAGTGAGTCGCATAATCTGTTATTGGTTTTGTTTCTTATGTATTTTGCTTTGCAATTTTGTGAAACTAATTATTTCGCATCTGTTTTCAGTGTGGTTTGGGGTGATCTTTATAAGACATGGCTTATATCAGGATGGCGTATTTAAGTTTACTATTTATATCCCTGACAACTACCCAGATGGTGACTGTCCTGTAAGTAATGAATTTTTTCCACTTCATTTTCTCAACGTATTTTTCACATTAGACCCACAACAGGTGCACTGGAAGCCCAAGAGCAATTTATGCAGTAGGTTACAATGCAGTGTTATTTTTGAAATGGCTTTATTTGAAAAGTACACTGGTCAGCTGACTTTGTTTTAATTCGCTCTTCAGGGTCAGCTAAAGTAAGGAGGTTAACTTGTCTAAGTACACTATACCAATTTCAAAACTAAGACTGCAGCTATTCAGGAATAAAGTCGATTCTTCCTCCTCATCCAATTTTGTTGTTTGTTTCTCTCCTTGCCCCTTCCCCTTGAAGTTCTTGGGATGAAGTCTTGTCTCATCTTTCCAGTGCATAAGGTGCAGTCTCGTCTTAACCAGAGTAGTCTTGTGTTAGTTGTAATGTGGTCATGTTGATCTTGGTTTGCTGCTACTCTAAACCAAGAAAACTAGTTGTCCTATCCAGCCAAATTAAAAACTGAAAGAACTGTGGATGCTGTAAATCAGAAACAAAAACACAATTGCTGGAAAAGCTCAGCAAGTCTGTCAGCATTTGTGGAGAGAAATCTGTTTTTGGTCCTATCCAACTAGTCTAGAGTCTAATTACTACTGCCTTGGAGTCCTTTCTACAATGGCTTATGTAATAAGGGAGGCAGCGAAAAGCTGGTAAGTGAAATACTTTCTGCTTCAGGGCTTAGAGTGCATTATGCCAAAGTCCAGTTGGTTCGTACTGATTTCAAATCATGTTGATGCTACTTCAATTCCACCTTATGAAGTTAAAGCTATCTTAGTATCTGCAGAGGACTGTCTGCTGTGTTCTGAAATATATGCAATTTGAGTGATTGGCTATGCTGTTTGGGTCTGATCTCAAAACAGTTTAAGCTTAAAGTGACTGCTTTTCAGTTGTACTATCTGGGAACCTTTTCATATTTGAGCTTCATGTTGAATGCGCTGTATGGCACCTTGTGCAGAGCCATGTGAATACAATCCTCCATGATGAAGTAATTTTATGCTCCCAGCTTTGTGGTGTATTGATATTGTCGAGGAGTCAATGTCGCATCTAAAAGTTTAAATGTGTGTTTGATCAAAATGTTGCAAATGATCTTGGCTACTATAGTGGAAACTATAGCGTCTGTAATTGACAAGAAATTTCAATTAACATCTCAACTGGGTTTTAAAATTTTTTGGCATTCTGGTACATAAAGGGAAGAATGCAGATTTTTTAAAAACATAGAGTTCAAAGGTTGTCTGCTGAAACCAACTATTCCGTATGATTTTTTAAAATGTGAAAACTATTGGTGTAACAATAAATCCAGTCTGAATTCAAACAGTGAAACACACTCGGGTGCAACCAAAAAAAACAGGTGGCTATCTGATTGCAGCAGCCAGTGCAGAATCGAAACATTCAATATATTCACAAGCATTAAATATACACCACTTCTGCCGACCTGAGCCAAGTTAACATCACTAATTTTCATTATTTTATTATTGTTCTAACTCTTAGGTTTTGAGAGTTTTAACACTTATCAGTCTCAAATCAGTAACTGCAATGTGAAACTTAAATGTTGGGGGGAGGAAAAACTTCCAAGCAGAAGAGCCACTAACTTGGCAGAAGGAGTTTGAAACAATGAAATGACTAATTTGGATGTTTACCTTTTATTTTGCATTCTTTTAGCGCTTGATGTTTGATATGCCAGTCTTCCACCCACTAGTAGATCCAACAACAGGAGAATTGGATGTAAAAAGAGCATTCACAAAGTGGAGGTTAGTCTGAGATGAGCATCTGAGTACCACAACCATCACGAAGATTGTATACCTCCACCTTCTAACATTGCTTGGCTATGCTTAAAAACCCTCCATGCCTTCATCTCTAGACTTGACTAATCTAATACATTCCGGACTTCCCATGCTGCTCCAACATCTGTGTAATCTCCCTCCATTCCTCAATCCTACCAGATGTGCTTATTTAATTTTGACATTTTACAGCTCTGACTTTTGACTTGCTTCTGCTCCGTAGAAGTGAATCAATGACCAAGATTTTGGGTGTTAGCCTTCTATAGCCTGCTATAGATTAGTATTAAATTTTGCTTTATGATGCTCCTGTGAAGTACCTTGGTACTTTGTTTTTTTTTTCCATTTAAAGGTGAGGTATAAGTAAAAGTTAAACTTTATAATTGGTTTGAGATGCTGACTAATCTTTTTATTGTTAAACTAAAATGGGATAGTTTTTGGTTTGCCAATCTTCAGTGGGCCTCAGGCGAAGCAGTGTACATGATTCTTGCTTTCTCTTTATATGTTTGGGTTTCTTTGGGTTGATGTTATTCCCTGTGGTGCACCAATAACATCACCAACCCAAAGAAACCTAAACATATAAACAGAAAGCAGGAATCATGTAAACTGCTTCACCTGAGGCTCACTAAAGATGTTACCTAGTACAGTGTTGAAACGTCTGGAAATGAACTTCCCAGCTCAGCGAGCAAACCTACATCCACAAAGCAAATTTTAAAAAGAAATTTTAGCATTGTGTACTGATTTCTTTTAAGTCTGTCACACTGACTAGAGATTGGCTTCATTTGCAGGGCCATATGTTTGTTTCTATTTCGTGCAAATCTTGAAGTTCGCTGTAGATTTTTTCATTTTAAAAAAACTATGTAATTTCTTATCACTCCCACAAGTAGATCAATCTAAGTTATACACTTGCAATGCTATGCAACATGTATGCATGAAAATACCTGAAGGAATCTAGGAGAAAATCGTTTTAGCGGCAAATGTAAAGAACTTGGTGACTGCACAAATCATCTGTCTTAATGCTTTCTTACTATGATACTGTTCTTCCCATAGACGGAATCATAATCACATCTGGCAGGTACTGATGTATGCTCGTCGAGTGTTTTACAAGATTGATACAGTTAATCCCTTGAACCCTGAAGCTGCAGTACTGTGAGTAACAAAAAGAACTTCAAACGTTATCTAGGATCTTCTAAAAGAATGTTTGTTTATAGCTGGGCTTTTTTCATTTGAAGTTGAAAGAATGGTGGTGAGCAAGTTTCATTTTTGTCACTTCCAATGTGGCCCAGGGTGAATTATCTGACCCCTCATCACGCTATCTATACAGCTGATTTTAGGCATGTTGTGAGGTGAGAAAAATCTGAACTGCTGTCAGTTGCATTTTTTTTTTTGAGGAAACCAACCAATCTTTTTAGGGTGCACTGACAAAGCATTCACCTGCCACCTCCACAGTGTAGAATTCAACCGAGGTTCAATTCTCTGTTAGACTTGGGTACGTAATCTGGTGTGTATACCATTGACCGGTCTCCACAGCCAATGAAGAAAGAAACACCGGAGGTCTCTGGAATTCAGGATTGCTGAAGACCAAGCACCTGATCAGTTCATTGCAGAAGATGTGCCTCTGTTCTCAGCCATAAGTGATATGCTCATCCTGCAGAGATAGGCAGAGTAACATTGGAAAGGTGTGGCAGATGTACTCCGATTAGAATGAAAGATGGTAGAAGCCTACAATATTTAGTACTGTGGTGGCTCTGCCATACAAGTATCTTGCCGTCTCCAGGAAAAGATTTGACAGTTGAACCTCAATGCCATCGCTTTATTCCTGGTTTAGCATCCGTAAGGAGGAGTGAGGGACTTTTTGATCTCGATCCTGGTGCCCCTCCCTCTCAGAAGCAGGATGAGGATGGTGATGATGACAGGCACCCATAGGGAGCGAGAGTGACTAACCTTGGGCATCCACATATGAGCATGAAGCCTGCAGCAGTTCAAACCATGGAGGGTGACCTTGGAGGGCAAGCCTGGGCTTTCTAGGCTGAAAGGCAGCTGGGATAGCCACCAAGTCTTTTGTCTAAGTAGGTCCAGATCCCATCATCGAACTCTGGAAATTGGGTTGCACCTAGGTGGGAGAGGATAAAGTGTACCTAAGGCACACATGTGGCACAGATGCTACATTGTGGGAAATAAGCCATCATTCTAATATATTTTTCAGTTGCAATATTATGTCTGCTGTACTATTCGCTTTGCTAAAGAACCTGATGTAGTATGACCTGGATGCGATGAGGATCATCTTCATGCATCTCAAGGATGTCAAGTTTGAAAAGGAAACTTCTCCCAGCAAATATCCGTGTGGGGGCAGAAGACCTTGGACAGAAACTGACACCTGTGAGTGCTGCAGTACAAATGAGTTATGACACCTCCAGTATATCTGATGCTGATCCCCAAATGTGACTTTGGTCACAGATTATTTGAACATTTGAGAGTGGACTCCTTTTCCTGTTCTCAAATGTCCTTGGCTGGTGGTAGGGAGCTGTATAAACATTTGTATAATCCGTAGCACCCTGCATATGGGGGAGGCCTCTCACAACTTCCTTCAAGAATAACTTTGGGGAGGTGGGCACTCTGATATGAGGATAGTCTCGAGGCTCTCTGCTTCCTTGCTTTTTTAAAAAAGCCTGAGCTGACCCTGTCCTTCAACACCACTTCTCCACCTGTTGAAGCTCATCCTTACTTCGAAGAATTCTTTTTAACTCTTTTCACTTTCTTCAGGTCAAAAGTAAGTGCCTGCATGGGCCCCAGTTAATCCTGTCTCTTTGTGGAGTACATGAAACACTAATTTTTTTTTTGTTCCAATCTTACTTGGGGCCTCTTTCTCCTCTACAATAATTACATCATCAATACTGCTTCCCCTCAATCTGAAATAGGGTATGTTTTTCCAGTTCACTTCCAATTTCCACCCTGCCCTCACATTCACCCATCTCCAGCTCTTCCCTTCCCCCACATCGGTTTCCATTTCTGGGGATAAGCAAGCCACTGATTATACACCATAAATCCATTGGCTCTATGGTTAACTTGACTACAAATTCTCTCTCCCTGCTTCCTGCAATGGCAATGAAGAAACTGGGCAGTTTTACATCTGGTCTGGTGATGCCATCTTCTGCAGCAGCGCCTCAAAAATATCCATCTCATCAACTGAGGATTCCCTGCTACAGTGGTTGACAGGCCCCTTTAGCCATGTTTGGCTCACTTTCTGCCCTTGCCCTTTTTCCTTCCCGCAAGAACAATATAGTCTCGTGGTCCTCATTTGCCACCCTAACAGCTGTCAAAGGACTAAGATGCAATTTCTGTTGCCTCTATTGGGATGCCACAACCAGACTCATTCCCTTCTTCTTCTTTGGCATTCTGTAGGGACCATTCCTTCTGAGACACCGTGGTGCACTTCTCCATCCCCAAGCACCTTCCCACTTAATTGCAGAAAGTGTAACCTGTGTGATTACTTCCTCCCTCATTGCCAAATAAGGCCCCAGTCAAATCTTCCAGGTGAAGCAGCGATTTATCAATGCTTCATTTGCTATCCCGTATAGTCTCCTTTACATTAGAGAGACTTAACACTGGCTTACCACTTTACAGACGACTATGCTTTGTCTGTAAAAATGACCAAGAGTTTTCAGCCAACTGCCACTTCAACACACCACTGTTCCTACGTCATTATTTGTACTGCAGTGTTCCAGTTAGCTCAAAGAACAGCATCTCCTTTTTCCACTTGAGGGCCTTCAGCCTCTGGAACCTGACATTGAGCCCAATAATGTTAGAGTGTCCCGCCCCCACCCCAGTATGACTTGGATTGCTGTGGGGTGAAGGGGGAGGTGACTGGTTAAATATAGCTGATATCAGTGACTGGACTTGAAACATGGTTCTGGCAGTATCTGTAAGAACACTAAATTTGCCAGCAATTTCTCTTTTTGTTTAAGACAAATGCATCTCTATTCACTCCACCTCCTGAAATTCAGCTGTTCCGTCCAAGATTGAACGAAGGCTCTGAGGCCAGGATGTGAGAATAGCCCTGGCTGAACCCAAACTCCGCATTAGTGAGCAGGTTATTGCTAAGCAAGTACTGCTTGATAACAACATTGTTCATGACACCTTCCATCACTGAGCCAATTACTACCCTATGTTGGATTTGTCTTGGTTTTTGTGTGCAGGGCATACCAGGGAAGTTTTTTTCCACATGATCAGGTAGATGCTAGTGATGGTTGCCGTCCTTGTCACACTATTACTCTGGAAGTTCTTGCACCCTTGCTGGCCCCAACTCACCCATGTATAATACAGGTCTGCTCAAACCCCACTGAGTTTGCTGTCCCTTCCCACTTACTAAGGCCCCATTCATAGGATTTGTAATTTGCCAGTGATTACTATCACTGTTCTGTGACCTAGTATGTTGAAGTGCCTTCCCTGAGTTGATCTGTCTGATTTGATTTGTTTTCCACTTCTCACACCCCTCACTAATCATTAGTGACCAATCCCCTTAACTGTGGCCCACATCTATGAACTAACTTGTCAGGGTAGTCAAACTCCCATTAGCTGCACCCCTTCATCCCAGATGGATTTCTTAACAGCACCTTGACTGACCTGCATGTAATTTCCAGACTGATTGCATTTGGTCTGCAGAATTAACTGTGGCCAGCCCTCTGGACTAATCTGACTAGCCCCATAACTGGCTGTGTGACAGTACTGCAGGACTAACTGGAGTCCACTTTCTGGTCCATAACAGTCCTTCCCTTTGGCTTTCTCACACTGGCATTTAGTCTTAGCATGTGCAATGTGTTTGTTGCAAAAAACTGCATATGCTGTACCTCTGTTAACATGGCTCTGTGCCAAATAGTGATATGTCTGTCCTTCCAATACACTTTGCTCCTGGGTACTTTTCACCACTGTTGGATGCCTTGCTTCTGTACAAAAAGAACCAGTGGTGGCCTATTTCTAACCTGGTATTAAAAGGCAGTATGACACACACTATGCCTGGCTGCATGCAAGCATTTATTATCCTGTGTAGGTATGCAAGTTTGTCTGACTATGATGGAATCCCAACAACGTGGAAACAGGCCATTTGGCCCCATCGAGTCCTCACCACTCTGCTGAAGAGCATCTCACCATATCGCTGCATTTCTCATGCTAGCCCACCTAACCTACATGTCCATGGACACAACAATTTAGTATGGCCAATTTGCCCATCTTTGGGAGGAAATCAAAGCACCTGGAGGAGGCCCCCACAGACTTTGAGAGATTCAGTATGAGAGTTTGCTTGGTTGCCTGAAGGTGGAATCGAACCAGTGTCCCTGGGACTGAGACAGTAGTGCTAGCTGCCCTGCTGCTCCGGTAACTAAAGAATAAGGTCCGTAGTGGGGACTGAAGTCCATTGCTTTGGTCTTGTCAATATGTAGTTGTAAGAAAACTTGGTAAATCAAGTTGGACATCAACAGGGTCTGACAAGTCAAACAGTGAAAAATTTGAGAGGAGTGATGGTGAGATAAAGCTGGATTTCATGTCAAGGGCAGCATCTAGATAAATAGAAAAGAGGGTAAAGGACAGTCATGAAGGAAAAGGTAATGGTGTGAAACTGCAGATCAGTCGTTGTGACTTCCTCGGAGGTGCTGGTGTTGGACTGGCGTGGACCAAGTTAAAAATCGCAACTCCCAGATTATAGTCCAACAGGTTTATTTGGAAGTGCAAGTTTTCGGAGCTAGTGGAGCATGCAAGTCCTATTGGGGCGCCTCCCCTCCAAAGCAGACACCTTGAAGTCACTGAGGAGAAAGTGAGGACTGCAGATGCTGGAGATCAGAGTTGAAAATGTGTTGCTGGAAAAGTGCAGCAGGTCAGGCAGCATCCAAGGAACAGGAGAATCGACGTTTCGGGCATAAGCCCTTCAGGAATTCTGAAGAAGGGCTTATGCCCGAAATGTCGATTCTTCTGTTCCTTGGATGCTGCCTGACCACCTGCGCTTTTCCAGCAACACATTTTCAACCTTGAAGTCACTTCCAAGTTGGGCTGAGACCAAACACATTGGCATGCTGCTGGTGGTTTAATATTGTTATGTATTTGAAGAATCCAGGAGGAATCTGCTTGTTGACTCTGAAGTCACCTTGTTCAGAAAAAATTATTCTAAGAGAAGATAGATGGCCAACACATCTCATTCTCTTGCAGAATGGCTAAGTTGCCAGGTACCTGCTGTTTGTTGCGAGTCAAGTTTTTGTGCCATTGACTTTTCCTTTGTGGAAAGGAAAGGTGAAAGTGGCAGGTTGGGCACATAATGCAGTGACAATATATGCTTATTGCATCTAAGAACTGAGAACTCTGGCTTTTTTTTAATCTAAAGCATCCTCACCATCATTCATGTCATCTCTGATGGAAAAATTCCTCCCTGTGTAACTACTTTAGCAGCTATATTTAAGAATAATTTCATTGTTTGAAATGAAGCTTGCATAACAATTTCTGTAGTGTCAGGTATTTGGACTGTACTTTTCAAAAGTAGTAAGTTAGAAAAATATTGCTAATTATTATGAATACTTAATTTCACAACATTGTTGAATAAACCCTAGGCATGAAATTAACAAATTTAATCTTAAAACTACCAAAATTTGCCTCCACTATGGATGTTGACTTAATTTTCTTGGGATGTTATGATATAATGCAACTTCTTAGAAGTTGGGAGCTACTATGCCAGCAAGTTGGTAAATGGGGATGCACTGTTTATATTGAGTTCCATGGAAAGTGCAATTTCACTTGAGTCAGGTTGTTAGTTGAATGCAGAATATTTTTATCTTTATCTAAGTAAGGCTCAGAAGATTCTTTTAAAGCTGGGAAATCTATTGTGAGCATGAAAAAGTAACGGTCAAAGGTAGACACTACCAACTTTTCTGTATTTCTCGATTCTTGAAAGTGCAGTGAGTTTTGCAAAAAGCTGCAGCACAAGGATTTGGGGATACTTATGTATTATTCTCTCTCTTAAAACTAGCCTACCAACAGGTTTAATAGGTAATAAGGAAGAGATGTGGAATGTTGGCCTTTATTTTGAAGGGACTAAAGTATTAAAAAATAGGAATCTTTTTAAAACTATATATAAAAGATATTAGTTAAACCACACCTAGAATGCTGTGACCACCTTTGGTCCCCTTTTCTAAGAAAACGTGTATTGGCATTGAAGGTAGCCAGAAAAAATGAACTCCTCTTATGAGGAGAGATTGAATAGATTGGGCTGTACTTTATTGAAGTTCAGAAAGTGATAGTGTGATCATATTGAAACGTTTCAAGATTCTTAGGGAACCTGATGAGTGATTGTTCTCCCTTTGTGGGGAGTGTAGGACCAGTGAGCATAGTTTTGAGGAAGGGGTCACCTGTTAAGGAGAAAGTGAGGTCTGCAGATGCTGGAGATCAAAGTTGAAACTTTATTGCTGGAACAGCACAGCAGGTCAGGCAGCATCCAGGGAACAGGAGATTCGACGTTTCGGGCACAGGCCCTTCTTCAGGAATGAGCAGAGAGTGTTCAGCAGGAGAAGATAAAAGGTAGGGAGGAGGGACTTGGAGGAGGGGCGTTGGAAATGTGATAGGTGGAAAGAGGTCAAGGTGAGGGTGATGGGTCGGAGTAGGATGGAGGCGGAGAGGTCAAGAAGAAGACTGCAGGTCAGGAAGGCGGTGCCGGGCTGGAGGGATCCGGCTGAGACAAGGTGGGGGGAGGGGGGATGAAGAAACTGGTGAAGTCCAAGTTCATCCCCTGTGGTTGGAGGGTTCCCAGTCGGAAGATAAGACGCTGCTCCTCTGACCGTCGCGTTGTTGTGGTTTGGCGGTGGATGAGTCCAATGACCTGCATATCCTCGGTGGAGTGGGAGGGGGAGTTGAAATGCTGTGCTACAGGTTGGTTGGGTTGGTTCGTCCGGGTGGCACAGAGGTGCTCTCTGAATCACTCCGCAAGTAGTCGGCCTGTTTCCCCAATATAGAGGAGGCCACACCGGCTGCAGCGGATGCAGTAGATGATGTGGGTGGAGGTGCAGGTGAATCTGTGGCGGATATGGAAGTTTCCTTTGGGGCCTTGGAGAGAAGTGAGGGGGGAGGTGTGGGCGCAAGTGTTGCACCTCCTGCGGTTGCAAGGGAAGGTGCCGGGAGTGGAGGTTGGGTCGGTGGGGGGTGTGGATCTGACAAGGGAGTCGCGGAGGGAGTGGTCTCTACGGAAAGCTGATAGGGGAGGGGAGGGAAATATATCCTTGGTGCTGGGGTCTGTTTGGAGGTGGCGGAAGTGACGGCGGATGATGCGCTGTACATGGAGATTGGTGGGGTGGTAGGTGAGGACCAGTGGGGTTCTGTCCTGGTGGCGGTTGGAGGGGCGGGGCTCAAGGGCGGAGGAGCGGGAAGTGGAGGAGATGCGGTGGAGGGCACCGTCGACCACGTCGGGGGGGAAATTGCGGTCCTTGAAGAAGGAGGCCATCTGTGTTGTACGTATTTTGAACTGGTCCTCCTGGGAGCAGATGCGGCGGAGACGAAGGAATTGGGAGAATGGGATGGCGTTTTTACAGGGGGCAGGATGGGAGGAGGTGTAGTCCAGGTAGCTGTGGGAGTCGGTTGGTTTGTAGTAGATGTCCGTGTTGATTCGGTCGCCTGAGATAGAAACAGAAAGGTCTAGGAAGGGGAGGGAGGAG
Source organism: Chiloscyllium plagiosum (assembly GCF_037043375.1). Classification (NCBI taxonomy): domain Eukaryota; kingdom Metazoa; phylum Chordata; class Chondrichthyes; order Orectolobiformes; family Hemiscylliidae; genus Chiloscyllium; species Chiloscyllium plagiosum. The sequence continues at coordinate 49,324,519 of NW_028270155.1, read as the reverse complement.
TCCGAGACTCTGTCCAGGTGAATTTGAGGTCGGGGTGGAAGGTGTTAGTGTAGTGGATGAACTGTTCAACCTCCTCGTGGGAGCACGAGGTAGCGCCGATACAGTCATCAATGTAGCGAAGGAAAAGATGGGGGGTGGGGCCAGTGTAGTTGCGGAAGATGGATTGTTCCACATACCCTACGAAGAGGCAGGCATAGCTGGGGCCCATGCGGGTGCCCATGGCTACTCCTTTTGTTTGGAGAAAGTGGGAGGATTGGAAAGAAAAGTTGTTCAGGGTGAGGACCAGTTCGGTCAGTCGAAGGAGGGTGTCGGTGGAAGGGTACTGGGTGGTATGGCGGGAAAGGAAGAAGCGGAGTGCTTTGAGTCCTTCGTGATGGGGGATGGAGGTGTACAGGGACTGGATGTCCATGGTGAAGATGAGGCGTTGGGGACCGGGGAAGCGGAAATCCTGGAGGAGGTGGAGGGCGTGGGTGGTGTCACGAAAGTATATGGGGAGTTCTTGGACTAATGGGGACAGGACCGTGTCGAGGTATGCCGAGATGAGTTCGGTTGGGCAGGAGCAGGCTGAGACGATGGGTCGTCCGGGGCAGTCAGGTTTGTGGATTTTGGGCAGGAGGTAGAAACGGGCGGTGCGGGGTTGTGGGACTATGAGGTTGGTGGCGGTGGATGGGAGGTCCCCTGAGGTGATGAGGTTATGGATGGTCTGGGAGATGATGGTTTGGTGGTGGGGGGTGGGGTCATGGTCAAGGGGACGGTAGGAGGAGGTATCTGCGAGCTGGCGTTTGGCCTCAGCGGTGTAAAGGTCAGTGCGCCAAACTACTACTGCGCCTCCCTTGTCAGCTGGTTTGATGGTGAGGTTGGGGTTGGAACGGAGGGAGTGGAGGGCTGCGCGTTCCGAGGGTGAGAGGTTGGAGTGGGTGGGAGGGGTGGGGGAGTTCAGGTAGCGGTTAATATCGCGGCGGCAGTTTGCTATGAAGAGGTCGAGGGCAGGTAGGAGGCCAGCACGGGGTGTCCAGGTGGACGGGGTGTGTTGGAGGTGGGAGAAGGGGTCGTCAGAGGGTGGGCGAGAGTCTTGATTGAAGAAGAAGGCACTGAGGCGAAGGCGGCGGAAGAATTGTTCGGTGTCACTCCGTGTATTGAATTCATTGACCCGAGAACGTGTGGGAACGAAGGTGAGACCTCTGCTGAGGACTGATCTTTCATCCTCAGAGAGGGGCAAGTCTGGAGGGATGGTGAACACACGGCAGGGCGGGGAGCTAGGACCTGGTGTGGAACTGGAGCTGGATGCGGGGGCGGGGTTAGGCATGGGGGCGGGGACAGAGGTCGGCGTGGGGGCGGAGTTGGACATGGTGATGGAGACCGGCGGGGGGGCGGGGTTAGGCGCGGTGACGGAACGCGGCGTGGGGGCGGGGTTAGGCGCGGTGACGGAACGCGGCGGGGGGGCGGGGTTAGGCGTGGTGACGGAACGCGGCGGGGGGGCGGGGTTAGGCGTGGTGACGGAACGCGGCGGGGGGGCGGAGACACATGCGGCGATGTGGTCCAAATGTAGGTTGCTGACGTCACTGGGGACGGAAGTAGCTGCGGCGACCACGCAGACAGAGTTCTTCCCCATAGCCGCGGAGGTCGCCAATCTGTTGGTGATTGTCTTCATGACGATCGCAGAGCAGGTTGTCTGTGCGGCGATCCCGGAGGCGGTTGTTTGGGCCGCGATCATGAAGGTTGCGAGGTCGGTGGGGGCGGAAGTGACGTCATCGGCGGCGTCTGCGGCTATTGCCGCGGGCGCTGTAGCGGCCGCGTGTGTAATGGCGCCGGACTGGTTTCGGAGGCCGATGGAAGTTTCTGGAACGGTTGAGGAATCCGGAGTTTGGGGGTAAGTGCATGAATGTTTTTGGTACTTCCTTTAATTTCCGATATGGCTAGAAAGAACTGTTTGTTCAGTCTATGGATTCTTCTGTAAATGAAGAACAGTAGAGGTCCTTTACAGGTCTGTGAGAGTTGTCCTGAGCTGGGGTAGGTCGAGTTGCAGGGAATGTAGGTACCGGCGCATGGCTGCAAGCGTGGAGTGGAGGATCCGGAGGGAGGTCCGTTGCTGGAGGCTGCGGATTTGTTGCAGGTACTGGTAGTCCTGGGTGGGTCCAAATTGTGTTGGTCGGAAGACCTTTCTGTTTCTATCTCAGGCGACCGAATCAACACGGACATCTACTACAAACCAACCGACTCCCACAGCTACCTGGACTACACCTCCTCCCATCCTGCCCCCTGTAAAAACGCCATCCCATTCTCCCAATTCCTTCGTCTCCGCCGCATCTGCTCCCAGGAGGACCAGTTCAAAATACGTACAACACAGATGGCCTCCTTCTTCAAGGACCGCAATTTCCCCCCCGACGTGGTCGACGGTGCCCTCCACCGCATCTCCTCCACTTCCCGCTCCTCCGCCCTTGAGCCCCGCCCCTCCAACCGCCACCAGGACAGAACCCCACTGGTCCTCACCTACCACCCCACCAATCTCCATGTACAGCGCATCATCCGCCGTCACTTCCGCCACCTCCAAACAGACCCCAGCACCAAGGATATATTTCCCTCCCCTCCCCTATCAGCTTTCCGTAGAGACCACTCCCTCCGCGACTCCCTTGTCAGATCCACACCCCCCACCGACCCAACCTCCACTCCCGGCACCTTCCCTTGCAACCGCAGGAGGTGCAACACTTGCGCCCACACCTCCCCCCTCACTTCTCTCCAAGGCCCCAAAGGAAACTTCCATATCCGCCACAGATTCACCTGCACCTCCACCCACATCATCTACTGCATCTGCTGCAGCCGTGTGGCCTCCTCTATATTGGGGAAACAGGCCGCCTACTTGCGGAGCGATTCAGAGAGCACCTCTGGGCCACCCGGACGAACCAACCCAACCAACCTGTAGCACAGCATTTCAACTCCCCCTCCCACTCCACCGAGGATATGCAGGTCATTGGACTCATCCACCGCCAAACCACAACAACCCGACGGTCGGAGGAGCAGCGTCTTATCTTCCGACTGGGAACCCTCCAACCGCAGGGGATGAACTTGGACTTCACCAGTTTCTTCATCCCCCCCCCTCCCCCCCACCTTGTCTCAGCCGGATCCCTCCAGCCCGGCACCGCCTTCCTGACCTGCAGTCGTCTTCTTGACCTCTCCGCCTCCATCCTACTCCGACCTATCACCCTCACCTTGACCTCTTTCCACCTATCACATTTCCAACGCCCCTCCTCCAAGTCCCTCCTCCCTACCTTTTATCTTCTCCTGCTGAACACTCTCTGCTCATTCCTGAAGAAGGGCCTGTGCCCGAAACGTCGAATCTCCTGTTCCCTGGATGCTGCCTGACCTGCTGTGCTGTTCCAGCAATAAAGTCACCTGTTTAAGACTGATGAGGAATTTATTTTGATAGTAATGAATGTGTGGAATCCTCTTCTGCAGAGGGCTGTTGAGGCTGGCTAAAGTATAGTCTAGGCTGTGGTAGATTTTTAATCGTACATTAACAATGTTACAGGAGCAAAAGCTTGAGGTGTTGAGTATTATCCAATCAGCCAGGATCTCATTGAATGGAGAAATAGACTCAATAGGCTGAATGGAGAAAGTGAGGTCTGCAGATGCTGGAGATCAGAGCTGAAAATGTGTTGCTGGAAAAGCGCAGCAGGTCAGGCAGCATCCAGGGAACAGGAGAATCGAAGAAGGGCTTATGCCCGAAATGTCGATTCTCCTGTTCCCTGGATGCTGCCTGACCTGCTGCGCTTTTCCAGCAACACTTTCAGCTCAATAGGCTGAATGTCTTGCTACTTCATCTTGTGGGGTTTTTTGAGCAAAACCACTGCCAAACTGAACTTTAAATAAATTTATTTCCAGATATGAAAAAGATATTCACTTGTTCAAAAGCAAAGTAGTTGATAGCGTTAAACTATGCAACAGTCGACTTTTCGATCAACCTAAAATGGATGACCCTTATGCAATTAGGTAAGATGCACTGAGCTTCTTTGGGATAACACCATAACAAGATGTTTTATGTCAACTGCTTTTCAAAACATTTAGTGGTTTGGCTTCTGGCTTCATAATTATAATATTTGGAACTACTTTACCTGTTTAAATGGAGGGATTTTGGGATTTTGCTTGAATAGTATTCTGTTCTAGCATTAAAGTATAGTCAGAAGCTTGTTACTTGGCTTAGTATTTCATTACTGCAAAAATTTGTTTTTTGCACACTCTATTCCATTTTAAGTTTAAAACAGCTGCGTAAACCTATAACAAGATTTTAATTTTTCTTTAAGGCAAACAGTGGGGAAATTGCCATTTAGAGTGAAGTTTTAAACATAATTAATAAAAAAAATTAATGAACTAGGTTTTCAAATCACTTATTAAATAATCCTGACACCTAAATGTTTGGTAAATACCAGCTCCACTTGGCTCCAGATCTAATTACTGGCTTAGTCCAAACTGACACAGCCAAATTCCAGGGTCGAGTGACTGCTCTTGACATCAAGAATAGTCTTTGACTGACAGGAGTATGGCATTCTGGAGCCCTAGAAAATTGTAGGCTAAGAATCTAGCAACAGTTTCCAATAACTGTAGACATACCGAGCACAAAGGAGGGTGGATTGGTTTTGGCTTTGAGCAGCTAAAATATCTCGAGTGCTGCAGGAGCTCCTGAGGACAATGTCCTTGGCCCAACCATATTCAACTGCTTCATTTGATGATTAATCTCTTTTTAATGCACGTGATCAGGAATGGGCATGTTAGCTCATGAGTTGTGTTCAGTCACAGTTGTAACTCTTGAGTTATATGCCCACGTGTAGCAAGACAAGGAAAACATTTCATAGGTATGTGAATAGGAAGGGTTTGGAGGGATATGGACCAGGTGCCGGCAGGTGGGACTAGATTGCGTTGGGATATCTGGTCGGCATGGGCAGGTTGGACCGAAGGGTTTGTTTCCATGCTGTACATCTGACTCTGACTTGGGCTGATCATTTGTGCTATGCAGTGACCATTTCGAAGCAGAGACGACTGTCACCTCTTGATACTAAACATGCCCTCTGTGAAGCCCCCCCAACTTTTAAGTATCCTTTTGTTCATTGACCAGAAAATTAACTGAACCAGCTATGTGTACACTGGCTACAGAATCAGGACAGGGAACACTGGTGAGCAGCTCTCCTGACTCCCCAAAACTCTTCCACTATTTATAAAGCGGCAAATTGGGAGTATGATTGAATGTGGTTCACTTGCCTAGATAATTGTAGTTAAAAACAAAATAGCCTAATTCCATCCAGGGTGAAGCTATTTTGTTAATCTGCCATGCCATTTATTGCCTTGAAATTCATTCACTATCATGTGTTCATGCCACCACTATGACCCATCTGCAAGCTGTGCTCCACAACTCACCTGTGACAAGCTTTCCAAACACAACACTTAATGTCTACCACCTGTAGAATGACAGGCAGCAAATGGACCTCACTCAGCAGTGTTTACACACTGTCCTGACTAAAGCATATTGTCATTCCCTTTGCAGTTAGCCAACTTAACTTAGTGTACGTACTTGATGACAACTTGTTTCAAAAATGTGGCTCACCACCACCCTCTTGTGGGCCTTGAGTGACTATTAAATGCTAGCTTTGTCAGTAATTCTTACATTCCATGCATGAATTGAAACAAGTTATTTATATGGTGCCTTTTAACACTATGAAATGTGCAAAGACATTTCATAACAGCATAATAAAGCAAAGTGTGAAATCAAACTGTATAACATTAGGTCAGATGACATGAAACTTGGACAAACTTTGTTTTTCTTTCCAGCAGTGTCTTGAAGGACAAATGATTTTTGTAAGGCATTTAGAGAGCTTGGGGTCTCAGGAACTGAAGGTGCAGCCACAAATCAGGGTATTGAAACATGGGTGCTCACGACAACTTTTCAAGGATGTTGTGTAAAAACCTACTCCATGAATTCAAAATTGAAATTCTAACTCTTGTATAAATGGTAGATAAACTGGATTGTATCTTCTCATGGAAATGTACTGGTTTTTCTTCCAAAGCTTTTCACCATGGAATCCAGCAATACATGAAGAAGCCAGAGAGAAGATGTTGACTCCAAAGGTAAATTTGTTTAATTTTTTTTGCAACAGTGATGAAAAATCTTTTTTCTCTCCACTACATGCCTAGCTATCACTTTTTTTAAAGCCAGGTTTACCATTTTCCCATGGCAAGTAACTTGAACAGACCTTCAAGTCAGACTCTTCTGATCTTAGAGTCTTGTGTATTTAACTTGATGTTATTCAATGGGAAGCTGACTGGTTAACTGTCTGTAGCATTTTTTTGATGTTTTGAGCTTGAGTATTTCATAACTGGAAGTCAAAACAAAAAGCTAACCTTCTGCACAAACTCTGTTAGCTGAGCATGAAAGTCAGCTGGTCTCATTGCTCCAAGTTCTTGTTTTTATTTTCCTTGACTGTTCCTAAAGATTTTTCCACCACATTGGCTACCATAGATCTGAAAATCTGTGATCTGCCCTTCTCTGTTGAGTACCTAATACTTTTTGTCCTGTAACCTCTGGGTTACTTCCTTGTCCTGCTGAACATTCTGCATCCTTTGTTATTTTTTTAACCAGGGAAGCAGCAATTTTGATATTATAACTTCACCCACCTTGTCTATCAGAGGGTGTATTGACAGCACAGGTGGAAACAAATCTTAACTTCATGGACTTATTCCTCCCTTTTTTCAAGATGCTTAGTTCCTGGCCAAAGCAATGAACGTACTGTGACCCTCAACTGTTCTTATGTCTAGATCTCAACTCTTGAATTTCCCTCCTAAAGTTTCTATATATCTTTCAGCTTTGAGACCTTTGTTAAAGTCTACCTCATCAAATATAGCCACCTGTTCACTTATTTCCTTCACAAAATTTGCTTTATAATTTTCTTGTGACACTTCAGATTTCTGAAATGCTAAACAAATACAAGTTACTGATATTGCATGCATCAGTATCTTCTCTTTCAGGCCGACTATAGTTTATTTCTCCCAATTTAGGGTTTACTCCAACTGATTTTATCTTTTTCAATTTTTTCCAAACTTCTTGTGTACAGTCATAAGTGCTTCAGAACATTTCTGTTGCATGAAGGGTGACTTTCAAACTTTGTGTTTTGCAGTATTGTACCTCACAAATTACTACTTTGTACATTTTTTATATGCAAATTCTAATAAATTTTAATTTTTGTTTTGTCTAGAGGAAACCTGATGATCAGAACAAAAGTGTGCATATGGCTGGCCTTTCCTGGGTAAAGCCTGGTTCCACACAACCTTTCAGCAAAGATGAAAACAACACCATGCAAACCTAAGATGCCCTATCAATACCACACAAGGCACTTTCTAACTGAATCACAGATCAGGTCAATTGGAATATAACAAGTTTCCTGTTGGTGCACATGTTGGACTTTATTTTAGCAGTGAATGTAAAAACAAAGTTATATATAAAGTTAGAACTGCTGAAAGATCGGGTTCTTTTGTGTAGATTACAACATTTTAATCTAGTGTTCAAATTCAACTTTTAATTCCAGGTTTATAAAACTTGCATTTTGAAGACCTCTGTCTATACAACCTAGGCAATCTTGGCAATACAACTATTATCAATTATGTTGGGGTGGTTAACTGAATTGAATGGTATGTCATAAATGTGACACCATTTTGTAATATTATGGTGTAGAAATGTTTTCGTGTTTTGGGCTGGTCTGTAGGGATTCAGGTGAGTTTAGGCATTCAGTGATTCATTCAAAACTATTTTACATTGTGTATGACTATTTAGCAGCTTTCATAAGTCATTTGAGTTTTCTATTGTAAATATGTTGGTGTATAAATTTTGTAAATAGCTTGTTTGACCTTACAATTAGCACTTTTGAGGTGAAAATTGTGCTAAAAGTAATATTAGTCTGCTGGCATACATTTTGGACAGGCTGATCTGTGCCAAAGTAACCAACTTGGTACAGTGAGCCCCAAGTTTTGTAACTTCAGTCTTTATATACTGTATGAATGTATAAAGTAATTCAAAGAAGTCTTCTCTTCCAATGTTAAAACATTTTCATGTTTTATAATTGTGCAGTACAACAGCAGGTAATGCATAAAATGCTGCTTTGTCACATTGGATACCAAAATTGGGATGAATTGTGAGGGGAAATAGCTGCTGTCCTAGCAAGTGATGTCATAAAGGCTTAACCCTTAAAATAAAGACAAGCTAAAATTGTACCAACAATGTTTTTGCCATTTGTCTGTGCATATTTTTGATATGTCATGTCACATTGTTAAAAGAACCTACGAAGCCCTTTGGTCTTGAACACATTGATAATCCTATTATGAAGATTGTTCCAGTGTTTTGTTTTGTAGTACAGGCCATTCTGTACAAAACGCGCATTTCATTAATGTGAATTCGCAATTGATGAACTGGGGACAATTTCTAACATGCGAACTTTTAACATATGCATTGGCTGTAACGCAATTACATCGCTGACATTAAGTACTGTTTCTAAAACATGAGTTTTCTATAATGTGGGGTTGCACAAGAATGCAACCACTGTTATAGAAGACCTACCTGTATGCTGATTGCTGTAGTTGTGTGTGTGCTAACTCCTCCGGTGCATTGGCTTCAGCTCCAAAACAATCTTTTCATTTTTGTTTCTCAGGTAAGTGAGCTCTTCAAGTAAGTTCTTGATTTGTGTTAATTTAAAGTATTTTTAGCTTTTGTTGAAGGCTTGCTTTCTCCCCATCCTTGGCCCAACTCTTGGTGAGTGAAGTCACCCTTACCCTCCCCACTGCTGCCATCTCTGATGGCTGGTAGCTTCTTTCAAAAACCAACACTGATGCTCCACTTGTGCAAAATTAGTAACGTAGGTTTGTCTGTGGAATGCCCTTATCTTTTAAAAATAAGATGGTAATATTCTCATGAGGTTAAACCACTGTTTACTTGTTTGTGTCGTCTTCGTTTTGTTTTGTTTTTTTTCTCCCCTACTCCTCACCAGACCCTGCTACAATTTCTGACTTTGCTACCTCCACTTTACTCTTGCCTTTCTTTTAGTCTCTTGTAGCCTTTATTGCTGGAATCGTCTTTTGCTCTGATTGTATTAACTTCATTTATACTCCATTTTATCAGAAGCGATTGGACTATTATATAATCCCATGTGCAAATGCCCAGAGATGGGTTACTCTGGCAGTCTCTCAAAGTGATTCTGATAAAACAAAACCAGATGGCAAAAGTTTTGAGATCACTCAATGAAGGCCAAATTCCACAAAATATTTATGCAAGTTTTTGACCCAGAACTAATTCTTGACAACTTTTTACGTAAAATCAATCTTTCATCAGAGCTAATGTTGCTAACACATGACTCATAAGCATTTGCATCTGTATTTTATAAAAATCTCAAAACAGCAGCATTATTTCCTTTTTGCCTTAAATTTGCAACCTGTAGCAGGATCATAATGTGGTTAAAACAGCAAGATTCAGTTGTGCAGCAATGCACTTTCTATTTTTTCAATCGTTTGTCAGGATGCATAGGGAAAAGACTGCCTGTCCAATAAGGAAACTGCACCTTGCTAAGCCTACAGGTAACTATTCCGATCTCTACAGTGAACAAAAATGCATAGTGAATATAGGCTTAAAACCTCTAATTCCAAATCCAGAATTTTTCCTTAACTTCTTGTGCTCTTACATTTTCAATAGGTAATTTCCTTTCTCTGAAATGCTGCTCAGCATTGCCCTGTTTCCAGCGAAGCAAAATTTAGATTTAAATTAGTCATGGCAAATGCAATGTTCTTTTTCTACTTTATTGCATAAAGCTCTGTTTTTTTTTAAATGTTTAGCAGCTCAGCAGGTGAGTTTTTTTTATCTGAAGATTAAAACTCACTCTGCACCCTAGGCTTCATAAATTATCGACTTGTCCTACGCCCAAAATATTTTCCCTTCTGCTGATTAGCTGCTGCTACTTCTAGCTTTTTGAAATTTTGCATCAACTATTATTTACTCAATTTAATACCATTTTAATAAATTTGATCAGTTACTTCTGCAATTTTATTCACTTTTTCCAAACCTGCATCGAAGTTTAATTGTACACTTTAATACTGTTTTCATTCATAATTATAACTGGAAATGTTTTCTTAATTGAGCAATTTTGTAATTGTCACATGAAATACTAAAATGAATTTTTGTGATGCACAAACTGAGATGCAGAAATGGTCTTCATGTTTCAGAAATGCATAACTTGTAAACTGTAGCCATTTTGACTCAATGTATAGTTTTCGATTAATCCTAACACTTTTTTTAAAAAAACTTTTTTGACAAACTAAATGAGCACTGACACAAAATATATTTTTAGAAATCAAATTTCATATTTCAAGTTTTCACCTTTACAAAGTGGTACAACACAATGACAAGTAGACATTTAAAGTGAATCAGTTATAATGAGCATAAATTAAGCTGCAGTAGGTATTTAATTTTTGAAGCAAGTTTTAGAGGTTTGATGGATACCTATCTAAATGGTAACCAGCCATATTGCAGTAATTCCCATATTTTTGGGTTCAATTAATCATTTGTAGTACAATTAACTGAAGAGATTATGCATCCTAATTTTTTAAACACTCCTTGCAATTTTGTAAAATGCGATGCTGAATTCTTTTTACAACTTGAAAATGGTTTCTCGCATTCACATTGAATATGTAACCACATCAATAAAAATTTTTAATTTTTGCATTAATTTGAACACCAAATTTACAGAATGTTAAGTGTGGCAAAACACTTTCATTTGTGATTGTGAGGTTGCATTGTGTGTATTAATGGTTGTCTCAATTGTTTATGCAGTGTTGTGATTGTGATTTGAATTTTAAAAAATCTACAAGCTGTTCAGACATGTGACATTATATCTGGGGCAGGTGAGCCTTGGAATGAGGACCTCCTGATGCAGAGATAGGAACACTCCGTTGAGTCACCCAAGCCCAAAATTAGTTCTTTAATCAAAAAGCTGTATATTTGGAAGGGTCATTGTATGTATGACTGTGAACATGAGTCCCTCCCCAACTTTGCTCCCCTGTCCCACTACTTCCACACTAAATAAATAAAATTTGTATTAGGTTGAGCATTGGTTGAACATTTTGAATTGTCAACTTCTTATGGAAAAGAGAATTTATTTTTGTGAATTTCCTAGCAACAAAACTGAAGTATTACAGGCAAAGATCTGGGAATAGGATGTATAGCTGCAGTCAGTAAAACCAAACTTTTTAACAAAGAGGCTTGCTCAACCTCATTTTATTTAAAAATGTTTTGGCTGTGAAACGTAGTTTACATTAGAGGCAGATTCATACTTAAACATGTTTCAAACATTAAAAGATCTTTGATACAATTTTACTTATGGCTTCCTGGTTTCCCACCATCATGGCTGTGGAAACTAAAGTCCATGCTTTCATTATTTGTGTTGTTCATTCTGAAGTAATGGAAGGAAATCAGAAATTCCAGCATGGTAATTATTGCTTCACATCTGGTTTGCGTTAATCTATGATGGACTGGCTGTCAGATATTTCAATCAGATATTTCAATCAGATATTAAATATTTGATTTGATTTCCTGTTATTGTATATGATTTTTCCTCATCTTGTGCTATTAGGGCTGAACAGCTGGATTGTAGCCTGTAGTTGGTTGAAACATTGGTAAACTATGCCTGTACCTAAATTCTACTTTTTTTAGTTTGCTGATTAGTGTTGTTTTCAACAGCTTTTGTCAATTAGGCGTGCTTTAAAAATTTAGTGCTAAAATGTTTCCAATCTGAACCCAGATATTTCTACTTCCAGTTTTTTGATCTGCTGATAGCAGTGGGCATCATTGGTTTGTTTGCACATCGTCAATATTTATTCAACTGCCTGAACTGTTTATTTTTCTTAATAGTACACCTGATGTAATTTCAAAATGCATGGGCATATTAATACCTACTGGTTTGGTGAGTGGACTTTCTGGTTGCACTGTAATTGTGCTTGTTCTCTCTCTGAATTCTGTGGAATTCTTGTTGGGGAAAAATGTGCATGACACTTTGAATAGTTGGTAGCCATCAAATTATTACACTACTATCTGCAGATTCTGTCGTGTTCACTTGCATGATGGTAGCTCGGGTGCTCGTTGTTGTGGTTCTGTTCGCCGAGCTGGGAATTTGTGTTGTAGACGTTTCGTCCCCTGTCTAGGTGACATCCTCAGTGCTTGGGAGCCTCCTGTGAAGCGTTTCTGTGATCTTTCCTCCGGCATTTGTAGTGGTTTGAATCTGCCGCTTCCGGTTGTCAGTTCCAGCAGTCCGCTGCAGTGGTCGGTATATTGGGTCCAGGTCGATGTGCTTATTGATTGAATCTGTGGATGAGTGCCATGCCTCTAGGAATTCCCTGGCTGTTCTGTTTGGCTTGTCCTATAATAGTAGTGTTGTCCCAGTCGAATTCATATTGCTTGTCATCTGCATGTGTGGCTACTAAGGATAGCTGGTTGTGTCGTTTTGTGGCTAGTTGGTGTCCATGGATGCGGATTGTTAGCTGTCTTCCTGTTTGTCCTATATAGTGTTTTGTGCAGTCCTTGCATGGGATTTTGTACACTACATTGGTTTTGCTCATGCTGGGTATTGGGTCCTTTGTTCTGGTGAGTTGTCTGAGTGTGGCTGTTGGTTTGTGTGCTGTTATGAGGCCTTAGTAGCCACACACGCAGATGACAAGCAACATGAATTTGACTGGGACAACACTATTATAGGACAAGCCAAACAGAACAGCCAGGGAATTCCTAGAGGCATGGCACTCATCCACAGATTCAATCAATAACCACATCGACCTGGACCCAATATACCGACCACTGCAACTGACAATCGGAAGCGGCAGATTCAAACCACTACAAATGCTAGAGCAAAGATCACAGAAGTGCTTCACAGGAGGCTCCCAAGCACTGAGGATGTCACCTAGACAGGGGGTGAGATGTCTGCAACACAAAATCCCAGCTTGGCAAACAGAACCACAATAATGATGGATAAAAATTAGTTGTCAGAAACTGCCTCCACGTGGTGAACAGAGTAATTGTTATGAATGTGACCATGTTTGAGGGATTGTTTGTGCCGATGGGACTGCTGACTGCTATGACTGAACTTGAGAAACTTGTTTATTCTGCCCAACATAATGAATGTGTATTGGATAGTAACCAGAGTGGGACCAGAGGAGATATAGTTGAATTCCCATCTAAACGACTGGAGAAAGACAGGTTTAGAGGTATACTGAAACATATTCTCGGCTACTCATGTCTTTTACGGTTTGTAAATGGTTCAAGTCTAGTTCATGTTCACGGGAGTGATTGAGGCCAGACAAACTAAGGGTGAGGTGAACATCCTGCTGTATATGACTGCTTCAGCTAAGCAATGGGCTAGGTGACCCTGGACATCCCATGTGCAAGTCTACAACTGCTGGGCTGGAGCTAGTGATGGTATATTTTGGCTAGTGGACTAGCCCGGGCAATTTCAGAGCAGCTATGATTCATGAGACTGCAGTAAATGTGTCAACACATTTGCTGAAGTGGAGAATAACTCGTGGAGCTTTTCATGTAAAATTTTGGAATTTTGAGCTTCCGCATTGTCACATCGCTACAGTCAGCAAGCTACATTTTCTCATGTGCAAGGCAAAATAGGTAAAGGATTCTCTGAGGATGGAGAAATTTTTTAAATCAATTTGATCACTTTTATAAACCATAACTGACAAACCAGTGTTTTATTAATTGCTGAAATTAAAACCAAGTCTGGATATCCAGATTTTATTCTTTATTGAATTACAAGTTATGCATGTCACTATCTGGGTCTAATGCAAATTTAGAATTTTTCGACAGTTTATATTCTCTTGTATAGTTTTGAATTGAAGTCCTGATCTGTGGATTGGCACTGTTGAAGAGAACCAATGGTGTTTAAACCTACACACTGTTCCTATTTCCAAATGATTATATTCACTTGGTTTATATTCAACCCATTTGATGAAGATGAAAACATCACAATGTATCCTATTAAGTTAGAATAATTCCTTCTGCTCTACTGAAGTCTTGCTTCTATTTACTTCGATATTCAATTGATGAAAGTACACTGATTCATAAGGAATGACTAGGACCTTTTTTACAATATGATAAAATGCCATGTAGCTATAAGGATATTCCCTTGAATATTTAGTCTACTGCTTAATGTTCACTATACATCTTATGTATTTGCTGTAAGGATCTTTCAGCACTTAGTGCATCAATAACATACTACTCCTACATATACTAATCTTCCAGACTAATTGTATGCAAGATAGCTGCCAATTCTGTGCACACCATAATAGTAATCATAACTATACATTAGTGCACCATCTATGTGTATACATAATACATGGCCTTGTTTTGGAATGCTGTGTGGAGATGAAAATTTACCTCCAAGAGTTTCTTCCAGTGTAACAAAAGTACAACACTGGAACATTTTTTTTGATTTGACAGATTTTTATAGTTTGTTTTCAAATACCCAGTTAAAATTTAATTTTCAACATGAAAGTTAATGCTATAATTAAATTTGGTATGATGTGTATGCTGTCCAAAACCTGCTTTAAAAGCTTTTAAATCAATTGGAAACATTTTTAATGCTTCAGCAATCTTTCTCAACCTAAAAATTCACTCTGCCTTCAAATGTCAGATCTTTTTTTTAAAAAAAGCACAAATAGCTTGTCAAAGCAAGAGATTGGTGTGTTCAAAGGATCAAAATCTTGGTCACTTGCAATTTGTGATTTCCTATGCTGTGTTCATTGCCTGTATAACCTTCACAAAGCTTTAAGCTCAGCTGTAATCTTTTTGTGGTTTGCTTTCCAGGTTAAGATTAAGGAAAGGAAACTATTCACAGCAACTGAGGTTGACACCTCACACTGGATCAGTGAGATCCTCTGTCATTGGCTACATCCTGCAAACGCCTATACAATGCAGTGTGGTTTTCCTGACAAATCCGCTTAGCTGGCAATTCATTGCTGTCATCCAATGATAAGCCACGCTTCTTGGTTGGTGATTCACCAGACTTAATCATGCTGTTGATGTCTCTCAGTCTCTGAAGATAAACAGAATTTAAAGAACATTATTTTTAGGGTGCAATAAATAGTTTTTTTTTCTTAGATGAGCCAAATTTTCTAAGTGTCAAGATATTTGCTATAAACTATTAATGGAGGGAATAATTACTGAGTGTAAGTAACTAAACAATGGCACAGATTTATTGGGCCAAAGTAATTATTCCAATAGCTATTGCAAGACCAACTTATTTCTAAAATGTGCCCAAGGATTACTTGTTTCGAACTTTGATATTTAAGTCTACTTAACCAACTTCTGTTGATAAAAGCATTTGGCACCTGTGTTTTTGTTTACATTTTAAATTCATTTTGCTACTCGAAGTTTGAAGAAGACTTCTGAAGCACTGGGGAACTTTCTGGGTCGTTTTTGCCAAGATATTTAGAATAACTGTTACAATAGTGAAGTTCTCTAGCACACTCTGAGAATCCTTCACAGTTAGGCGTTGTGGCTTGGTAGAGCTGTGCCAGCTTCTATAGGACAAGCTGGAGTCTTCTTGACACTTCTTCCCTTGGTCACCTCCACCTAGGATTTTCCCAGTGTTGTGTCCAAGAGCCTGAGTGCCCTCTTACTCAACCATTCAGGGTGGCTCAAGAAATGTCAAACAATCCACTTCATGCCTTTGATAAAGGGTCAGTTAGACTCGAAACATCAGCTCTTTTCTCTCCTTACAGATGCTGCCAGACCTGTTGAGATTTTCCAGCATTTTCTCTTTTGGTTTCAGATTCCAGCATCCGCAGTAATTTGCTTTTATCCATTTCATGCCTTCACTGGAGGTAGGTGTGTCGTGAGGAGAGTTGTATCTACTAGAGTGCTAAATCTTCAAGTGCACCTTTTTAGGATTTCTAGGGAAGTTTAATTTGTGCTAGTTTAAGCCATGTTGCATGCTAGAACCAGAATGTGTTTCGTATGTCTATTTGCATACTACCAATTTAAGACCTTGCTTACATTCTTTCATGAAATAAACTCTAACATTTGTGATCGCAAACTAAAGGATTGTAACAAATATTATAACACACAATGTAAGTGTAATATGGAAAGTTCATTACTGTAGCTTACCTTTGATGGACTTTTGCTAAAACAGTAAAACATTTTTTCTCTTGGTGAGAGTGAACCTCCGTTCTTGTGAGGTGATATATAAATGGAGTGATGCTGAGATAGTAAGACTCTGCGTGGTGATCCTGTCCTTACAGATGGGAAGGGTGATAAAGTTGGAGCTTCATTCTATACAAACAAGCACATAATTACATTAGTTTTGTTTTTCCTTTATCACCCTCTAAATACTTAAATATTTGGTATCCTTGATTTCACACCATTTGTAACTTTTCCTTCAACTTAATTACTATGAAACAACAGCAATAATGCTATCATGTTATGAGTAGTTTTCAGAAAATGTGCAACTGGAATTGGATATCTGCAATAATTCAGTGATATAATGGAAATTCCAGTTGTCTCCTCTGTCACTTCCAAAACATCTACAGTTTGAGGAGGATCAAACTTTGTGAGGTCTACTCTGCGTAATGACTACATCTAATACTCTGTTCAGCGAGCCACATCAAGGTAAATTTTAATTAACTAAATTCTGAACTATAACTGCTGCAAACAAATGTTGTAATGTGCCCACCTGTATAAACACAAACTATTATTCACAGATTATTTTAATTCGTATCCTTCTCAAGTAGACAAATTTATCTAAAATAATTTGTGGTCTTTGAACAATGTTGATAAATTTGTTTGTGGCACTTGTTTTAATTAATATGGCTACTAATTAGCCAGAAATGCAGTAATGGAACCACTTCAAAATGATGTTTTACATTTGCAAAACATGTAAATGCACATTGTAAGCAATACTAAATATGTAGGCATTAAAACAAAAATCAGTTTATTTATAAACTGTAGGAACTTTAAATATTTAAGTGGATACAAATTAGGCTTTTAAGAGTATGACTATACTATTTTTAAACAAAATGCATGCTGTGGAGAATCCAAAGTAATGGTTGAAATGTTCATGACTTAATTCAGAAATCTGGGTTTGACTCCAAATTGTAGATTGGTTACTAAGGAAACTTTCAGACTATTCAGACATCCTCAGCTGACTTCTAAACTGGGGCTGGGTCTCAAAGAAAAAAAATTCCATTCCAAAACAGCAGAACTATCTAAAGCGGTGTCTCTTTGTTATCCATAGTCTATAAAATGTTATGAAGACACTTGATGAAATGAGTTCACATTGGTACAGTTGGAGTATTTTTCTGTAATTGGGCTTTTTTTTTGGTTGGGACAAGAGAAGAATCTGTAATGTCACATCTGTTAGTGAGATCATCTACTTATCTACCCCATGGATATCATTTAAGTGCTCAAAATCTGGAGGAAGACATCATTGGTACAAAGTGAAAGTTTTGGTTCTGTTAAGATTCCATTTAGCACATGTGTTTTTATAACATTTCCTACCACGAATTATACATGTTTCAATGCTCTCTGCTGGTACAATCTGAGAACTACACCATACAATTTAACCAAATACAGGAATGTACAAGTTGCCAAACACAGGATAAATTGTGATACGTTATTGCTGTTCTTGATCTGCTGCCTAGTATGAGCATGGAAAAAAATGTCACAGTAGTGCCAAAAAGTTTACATAAGGATCTAACTTGGAATAAAGAACCCAGCACCTGAAACTCCTCTATTAGTTTCAGAAATGTGAATGCTTCCCACAGCTCTGCATCAAGTTAGGTACATATTATTATCATTACATTTGAATGGGTGTGGAATTGTACATTTGTGAAACAAATGCTATTGAGTCGTAGGACAGTTAGCTTTTTTCTTATGCTAGCTATTTGGCTGGTATTTTTCTTCAATCAAGAATAGTATTTTCCTCCACATTCACCTGCTCATGCAGACCAAGCTTTAATTTAACATTTCTAAGAAAGACACAGTGCACCTTCAGAGTTGAAAAGTGTGGTGCTGGAAAAGTGCAGCAGGCCAGGCAGCATCTGAGGAGCAGGAGAATCGACGTTTTGGGCATAAGCCCTTCAGGAATCTGCAGTCCTCGCAACAAAAACTCCAGCATCTGCAGTCCTCACTTTCTCCTAGTTGATCTTAACCTACATTCTCCTGCTCCTCGGATGCTGCCTGACCTGCTGCACTTTTCCAGCACCACACTTTTCAACTCCGATCTCCAGCATCTGCAGTCCTCACTTTCTCATAGTGCACCTTCATTCTGGAATGGAATGTCCACCTGGATTTTTGTGATCATTCCTTGGGTTGGAATTTGAATGGACAAACTTTCAACTCAGAAATAAAACTGCTGTCATAATTGTACAAAAAAGTACAATACCACACCATTTTAAGTTAAAACCTCCACTTGTACAAGCTACATCTTACCCCATTCTCTATATTTGATGAGGAATATTTCAATGCAAATGCTTTGACTCTTCTGATGTAGATATTATTGTAGAATTGAATGAGATCACCCCTCTCCTCCTCTTCCATATCACTGTTTGCTCCAGCTAGTCGCGTTGGTGTAGGTGGTGCACTGCTAGGTTGAGGCACAGGAAGTGTACTGCTAGACCTCATGTTTGGGCTAGAGTCTCTGCTAGCTGTATAAAACAATTTGCAACAAAAATGACCAAAGAAATTTTAACTTTCAAAACACACTAGTTACATGGTACTAATATCAGTAGCATGATGGGGGGAGGGGGAGAGATACTAGATGAGGGAAAAGAGGATTTTGTGGAAAGAGAAAAATGTGCTTTCATTGGGGTATAATGCGAATGGTATCTGCATCTTCAGGCAGAAAATGTTGCGTACTATCTTTTCAGGGCCTGTATGGCATTGGCTATAATGAATATGCAAAATTACATGAGGCCAGCAAGATTAAATTGATGTCAGGAACAACTGGCTGTATCATTTTAAATATGCTGGGTATCAAGGTGAGGTTCTGACTATGATATGGCATGTTGCTGATTTCAGAGGGATTCGGGGTTAGTGGTAATGCAGCAAATGTCAGGAAACAGTAGGAGGCAGTTCCAGCCTGGCAATGCTTGTCCAGGTTCACAACAGCCTTCAGCCAATGGGAATATCATTCCATTTTGGGATATTCAACCAGTCAAGTCGTTCCAGGTATAGTGAATGGTAGAACAGGGCTAGAATAGGTGAAGGGCACCATGGGGGCAGGGTATATACAGGAGAAAAAACAAATTTGCAAAGAACCTTTTCAATGAAACTTAACTCAAAATTGACACTTAGCCCGCTGCCTTCAAGAATGGAGAGTTTAGAAAAAACATTGTGCAGGAATAGGTGAAAGAAATGATTTGAGGCAGTGGGAAGGATGATAAATTTGAGCTCAAATGGAAAATTGCTTAATTTTCTCCAGTCTTGTGTGTGTGTGTGTGAGAGATAATATGTACTCAAATGACAATCGGGGAATACCTCCTGTGCAATATACAGGATACTGATGAAATGAATCAACTGCAACTGGGGCTAATACTTCGAATGACTTTGTTAATCAAGGTTCTTGGAAGCTACATCAGTTCATGTCTTTTAAACAAAACTATGTAAGCTCATTCCTGAAACTAATTTCAGCTAACTTCGTATGATTACAAGTGCAGGTTCTGAATTCTACTCTTCACGTTGTGACTAACTAAAATGTATCCCAGGAGACAGCAAACCAGTGATTTCCAAACCATGATACCCTAAAGTTTTCAGAACATGTGTACAGATCTGCACCAAAGGCAGAACAATATTTAAATGGGCATATTTATATAAACCCTGTCTTGGTTTATAGCAAGTTTAAAATAAAAAATTCTGAAACCATATGTGCCCCAATGTAGAAACAATCGTACTTATGATAAGGACACATGTTTGAAATACTTACTCCTGTCTCTGCTAGTCTCAGTTGGCGAGCCCTGGCGACCACTACTGTCACTGCTACCTGAGGTCCGTCGTCTTCGAGCTTTTAGCAGCACACTTCTGTAAATCTACAGGCACAATTTTATAACCTGTTTAAAGGCTTACTGTGTGTTGTTACGTGCAACAACTTAACACAAAAACCAGTTTATTACATTTTGGATTGCAGTAATGTAAAAGTGAACATTATTTTCACCCTTGAAAGGCTTTGGTTATTCACCAATGGCTAGATGGGTAGGATTTAGTGGTAAGGAAGGTGATTTCAATCAAATATGAAGCATCACTGCATATGATGACAAACAATTCCCTTTGTACTGTACCTAGAAGGTCTGACTACTGTTCTAACACCTCTGATTCCTCTTGCAAGAAAATGCTTTTATTTTCCATGTATATTGTGTAGCTTTTAACATCAGGATCAGCATGGTCAGTGCCCTTCAAACTTCACTGTTCCAATTTAAACTGCAATTACTCCAGTCTTTATCCTGTTCTCTTAATACCAGACTTCAAAACAAAAGATGCAATATATTGTCTTGTTCATTCTTTAAGTTCCACAACTAGGAATTTCTCCATTTGTCATTACACTGCAATAATTGACAAGCTGTTAAAGAGCATGGAACATGAATTTGTTAATTCCTGTTCTTTTTTTATTTGGTCATAATTAAACTAGTTCCATAAAAGCAAAACACACTGGCGCGGAAGGTAAAATAACAGATTGCTGAAGAAAAGTAAATAGATCTGGCATATTTTCTGCTTTTCTTAATCTTAAGTCTTAAATATTGGCAGTAGAGTCTTAGTTAAAGATGTGGCTGATTATGACATCTTAGTAAAAAGTATGAAAAAATGTTACACAACTATCTTGCAGATGTCACAAATAAGGTACAATAGCTGTCAGGAAATGGTCTTCATCCATTAAAGCATAATGGTGAGCTATTTTAATCTAAAATCAAATGTTCCTGACCCCTGCATACTAGTCAGACCCAAGGCTTATCCCACTTATAGTCTCTCTTCAATAATGTTGTGTTAGGAAGTTGGTCATTAATGTAAATCATGATCCATCAAAGTGAATCTCTTTACTTTTGAGTAGAAGATAAATTGCTCCCTATTTCTACACTCCAATAGGCAATTGTTTATAAATGGCTACTGTTTCACAGGTATGAGCAGTGTCCCAATGCTTCACTGAAATGGCTGTTTTCTTTTAGACCTTAATGCTGGTTAGCTGGAAGGAAGAGCACAGCTGAGGCTAATTCTGTTCTCATTCAATGTTCATGCATGCATATTCCCCACAGGGATAAATAGATAGAGATCAGGTTTGGAATCCTAGATTGTTTTCCCTTTTGTTGTTTTGAGAAGATACTGAGCCAATAAAACTAATTGTGTCCCAACTGAAATCACTTGACTTAATACAGGCTAGTGATCAGATTTGCTTTGCTGTACATACAGTGCATTTATGCATTGTCTGGTTTAATGATAATTACTAATGCAATGTTGATGCTTTAATTATAAACTAACTGACTTGGGCTGGGAGTTAGATTTCTGTATTTTTCTAAGTGAACAGCCCATAGATTGGACATGGAGTTTTTCTGTGAAGGCCGATCAGCAAACCAAAGTTTAAATTTGGGTCCATTTTCATGTAGTCCCTGATGCCATATATAGTATCACTAGCAAAGGTGTGTCAAACTTCCTAGCTTCTCAGCTGAAGTTTGTGGTACAGGTTCATGTGTATTTAAAAATGCAAGAAATGCTTAAGTTTTTAATAACACCTTGACAAATTATACCATGTAGCATCAATTGCATTTAAAAATAACCTTGTTGGTTATTATAAAAGTCATTGTATGTTTGTAAGCAGTATCTATCAATTTATAGTTTATGCTTAATCTGTTTCAGCTACATCTAGAACACATGAACTAACATGGAAAGAATGTAAATGTACTGCCAGTGATTTTAAATATTATTTTCCCAGGTGTCAGTCTTTTGTGCTTGTTATAAGAAATAAAAGAGCCAAAATAAACTGTTTCCAGAAATGTGAAACCTTCAGTTCACCATATGAACTGAAATAATTCCCCCAAAGGCTCAAATTCATGATGTATAAAGTATCTTGCTGTCCTTTCAAAATATACAAGCATTTTCACAAGGCTTATTTTATAAGATTCATTAAACATGATTTAGAACATTGTTTCTGAAGTTACTAGTTCAGGATTGCATTAATAGTGACTTTCACGAAAAAAAATTGACTTAATACTTCTACAGTTAAATAGCAGAATTGCAGTGCAACTGGTAAATCATTATTTTCAATCAAATTTAAGTTTAAAACATCCATGGTTTTACCTGAAGTAGCAAAGCAAGAGATTGGAATCTAATTCAATTCAACAAACACAATTTTATGCTGATTTAATCTTATTGGTCAAGATTATAACCTAGTACAAATAATCAGGTTGGATTTTAAAAAATAAAATCCACATCTTTTAATTTTGTTTTCCCTCTTGATTTCTCCCTCCCCCTTTTTTTAAAGACTTTCTTATTGAGTTTTTCAGTGTTGGAGCTCACCAGTCAGACTGATAATTTAATGTAATCCCCACAAGCCTCTGCATGAACAGTACAGTATCACACTCTGGTTGTGTCACACTGACCTGGGACCAGTGCTTTAGAGTAATTTAGCTAACTTCAAAAGGAGACTTATTTCTCTAGTGTCTATTCTGGAAATTAATCAAAAATTGAATTAGGGGAAGGTACTCTTGTTGCAACTTGCCAAGGGATGTTTGTGTCAGCAAGAACAGTAATTCAATGAATGCATTACTTGTAATCCTAGAAAATAGCAATGAGAGGTGTGGGGCATTGCATTTAAATATGAGGAACATAATTTATGAACCTTCAAATAATTTTTAGATTGAATCAATTTTAGCAGAGTACAAAATAAATCTGTTTAAGGTACAAGCATGCTCATAGTCAGACGTACAGCATGGAAACAGACCCTTCAGTCCAACTCGTCCATGCTGACCTATACCCAACCCAATCTAGTCCCACCTGCCAGCACCTGGCCCATATCCCTCCAAACCCTTCCTAATCATATATCCATCTAGATACCTTTTAAATGTTGCAATTGTACTAGCCTCCACCACTTCCTCTGGCAGCTCATTCCATACACATACCATTCTCTGTGAACAAGTTACCCCTTTGATCTCTTTTTTTATATCTTACCCCCCTCACCCTAAACCTATGCCCTCTAGTTCTGGACTCCACAACCCCAGGGAAAATACTTTGTCTATTTATCCTATCCATGCCCCTCATGTTTTTGTAAGCCTCTAAGGTTTCCCCGGAGTGTCAGAGGCTGAGGGGTAATGAACTTGCACTCCAAGCTCTCTTTGTTCAGCAACAAGGCCAAGGACCTTACCATTAAGTGTACAAGTCCTGTTAAGATTTGCTTTCCCAAAATGCAGCACCTCACCGTTATCTGAATTAAACTCTATTTGCCACTCCTGAGGCCATGGGGCTGTCTGATCAAGATTCCATTGTAGTGGACAGTGAAGAAAGTAACTTGGATTACAATTCCATGCTCTGGGAAAAATTTTCAGAGCTTGTTCAGGGCAAGGAAAATTAATATAAGGCCCTTGGAATATATTAGTCTTTTAAAATCCTTGGCAGCTTTAGCCAACCACTGAGAAAATTGTCTTGCTTTGTGTCTTCTTTTTTTGTCCCAATTGAATTCAATTCTCAGATAAAGCCCTGCTAGAATTACTTCAAAACTAGTTGGCTGGAGGGGATGACAGGAGCAGGCATACCTAAAAATGAGGCGTGAAGCTGGTGCAGCTACAACACAGGACTACTTACACACCGAACACCCTGCAATAGACAGGTCTAAACATTCTCTACACAAATGATTAGTTCTAAATGTACAGTTCTATGACATACAATTGTAAATAGTGGTGGATAATTTAAAGAAAAACTAATAGCTGTGAAGGCACTACAAATATCTTAACTTCAATGAAGGGGGAGCTGAGAGCAATAGTGATAAAGGTCTGGATCTATCTTCAGCCAGAACAGTCAAGTGGATGATCCATCTTGGCCACCTCCTGAGGTCCCCAGTATCATATGCCATTCATCAACCAATTCAATTCACTTGAAATGATATCTATAGGTGGCTGAAGGCACTAGGTACTGCTAAGGCCTTAAAAATATTGTGAAATCAGTCCTGAAGTCATCTGTTAGAGAATTAGGCCATACCCTTTGCCAAGCTGCAACACTTTTAATTTCAACGTTCCACATTGTTGGGTAGATAACCAAACTGCTGGAGAAACTCAACAGGACTGGTAGCATCTGTAGATGTTTCTCACTTCCAGCTTTTATTTTAGCTATCCAGTATCTACAATACTTAGCTGGGCAATGTTCTACATTAAAACTATGTCCTATGTAGACAAACAGAAGGCTGGAAGAACACAGCAAGTCAGGCAGCAGCACGTGGAGGAGAAGTCAATGTTTCAAGTGTAACCCTCCTTCAGGATTGGGTGGGGGGAAAAAGAGGAGAGGTAGGGATAGGTGAACACGGGTAGAGGGTATGACCTTGTTGGTCAATGGGAGGAATGACCCTTCCACCTACCAACCAGATTCAGAGGAATGGAAGGGAGAGGGAGGGGCTGGGAAGGGAGTCTGGGCATGAGAAGGGAGGTTAATTGAAATTGGAGAACTCAATGTTGAGTCCTCTAGGCTATAGGCTACCCAGGCAGGAGATGAGGTGTTCCTCCAATTTGCAGTTTGATTCAAGGATGGTCATGTCGGAAAGGGAGAGGGAAGGGGAATTAAAATGAGTGGCGACTGGGAGGTCAGGTCAGCCCCTGTGGGTCTGGCTGAGATGCTCGCCGAAACGTGCCCTGAATTTACATTTGGTCTCCCCGGTGTAGAGAAGATCACATCAGGAGCACTGGATACAATGAGCTAAGTTGGAGGAGAGGCAGGATTGTTTGGGGCCCTCACTGGAGGGGAGGGGTGGTATGCAGCAGCTTTTGATTATTTTACAGTGCCGGGGAAAGCTACCGGTGGGGAGAATGGCACAAACCAAGGATTGGGAAAGGCAGAGAAGGATGGGGAGGGGAAGATGTTCTTGGCAGTGGGGTCTAATTGGAGTTGGCCGAAGTGTGTAAGGACAATACACAATGTGGAGACTGGTGGGATGGTAGGTCTTTCTTGCACTATGTCCTATGCACAACAAGCAAGCAGGTCAAAACCAAGCTGACCAATTACCGTGCTATCAGTGTAAACTTCATTATCAGTAATATGGAAAGGGTTGTCGACAATACTTTCAAGTACCTGCTCACTGACCCTCAGTTTGGGTTCCATCAAGGCCAGTTTCTGAGATCACGTGGTTCAAACACAGACAAAAGAGCTTAACTCCAGAGTGTAGTACCAGGGATTCCTTGCAAAACTGCAGTGTATGTTGGAGACATACCTGGCAGAAAGGAAGGTGGCTGTGGTGGATGGACGTCAAACATCTCCACCCCAAGACATCTCTGAAGGAGTTCCTCAGGATCATATGCTAAACTCAACTATCTTCAGCTGCTTCATGAATGATTTCTCCATCATAAAGTCAGAAGTGGGATTGTTCATTGATTGCACAATGCTCAATACCATTTGTGACTCCTGCGATTCTGAAGCAGACCTGATGGAGGAAGATCTGGACAACAATATGCTAAATGACAAATAATATTCATGCTACACAAAGGGCTGAGTAATAACCATCTGCAACAGATGAGAATTTCCTGTTGATGTTCAATAGAATTATCACCATCAAATCCACCACCATCAAGGACCTGGTAGTTACCATTGACCAGAACCTGAACTGGACTAACCAAATAAATATTGTGTCTACAACACCAGGTCAGAGGCTGAGAGTTCTGTGGTGAGTAACTCACTCCTGTTCACCATCTACAAGATGCAAGCCAGAATGTAATGGGATACTCTTCATTACCTGGATGAATGCAGCTCCAACAACATTCATGAAGCTTCACACCATCCTGGACAAAAAGGAGCCCAACCACCACCTTCAACATTCACTCCCTTCACCACTGACACATAGGGGGCAGTGTTTACCATTCACAAGATGTACTGCGCTAACTCACCAAGCCTCCTTTGACAGCACCTTCCATATCCACAACCGCTACCAAGTAGAAGGACAAAAACTGAAGACAAATAGGAATATCATGACCTGCAAGTTCCTATCCAAGCCACTCACCATCCTGACTTGGAACCACATTGCTATTCCTCCACTGTGGCTGGATCAAAATCCTGGAACCACTTGGTGCATAAGTGCACACTCCAGGGCTGTACAGGTTCAAGAGGACAGTTCAACATCATCTTCTCCATGGCAATTAGGGATGGGTAACAGAAGCTGGCTTAGCAAGCAATGCCTAAGTCCCATGAATGAATAAAAAAAGACAATTCAACATATTACTTAATGCGCAAGAAACACATACAAATGTTTCAACAGCCAGGGGAACTAATGCAGTAAAACCCTTTAAGCAGATCATGATCCCTCTTAGTAGTGTTGGCACTAGCACTTTTAATATTGTATTTAGCTGTGGAGTTGACTGAGCTACATCATAATCGTTTTGCATTGCATCTTGTTGGTGCTTACGAGATCTGGCACATAAATCTCTTGAACAAGGTGAGGTTTCATGTATTTCCTATTAGAAATCAGTTTATGGACCTCATTTTGAAGTGTTGACTGACTATGTAGCACCCAAAGATTTGTGCAATGCATTGTTCAAATTAACTCACAACAGATACTAAATTTTATAAGTCATACTGACTACAAAGCAATATAACCCTAAGGAAATAGAATACTGTGTATCTTTCAATTTTGAAAAGAGCAAAAAAGTTAATTATGAATTCATCCATATAAGTAGTAGATCACTGCAGACAAATTACCCTCCTCGCATCTCACCAAGTATTGTCGCGAAGTGTAATTGTATACTTATAATTAGAACATAGAACAGTACAGGCCCTTTGGCTCTCAATGTTGTGCCGACTTCTTATCCTACTTGAAGATCAAACTAACCGACATACCATTCATTCCACTCCCTCCGTGACTCCCTAGTCAGGTCCACACCCCCCACCAACCCAACCTCCACTCCCGGCACCTTCCCCTGCAACCGCAAGAAATGCAAAACTTGCGCCCACACCTCCCCCCTTACTTCCCTCCAAGGCCCCAAGGGATCCTTCCATATCTGCCACAAATTCACCTGCACCTCCACACACATCATTTACTGCATCCGCTGCACCCGATGTGGCCTCCTCTATATTGGGGAGACAGGCCGCCTACTTGCGGAACGTTTCAGAGAACACCTCTGGGACACCCAGACCAACCAACCCAATCACCCCGTGGCTCAACACTTCAACTCCCCCTCCCACTCCACCAAGGACATGCAGGTCCTTGGACTCCACAATCGCCAAACCATAGCAACACGACGGCTGGAGGAAGAGCGCCTCATCTTCTGCCTAGGAACCCTCCAACTACAAGGAATGAACTCAGATTTCTCCAGTTTCCTCACTTCCCCTCTCCCCACCTTGTCTCAGTCCCAACCCTCGAACTCAGCACCGCCTTCCTAACCTGCAATCTTCTTCCTGATCTCTCTGCCCCACCCCCACTCCAGCCTATCACCCTCACCTTAACCTCCTTCCACCTATCACATTTCCAACGCCCCTCCCCCAAGCCCTTTTATCTTAGCCTGCTTGGCACACTTTCCTCATTCCTGAAGAAGGGTTCATGCCCGAAACGTCGATTCTCCTGCTCCTTGGATGCTGCCTGACCTGCTGCGCTTTTCCAGCAACACATTTTCAGCTCTGATCTCCAGCATCTGCAGTCCTCACTTTCTCCATCTTCCATTTGCCTATCCAAGAGCCGCTTAAATGTCCCTAATGTATCTTTGACTCGACTACCAATGCTGGCAGTGCATTCCAAGCAACCTACCTCTGACATCACCCCAAAATCTTTCTTCAATCATCCTCGTGATAGCCATTTCCACCATGGGAAAAAGTCTCTGGCTATCTATCTATCTATACCTCTCATCATCTTATACACCTCTATCAAGTCACCTTTCATCCTTCTTCACTCCAATGCGAAAAGCCCTAGCTCTTTCAACCACTCTTCTTAAGATATACCCTCCAGTCTAGACAGCAACCTGGTAAACCTCTTTTGCACCCTCCCTAAAGCTTCCACATCCTTCCTCTAATGAGTCGAACAGACTTGAACACAACACTCCAAGTATGGTCTAACTAGGGCTCAACAGAGCTGCAGCATAACCTCACGGCACTTAAACTCAATTCCCTAGCTAATGAAAGCCAACACACCATACGCCTTCTTAACAACTCTATCAACTTGGATGGCAGCTTTGAGGGATCTCTGGACATGGACCCAAAGATCCCTCTGTTCCTCCACACTACCAAGAATCCTGCCTTTAACCCTGTATTCTACATTCAAATTTGACCTTGCAAAATGAATCACTTCACACTTTTACAGGTTGAACTCCATCTGACACTTATCAGCCCAGACCCCCCAATAGCAACAGAGAAATGGAGGAGCAGATTGGGAGGCAGATTTTGGAAAGGTGCAGAAGTAACAGGGTTGTTGTCATGGGTGACTTTAGCTTCCCTAATATTGACTGGAACTGCCTTAGTTTAAATAGTTTGGATGGAGCAGCTTTTGTCAGTTGTGTCCAGGAAGGGTTCCTGACTCAATATGTAGATAAGCTGACTAGAGGGCAGGCTACATTGGATCTGATGCTTGGCAACGAACCATGTCCAATCTCTCAGTGGGAGAGCATAGCAGTGATAGTGATTACAATTCCCTGACCTTTACTATACTCATGGAGAGGGATAGGAGCAGACAATATAGGAAAGGATTTAATTGGGGGAGGGAGAATTAAAATGCTATTAGGTAGGAACTGGGGTGCCTAAATTGGGAACAGATGTTCTCAGGAAAATGCACGATAGAAATATGGAGGTTGTTTAGGGAGCACTTGCTGATATGGCTGGACAGGTTTGTCACACTAAGGCAAGGAAGATTAGATTAGATTCCCTACAGTGTGGAAACTGGCCCTTCAGCCCAACCAGTCCACACCGACCCTCCGAAGAGTAACCCACCCAGACCCATTTCCCTCTGACTAATACCAACACTATGGGCAATTTAGCATGGCCAATTCACCTGACCTGCACATGTTTGTGACTGTGGGAGCAAACCAGAGTACCTGGAGGAAACCCACGCAGACACTGGGAGAATGAGCAAACTCCACACAGACAGTCACCCGAGGCTCGAATCGAAGCTGGGACCCTGGTGCTGTGAGGTAGCAGTGGTAACCACTGAGCCATTGTGCCATCCCAAGAATTTAGAAGGTTGTTACTGAGACTGGAGGATTTGATTCTGAATAGATTGAGGCTGTTTTCTCTGGAGCATCGGAAGCTGAGGGGTGACCTTGGAGAGAGGTTTTCAAAATGGTGACGGGCATGGGTAGGATGAACAGCCAAGGTTTTTTCCCCAGAGTGTTGGAGTCCAAAACCTTTGCTGTATCACTACCTGATGAAACAGCAGTGCTCCAAAAGCTAGTACTTTTGAATAAACCTGTTGGACTATAACCTGGTGTGTGTTTTTTTTACTTGGTAAAGGCTGGGGTTCCTCTGAAGAGTTATAGGGATAGAAATGCCTCTGAGTGATATCACTCTGTACACCAATTATACACTTGGCATGATATTCAGTTTTTTGAAGTCAATGGAACCAGAAACTGAGTAAATTGCATTACAGGTGAGTAATTAAATTTAATTGATTTTAATTAATTAAAACTTCCTGCTTTGAACTACTATTCCTGATTGAATTTGACTTTACTGCCTCTCTCTAATGTGTTTTTTTAAATCCTGCAAGCATCATGTTATGGGTTAATAATCAGAAAAAAAATTAACGCTTAAAAGAATTATAAACATATCCAAACAAAACTTAATCTCAATGAAGACATTAACTGCCAACTCCTGGTTAGATTGGATCCATTTCCCACTGGCTACTAAATTTATAGAATTAGCCTGATCCTATAACTCAAACCCTCCAGTCCTAGCAATGTGAATTTCCTAGGAAACAATCAAAAACCTAGTGCTACTCCTGGATAACAATTAAGCTGATTGACCCCTGACCCCCGACCCCCCGCCCCCAGCCATAACCCGCCCCGCCACACACACACACACACACACACACATTTGCCCCAAATACTTCTTCCTGACCAGTGATGCCCCTGGCTAAATGTCATTTCCTTGCCTGCAAACAATGCAGACTGTGCACTGACATTTGCTGATTTCCAGTTAGGGAGTGTGAATGTTGAAAAGTGACAGAAGCAGTGTGATACTGACCATGTGGAATAGCTCATGCAAGTTGGAAACAGTTTTGTAAGAAAGAGTTATCACGCTGATTTAGAGGCATCAGCTTGAGAGAGTTTGTTTAAAACGAAGATTTTATAACATCTATGGATCCACATTTGTTTATTTTGAGTATGGATTAAGTCATTCTGAAAGAGATGGTTGTTTCAGAAATTCATGTCGCTGTGACACTGTTCAGCAGTGGCATCTGCCTTTAACATAATGTAAACAGGTTTGTCCACTCACTGTTAAACATTCCATTGTCAGCACAGTAATGTTTAGAGCATCATTTGTAATATGTAAATCTTTATGCAGAGCGCTGCTTGTAGTCATTAATCATCCATGAGATTTTCACCATTAGTAAAGACCACACAGGTTTGTTTCATTAACATTAAAAGTTTAGTGACCGTCCAGAGATGGTCCTGCTTCCACAACCTTCTTCTAGGTTTTCTCAATAGACACAGATTACTCAAGAATTCCCAGGAATAACCAACACAAGTTAAATAAACACCCAATGGTTCAATGAAACAGAAGATGGGAATTGCTAAACTAAGCCAAACTAGTTTCATCTTGTTCGCAACAGCTGCATGATACAAAAGGTAATGGAACTGTAGACTGAGCTTCACAATCATTTCAGCATGCAGCATATCCAGAAATAACACAAAGAACAATATCCATGTGGTGATCATTGGTTCAAAGTCATCTTTATCCTTTCATGTGTGCTATACTTAACACAGATTAGATGAGATGAGATTATTTACAGTGTGGAAACAGGCCCTTCGGCCCAACAAGTCCACACCAACCCTCTGAAGAGCAACCCACCCAGACCCAATCCCCTACATTTACCCCTTCACCTAATACTACGAGCAATTTAGCATAGCCAATTCACCTAACCTGCACATTTTTGGATTGTGGAAACAGAGGAGCACACGGGGAGAATGTGCAAACTCCACACAGACAGTTGCCTGAGGCAGGAATTGAACCCGGGTCTCTGGCGCTGTGAGGTAGCAGTGCTAACCACTGTGCCAACGTGCCGCCCACCATAACTTCTCAAATTACTCCTATAATGTATCCCAAAACTTTAATAACAATACTTACATTGCTGCTGGCCTGCGGTTGTGTTCGATAGCTACGCATAATGTTCTGGAAGGATCTATCCTCTTTTGTTACCTAAAAATAAAGTGTTGTTTTATATTGACTCAAAGCACAGTGCACATTACTGTTTTTCTAACATATGAAAATCAACGGAAATAGAAGTAGAGATGGAAAACTGGTTGACAATTTGCCAAGACCCCTCTTTACAAAGTCAAAACTTAACTCCTGCCACCATGCTGAGCAATTGCAGAGAACCTGCAAATAAGGTTCAGTAATTTGGGAAAAGAGCTATTAATATTACTGAAATGTGTTTGGGCAGAAGGATGAAAATGCAATGGAAAAAACATTAAAGCCATTTGGATGCATTGTACCTTAGTGTATAACCCTCAAACAAAACTGACTTGTTAGGCCACGTTTTGATTTCTGCTCAGAGTGTATCTCTTTACTTAAGAGTGCATGAATGATAGTTGGATTATGTAAAACTCTTAACTTTCATATTAAAGAGCAATATATACTGAATGTTTGGCACTTGCCTCAGGCCCTGATTGTTTATGGAATTTTTTTTAAAATCACAAATATTGGCAGGAAGGTATGTATGTTTGAACAGACTTGAAGCTTGGACTTTGTCATATTTTGTGACACCATCTTATTTCAATGCTAAATTGGAGGGATTAGGGCATACGTACTCAACAGAGTCTACAAGGTTAGTAACTACATTTTTGTCTCATACAAGGACAGTAGGCCCATGTGTTGGAGAGAGGATCAATAGATCAGTTGAAGCAGGCTTCATATTGCAGTTGTAAAGTTAGTTAACAATGTTTAAAAAAATAGCATACTCTTGCTATATCAGAAATGCAACGATTATAGGATGTTGTAGAATGTTTTTCAGAAATATTACATCCTTTATTGAAAACATATAGATAATAGGTCATTAAAATAACATGTTTAAAGATTTTTTAATTAATAAAGGAACCTTAAAACATAAATCTCCATGTATGCTATTTATTCTAACTTTTCATTGTGTCACATTCAATGCAGATTTTACCTTGGACATTATGTAAACAGCACACATCAGCAGCTGATCTAAGTGCCTATCAACCATCAGATCAGTGCAGTTGACCAAAGAATATTCAAAACATGTCCAGATTTTCCTCCTCAAATCATCAGTAATATCCAGTTTTGCACAGAGATCACGCAGACGAATACTTGCCAAATGATAAACCTAGTTTAACAACAGCAGAAACAGAATAATCTGAGATATTATGAAAATAGTATCAAATTCCCTCCCTCAACAACATCACACTATATCTAGCCTCCGCCTCCCCAGACTACACTAATGACCTGCACCTATGACAAATAGCTGTTGTCCAATTTTAATTCAGGATAATTTACCATTTAATTTGTGACAAATGTTGCTCATCTGAAGAGAAAAAGCACAGTACAAAACCTGATTGCTGTTTGAAACATTCACTCTCATAACTATAAAGAAACATACCTTTCTAAAGAACAGAGCTACTGAGCCGGTCTTTTTGGGTTTGCTGCTCATTGCTATTTGGCATTGATTTTGTCTCTGTCCTGGGGATTGCTGCATTGATACCTGTCCAGCAATCTGCACTGTAGTTCCGGGTAACTGGTGACTACTGGCAAGAGTCTGAGCAGTAAGGGGTTGAATGGAGTTTGTCACAGACTGGGCCTGTCCTGTAACACTGAGTTGAACTGGGATGAAAGTAATTCCTCCATTTTCATTTGCGATACCTTTGAATTAAAAAAAAAAGCAGTTTGCTGAAAACAAAGCAAGAAACAAGTGCCTTTTAACATTGACGTATTATTGTTAAGCAATTAATCACAGTAAAGAGCCTCAGAAATGACCTTAGCTATTTGAGATCGGGACTTAGCAAACTAGCTGAAAGAGCAGAAAGGATGATTTGCTCTTTGTTAGCCCAGAATTTCCAACTTAAATCCAAATAAACATTTTTTTCCTGCAATTGGAACACTTCAATTGAAATGTAATAGAATGTACATAAAGAAAATTTCAAATATTCCAAATATGGTTCCCAATTGAATTTTCTGAGCTAGTAATCATTTTGTCCTGGTTTTAAAACCTAAATAAACACCAACTATTTCCTGGAAATCTCATCCTATCCTTAGTTCATAATAGTGAAGGTAAAAAGATTCATATTTGAAAATCCTGTAAGATCCACTTATTAAATTACCTATAGTCCTGGGGTCAAGGTTAAATATTCATCATAAAAGTAGGGAAGACAGGAAGAAATAATACAATTTTATGTAAAAATCATTTACCTTGAACTGGTATAGTAACAGTTTGTCCATTGGTAGCTGTAACAGTCGCAGTTGCCATGGTTACTAAAGTCTGACCAGGGACATGTGCAATAGAAACAGTCTCACTAGCCACATTCTGGACTGGTACAGTTTGTTGCTGGGAATTTCTGAGGGAGTTGCTTGAAGGGTCAGGACTGTTGTCACTGTCCATGAAGAGTCTCCTCCTTGCATTACTTGCTGTTGGAGAGCTGTATCGATCATGCAATGTGGTGGGCGATGCAATGGTTTCTAGAAAGAACAGCAGGGAAACACCCGAGTAATAATTGTTGAGAAAACAGAAGAGTTTCTTCTGACAGCAATCTAGTGGTTTTATAAAGAGAAACCTTTTCTGAGAAAAAGATTAGGATTTTCATGTTAGTATTTTGGAAACTGTAATTGTAAACCCTCTTGCCCAAAATCACACAATTCAGAAAACACTACACCCTCACATCTTAATGGGGGTTTCTCTGGCTCAGAATTGCATCATTTGACACACCTGCCTATTAAACTAAGACGAAGGACCAATGTCAGGGAACCAAGCAGCTGTAAATTGTAAGTCTTTAGCACTCAGTATGCAGGGGCAACAGAAAATGCAATTAATGTATCAATTAGGATTGAAGGGTGGCAGTGTTAACACCCAAATTCCTAAAATGCGCTTCCTGGGCAGGATGCTGTGCAGCAATAGAGCTAAGGGAATGGGGTGTGAATTCATCATACCTTTCTTGCCACTCTCAGGGTGAACCTCCTTAAGTCGTGTAGGGGTAATGGGAGAATACATCTCACTGCTTCCTGTGTTTTCCAGATTTTCAAAGTAATGTGGTGGCATCACCTGGAAGAATGTACAAATTCTAAATTGATTCTATAGTTCCAAAATGTCACTACTTCAAACTTTACCCAGTTACTTCTAATTATTTTCTGTTAGTCAGAAGAAGTATTAAATTATTTGCGAAAAGAATACATTACATTGCACTTCATCCTCTTTTTCTGCTGAACTATTGTGTAAAGCTCTAACTGTCTTAAACATTCCCATATTTAATTCTAAGATGATTATTTTGAAAAAGGTTATTAACCCATCAGTTAACAGAGGAATGCCAAACATCCGTACAGCAATAAAGGAAGGATACATTTCTGGACTTCAATTAACTGTAATGAACATTAGTGGAATCTAACTGCCATATTGTTTTAAAGACATTAATCATTTAAAATTAAAGTCTAGTGAAGCTACCTCCAGCTCATTGTGTTAAAAAATTAAGTGTTCCCAGACTTCAGTAAATTTCTGCTATGCTTTTTTCAATTTACTGGGATGCAAACATCCCAGAAAAATAAACAGCGGCACGGTGGCACAGTGGTTAGCACTGCTGCCTCGCAGCGCCAGAGACCCGGGTTCAATTCCCGACTCAGGCGACTGACTGTGTGGAGTTTGCACGTTCTCCCAGTGTCTGCGTGGGTTTCCTCCGGGGGCTCCGGTTTCCTCCCACAGTCCAAAGATGTGCAAGTCAGGTGAATTGGCCATGCTAAATTGCCCGTAGTGTTAGGTAAAGGGGTAAATGTAGGGGTATGGGTGGGTTACGCTTCGGCGGGTCGGTGTGGACTTGTTGGGCCGAAGGGCCTGTTTCCACACTGTAAGTAATCTAATCTAATCTAATCTAATCTAATCATAACATCTCTAGCTGCACTTTCAGTGTGGTTTGTATCCGGTCTTTATAAAGACTGCTGGTTAGGCTGTACAATATCTGTACCAATGTCTGCAGAATTCACATTGTGGGAAAGGCACTGTAAGTTCTGCTTGGCAATCTTCAGGTTCTTTCATAGCAATAATCTTTTAACCAGTTTTAGGTTCAGAGTAGGTGCTGGAAGTCTGGACAATTGCAAACATTGTGGGTCTTGTTCAAGGAAGGTTGTAAAAATTGGACCAGCAATTACAGATCAGTCAATTTAACTTCAGAAGTGGAAAACCTCTGGAAAAGGTTTTTGGGATAAATTAATAGTTACATGGAAAAATGTAGCTTAAGAGATGGTGCAGTTTTGTTAAGGGAAAAGAATGTTCTAACTAACTTGCTGGCATTTTCCAGAGGTAACAGAGAGATAGAGTCATAGAGATGTACAGCACAGAAACAGACCCTTTGGTCCAACCCATCCATGCCGGCCAGATATCCCAACCCAATCTAGTTCCACCTGCCAGCACCCGGCCCATATCCCTCCAAACCCTTCCTATTCATACACACATCCAGATGCCTATTAAACGTTGCAATTGTACAAGCTTCCATCACTTCCTCTGGCAGCTCATCCCATACACGCACCACCCTCTGCCCCTTAGGTCCCTTTTATATCTTTCCCCTCTCACCCTAATCCCATGCCCTCTAGTTCTGGACTCCCCCACCCCAGGGAAAAGACTTTGTCTATTTATTCTATCAATGCCCCATATGATTTTGTAAACCTCTATAAGGTCACCCCTCAGCCTCCGACGCCTGAGGGAAAACAACCCAAGCCTGTTCAGCCTCTCCCTATAGCTCAAATCCTCCAACCCTGACAACATCCTTGTAAATCTTTTCTGAACCCTTTCAAGTTTCACAACATTCTTCCGGTAGGAAGGAGACCAGAATTGCACGCAGTATTCCAAAAGTACAGCCGCAACATGAACTCCCAACTCCTGTACTTAATACTCTGACCAATAAAGGAAAGCATACCAAACACCTTCTTCACTGGCCTATCTACCTGCAATTCTATTTTCAAGGAGCCATGAACCTGCACTCCAAGGTCGCTTTGTTCAGCCACACTCCCTCGGACCTTACCAATAAGTGTATAAGGCCTCCTAGTTGTGACAAGGGCAAGACTATTGTGTTGTGCATGGACTCCCAAAGGGTGTTCAATACCATGACATGCAATAGACCTGTGGGAAAGTGATATGTCATGGAACAAAAGAGACGGTAGCTACATGAACATAAAATTGGCTGAAGAATAGGAAGCGGTATGGGAATAGGTAGTTTTAGGACTGGGATAAGGTTTTTAGTGGAGGTCCCCAGGGGTTGATGTGATGTTAACAAAATAAAACCTACTTAATGTATTCATTTGTGTTCACTACTTTTTCATTTGTCCTGATTTTGTACAAGTAACTTGTATCTATAATAAACGGTGATACATGACATCATCTTTTCCTGTAGATTTTTCTTTGAAGCTGAAGTTGAAGTTTGAAGCAAAGAACCCTTCTTTCTCTTGAAAATATATAAATTATGCAGATCTTGCATGCAAAGAACACGTTCAAAGCTTGCAGATGGCACAGAACTATAAACTGTGAAGAGAGAAGAGAATCACAGTCTCCAACATGTAAATTGTGATCGACTGGTTGATCATCGAGTCTCTGACAGTTCATCTCATCACACATCCATGTTGCCTCTTTGCAATACATCAATCATCACACATCTGTGTGAATTCCACTTCCAGAAGCAGAGCAGCAAGGGAAAAGTGCATGCTCTTAATAGGTTTTGCTAGCTTGTTTTATCAGGTTTCAATCTGGTCCAAATGGACAATCATTGCAGGTCAAGGTAAGTTTGGTG
Organism: Chiloscyllium plagiosum; assembly: GCF_037043375.1. NCBI lineage: Eukaryota > Metazoa > Chordata > Chondrichthyes > Orectolobiformes > Hemiscylliidae > Chiloscyllium > Chiloscyllium plagiosum. The sequence goes on along the minus strand of NW_028270155.1, from coordinate 49,287,142 downwards.
GTCATGCTGGGTCTGTGGTCCTCCCAATTGAAAATAAAACACCACAACACTGTCTGGAGAAAAAAAATCAAAGACAAAGAAAATTGGTCCCACCCAGGAAACTTCTGTGCATAGCTGAGGAAGTTAACTGATGAATTCAGCAGGCGATTTCAGGAATTAAATGTGGTGGAACAGATCATCACATATATCTCAAATCCATTCCTTCAAGTTGGGTACCAAAGTCTATCAGGTATTTGATTCACAGAGTAGTGGAGTTGGTATAGAGATAATTATAATGCAAAATGATATTGAGCTGAAAGTCAGGTCAAGGGACAGCAATAACTGGGGCCTCGCAAACAAATAAAACTACCCAATCCTGTGTTTTTAAAGTGGAAGCTTACTTTGGCTCCACATACATCTGAGAGTCAGGATTGTTTCAAATGAAGATAATCAAATCCAAGTATTGCATCCATTACACAAATAACTATTTGACAGACTATATGTAACCAGCAGACTTAACCCAAACTTCAAGACAGGCAGATAATATGCAGTCACAGAGGTCATTGTGCTTAAAATGGTGATAACTACCAGTGTAGAACTTCATAAAGACATTGACAAATTGGTGGTGAGTGGATAGGTGGTAGGAGAAGTTCAATGCAGAGAAGGAAGATGTATTATATTTTAATACAAAGAACACAGTAAAAATTGAAGGGCACTGTTCTAAAGTAAGTGCAGGAGCACTCATTTCTGTGTGTATATACAGGAGAATACTGAGGAGAGATTTGAAAGGTGTTTCAAAATCACCAGGGGTCTAGATATGGAGAAACTGTATTTACTTGTAAAAGGAACAAGAAACGGAAGGCATGGTTTTAAAGTACTTTGCAAATGTGAGGTGAGAAAAATCCTTTTCACAGAGTGTATGGTCTGGGTTTGGAATATACTGTCTCAAAACGAGGCAAAGGCAAATTCAACTTAGGCATTCAAGAAGACATTGGATGATTATTTAAACAGAAACGACAGGGCTATGGGGAAAAGGCAGGAGCTTGGCATTAAGTCAAAATGCTCAGAGAGCTAGTTTGATATGATAGGCTGAATGGCCTTCTATATCAAGACAGTTTATTCATTGCCAAGTACCATGTACCCTGTTCTAGAATGGAAAGATACTTTGGAGACCGAATGTTACCCTATACCTATGCCTTGCTCATTTACTGTTTCGGGAAAATTTAGCAAAATTTGTACCTGTCAGGCAGGGAGGAAAGGGTCGTGCGAGGGAGCCGTGGTTTAATAAGGAATTGGAATCCCTTGTTAAATGGAAGAGGGCGGCCTATCTCAAGATGAGACGTGAAGGTTCAATTGGGGCGATTGAGAGTTATAGGGTAGCCAGGAAGGACCTGAAGAGAGAGCTAAGAGCAGCAAGGAGGGGACATGAAAGGTCCTTAGTCGGTAGGATTAGGGAAAACCCTAAGGCTTTCTATAGGTATGTTAGGAATAAAAGAATGACTAGGGTAGGAATAGGTCCAGTCAAGGATAGTAGTGGGAAGTTGCGTGTGGAGGCGGAAGAGATTGGGGAGACACTGAATGAATACTTTTCTTCAGTATTTACTCAGGAACAGGGCATTGTCGTCGATGTGAATACTGAGTCACAAATAAGTAGAATGGATGGCTTTGAGGTATGTAGAGAAGAGGTGTTGGAAATCCTGGAAAAGGTGAAAATAGATAAGTCCCCTGGGCCTGATGGCATTTATCCTAGGATTCTCTGGGAAGCAAGGGAGGAGATTGCAGAGCCATTGGCCTTGATTTTTATGTCCTCTTTGTCTACAGGAGTAGTGCCAAAAGACTGGAGGATAGCAAATGTGGTTCCCTTGTTCAAAAAGGGGAGTAGGGATAACCCTAGTAACTATAGGCCGGTGAGTCTCACATCTGTTGTGGGCAAAGTCTTAGAGAGAATTGTAAGGGATAGGATTTATGCACATCTGGATAGGAATAATGTGATCAAGGATAGTCAGCATGGTTTTGTGAAGGGCAGGTCGTGCCTCACAAACCTTATTGAATTCTTTGAAAAGGTGACGAAGGAGGTTGATGTGGGAAAAACGGTAGATGTGGTATATATGGATTTTAGTAAGGCGTTTGATAAAGTTCCCCATGGTAGGCTACTGCAGAAAATACGGAGATATGGCATTGAGGGTGAGTTGGAGGTTTGGATTAGGAATTGGCTGGATGGAAGAAGACAGAGGGTAGTAGTCGATGGCAAAGTTTCTTCATGGAGTTCCGTCACTAGCGGTGTTCCGCAAGGATCTGTTTTGGGACCATTGCTGTTTGTCATTTTTATAAATGACCTGGAAGAGGGGTTAGAAGGTTGGGTGAGCAAGTTTGCGGATGATACGAAAGTCGGAGGAGTTGTTGACAGTGAGGAAGGATGTGGCAGGTTACAGCAGGATATAGAGAAGTTGCAGAGCTGGGCAGAAAGGTGGCAAATGGAATTCAATGTAGCTAAGTGTGAGGTGATTCACTTTGGGAAGAATAACAAAAAGATGGGGTACTGGGCTAATGGTCGGATACTTGGTAGTGTGGATGAGCAGAGGGATCTTGGTGTCCATGTACACAGATCTCTGAAAGTTGCCACCCAGGTAAATAGTGCGGTGAGGAAGGCATATGGCGTACTGGCTTTTATTGGTAGAGGAATTGAGTTCCGGAGTCCTGAGGTCATGATGCAGTTGTATAAGACTCTGGTGCGGCCGCATCTGGAATATTGTGTGCAGTTTTGGTCGCCATACTATAGGAAGGATGTGGAGGCACTGGAACGGGTGCAGAGGAGGTTTACCAGGATGTTGCCTGGTATGGAAGGAAGATCGTATGAGGAAAGACTGAGACACTTGGGGCTGTTTTCATTAGAGAAAAGAAGGTTTAGGGGTGACTTGATTGAGGTGTACAAGATGATTAGGGGATTAGATAGGGTTGACAGTGTGAACCTTTTCCCGCGTATGGTGTCGGGTATTACAAGGGGGCATAGCTTTAAATTAAGGGGGGGTAGATATAGGACTGAAGTTAGGGGTAGGTTCTTCACTCAGCGAGTCGTAAGTTCATGGAATGCCCTGCCAGTAGCAGTGGTGGACTCTCCCTCTTTATGGGCATTTAAGCGGGCATTGGATAGGTATATGGAGGATAGTGGGTTAGTATAGGTTAGGTGGGCTTGGATCGGCGCAACATCGAGGGCCAAAGGGCCTGTACTGCGCTGTATTCTTCTATGTTCTATGTTCTATGTTCTATGTTAAAATAATGTTGGCCACGTTGCACAGAGGTACAGAGCTTAAGTCCAATTTGTTAACTCCTTCTAAAACCAGATAGTGAAGGAGGAAACCAGGTGCGAGTCTCTTACTTCACACTAGATTTATTTACAGAATGCAATGTTACATAAGTCAACTTCATCCCTAGCCAACATCCAGAAGTCTCTCTTTATACCATTTCGATAAATGAACTCAACAGATGAACAAATAAGCAAATCAACCCCTTGAAGAGGCTCTTTCAGGATATTGTAACAAAAAATAAAATTTAGGAAAAGAAACTGATCACCTCTTAAAATATTGTTTTGGGGCTTGACAATGCACTTTAAACCCTGAGGCACTCACCAATGGCAAAAGGCCTTAAGTATTCTGGTGGTCATAGCATTCTCCCTCTCCAGGGAGACTTAGGTTCAGAAATAACCATGTGGTAAAGAGATAGCTGTTCAGCTCATATGACCCACACCCATCAAACACCTGGGCACCTGGACCTTTCAATTGCCACCTTAAGAGGCTTAAGTTCACTCTGACAAGGAGGGCCAAGTTTCTCTTTTTGCTCTTTTATGTGTTAATTAACAAAATTTGTTTCTGGACTCTTAGCTTTCTCTCCTATGACAATGATAAGGTTATTTTCAAAGAATGACGAGGAGATCTAGGAGCTATTAAACTGCAAGCAGACGGTGTTCCTGAACTTGACAATTGGGGCTATGGGGAAAAGGCAAGGGCTTGGCACTAAGTCAAAATGCTCAGACAGCCGGTTCAGATGATAGGCTGCATAGCCTTCTACGTCAAGATGATTCTATGATTCTGTATTAATATTATTCATTACCAAGTATGAGATGCCCTGTTCTAGAGTGGAAAGATACATTAGAGAATGAATGTTACCTATAACTATCCCTTGCTCATTTATTTGTTGGGGTAAATAGCACCAAAACTTAAGAGAAAGAGAGCAGGGCTGCAGACAAGTGAAAGCCAAGATCCAACAAAAAAAGTGATCTGAAGAACAGATGATTAGCAGAAACAGCACAGAAGATGCAGCGAGTTGCTGACAACTGTGGCATATGTGGATTCTTCACTGCAGTCCAGACTACCTACGGCCCAGGAATCTAAGGACCGACCTCATTGAGAGGCAACAGCAGAGTGGCACAAGACAGTGACAACTTGTGGGAAGGAGCACTTTGAGGATTTCCTCATTCAAGACTCAGTCCTCGATGTGAGGACCTGACCATATTTCACAGCATACTACCGGTCACCATCTCAGCACAAGCCGAGACCAGCAGAATTCCAAATCCTGAAATCTGTATGTTGCATTAGGAAGCAAAAACATATCAGAGATTTATTAGCGACTTTACTGTAAATCTATAGTTTAGGATAAACTTATCCCCTTTGGATCAGTACGCCACTAGGGAAGATCTCAGCTCTTTTCTGAACTCAAATAAAACAAAAATCTAAAAACAAGAACCAGAGGCAGCGTAATGAAAACCCAAAACCAAAACGGGAGAACTGAAGGGAGCTAAATCAGAATATGATGGGAGAAAGGAAACGTGTACACCAAGATTTCAGCTCTATTTTAAATAAACCAAACTGCAAAAAAACAAATAACATACACTAGAATAAGGTGACATCAACTAAAAATCAACAACTAAAAAACCAAAACGAGGGAACACAAAGGGGGCTAAATCAAAATGACTTTTTGAGGCGTAGGTAAATGCACTGCAGACCTCTTGAGTTTTCTAATATATTTTCTAATCAACTTGTTCAAACAATTTATTACACACTGGAGCAGGTAGGACTTGAACCCAAGCATCCTAGCTCAGAGGTAGGGATACTACCACTGCATGACAAGAGCCATTTCCTTGTGAGTTTTAAAAATGTATATATCCAGAAGCACTACTGAATGTGTTTTTATCCACCACCAAGTCACCATGTTAACTTCCTTCTTTATCCTTTATAAATAGAATTTATTTCCTCCAAAAATCAGAATGATGGTGATAGTTTACGATGTAACTAATGTAAATGAAAAAATTGAACAATCAATTTAAGATGGACACTTGCCTCCTCACATGTTGGAACCTTGTTTTCTGCATCTTTAATTCCATCCCAAAGGGGTGATTCTTGTTTCCATGCCATATTTTCCAGAATTGTTTCCTCAATATGATTTAGGTGTTTCACTACCTCCCTGAAGAGACCATCCTCTGCTCTTATAAGTACTTCTATCACCTGCAAAGGAGGCAATCAACTTTAGAAATCTCATTTCAAAATATACTGTATATAAAATCCATCAAAAGAATTTCCAGTTGCTGCCACCACCTTAACATACCAGAATTTAATGACAAAGCTCTTTTCCCCCAAGGTGGAATAATTTCAGATAGTGCTTTCTGACAACCAGGAACAATTTCAGATTGGTGCCTCATTTTGCATTGCACTGAACAGGTTTACATTAGGGATCAGCATATGGATTGATTTAGAGTTTAAAAAATGTCATTGCAGTGCACTTCCAGATTGGGAAACAGTCTGTCAAATTTATTCACAGACCAATTGGAAAACAATGGATCTCTCCTGAACAGTTTGTTTGAAAAATATAGCCTGGATTTGATTTAAACAAAATTATTAAGGTCCATGCCTTTAGGTAGAAACAAACCTGCACTCATTTTACTGGGAAGTAGTCAACATCTGCAGCAGGATCACTGAATTCTCAGTGATTTGAGGCTCAGCCACTGATATGATGACAAGTCTTTGCTTATTGTTGGGGGGGGGGGGCACTGAAGGAAAATAAGGTTTTCTCATTGAAAATGCTGAAACATTTTTAAAAACTGATGACCGCAAATGTGAAATAAGACTACAATGTCAATGATAATAATAACAATTCAAAGTAATTACCAGCAAAATAAAGTCAGAATCTTTCTTCAAGCAACTACTCATGGAGAAGATAACCCTGTGAGGCATCATTTTAGAGTAATAATTTAAAAGGGCTCATAGAAGGTGAATTAGTATGCTGTGCATTGTTTACCTTGTAAAAGTGATAGGGTGGAAGGTCATAGATGTCAATGATCCATGAATAGTCCCCTGGAGGTTTATAAGAAAAGATAACTATTTCAAGGCAGCAAGCCAGAAGAGATCGGTGAAATATATCTTGTTCCAATATACCCTACATAGGAAACAGAATACAAAATAAAAGCTTCAAGCATTCATTTGATTAATTGATCCTTTATCATAAAACAATATCTAATAAATTTGCTAATCTGCAGTTCTAACTGGCCATCGTGACAACACATGCTAATGCTTTATTTCCCATGGCCATTTGTTCACATGTCGTTCACATTATTTTCACAGGGACAAAATCAATTGTGACAAAAAAATATCAAAACCGCTTAAAATGTGAAGTAAAATAGGATTGTAGAATAGTTATAGCATAGCTTAAATGCCATTCAGCTTTTCGTGCAGATTCTGTGCAAGAGCCACTCACCTAGCGCTCCCCTGCTCTTTCTTACATTCCTTCATTTCTTTCTTCAGGTGCTTATCCAACTCCCAACTGATTCCATATGCCTCCACCCACTAGTAGTGAGGACATCCTAACCACTCACTTTGAAAAAGGCACTTTTCCTTAAATTGATGCTGTTCTTTTGCCTTAAATCCAAACCTCTGGCTCTCTCCTGTCCCAGTAATGGAAACAATTTCTCCCCATCTCCACTGTTTAGACTCTTCATTATTTTGAACACTTCCACCTCTTAACTTCCTCTTCTCTAAGGAGAACAATTCCAGCTTCTCCAATTTAAAGAGATAAAGAGATAACTGAATCCCTGGAAAACCTTGTTGTGTATCTCTTCTGCACCCTCTATAATGACTGCCCATGCTCACTAAAGCCAGGTGTCCACAATTGGACAATACACCACACTGACCCAGATAATAAAGGTTCCTTTCTTTTACCCTCTGTATCGTATTTATCAAGCCCAGCATAATGTATGCTTTATTAATCATTTTTTAACTTGCCCGACCACCATCTAAGAATTAGTGCATACAAAACCCCAGGCCTCTGTTCCTGTACCCCTTTAAAATTTTATATTTCCTCCTCATTCTTCTTGTAGAAATGTAACTCTTTACATTTCACTTCATTATACATCATGTGATTGCCCATTCTACCAGTTTATTCATGTCCCTACATTTTGAAATTACACCCTGTACACCAGTCTAGGTTATTCATACAGATCAAGAAAAACATTGGTCCCAAAATCAACCCCTGGAGAACATCACTGTATATCTTGCCCCAGTCTGAAAAATAACTATTTACCACTACTCTGCTTCCCATCACTTGGTCTAATTTGTATCCATTCCATCTTTTTGACTTTTATTCCATGGACTACAACTTTTCTCACAAGCTAAATGAAAGTTTACATATACCACATCAACTATGTCATCCTCATCAACCATGTGTAATACCTCATCAAAAACACAGTCAAGTTAAACATAATTTGCCTTTAATAAATATATGCTAACTTTCCTTAATCCATGTTTGTCCATCCGACATTCAATATATTTCAAATCCAGTGCAATGGGCTGTTTATTGGGAGCCTTACCATTTCACTAAGGCTATTTTTAACACAAAGGAACCTATTAAACTTTCTAAACTTTAAACACTACCAAACTTTCATGTTGTATCTCTGACTATATTCCCCCCAGTTCCAGGAAAGTCATCAGGTAGTAATGCAAACAACTACACTGAAGGATTGGTGGAGAACTGATGGCATCAAACAACAAGCATAGCTCAAAGGAATTCATTCCTCCATAGCCACAACTTTTAAAATCAAAGTCCTTGACAACAATCTAAGAGAATTATGAAACCAGCCACCAGCAATTAAAGATTCATGTGTAATATTACAAGTACTGTGAGCAACAAGGGATAATACATGAAAAAAATACAGATAGAAAACGTTTTACCTTTGACATATTGCTAGTGCTGAGTTAATACAAATATTACACAGTTAATACAAAAGCTCAAACTAGAGTTACTCTTCTGTTACGTTCGTGCATTAAAAGTTACTGTCAACATTACAATCCACAACTTCTAAGTTTTATGTTTTTTAAAACATTTTAATTTGTACTTACAGTCAGATCTATATCTCCTAACCTCCTCTTTTCTTGCTCAATAACTGTCTCCAGGACTTTATAGTAAAGAACTTCTGCAAGTCGAAGGCGCCTGATAGTACTGTCTGTCGGCCATGGGAAATAAAGCATTAAAAACCAACCATATTAGCAGGCACACTTTTCACAACAAAAGCATTATTCATTACATGCTTTCAAAGAAACAATTTACAACCAGAGATCAGGAATAAGAAGGAGTCAATATATTATGTATAGACAACTGGGATCAAGTGAATCTCTTGAAGAATATAAAGGGTGTGGGAGCATTCTTAAAAGAGAAAACAGGAGAGTAAAAAGGGACAATGAGATAGCCTTGGCAGATAAAGTTTAGGAGAATCTGAAGATCCAAGTACATTAAGAGCAAAAAAGCAACTAGGGAGAAAATAGGACCCCTTAAAGATCAACAAGATGATCGATGTGTGGAACCACAAGAGGTGGGAGAGATACTAAACAAATGTTTTGCGTCAGTTTTTACTGTGCAGAAAGACATGGAGGCTAGGAAGTTCAGGGAAATAAACACTGATGTCTTAAAAACAGTCCACATTACAGTAGAGACGGTGCTGGAGCTCTTAAAAAACAAAGATGGATAAATCTCCAGGAGGTGATCAAGTGTATCTCAGGGCATTGTGGGAAGTTAGGGAAGAAATTGTGGGGCCCCTACCAGATATATTTGTATCATGTACAGCCACAAGTGAGGTATCAGAGGACTGGAAGGTGGCTAAAGTTGTGCCTTTATTTAAGCAAGGTTGTAAAGAGAAGCCTGGGAACTATAGACTGGTGAGTCTGACATCATTGGTGGGTAAGTTGTTGTAGGAGATTCTGAGAGATAGGATTGACATGTATTTAGAGAGGCAAGGATTGATTAAGGATAGTCAGCATGGCTTTGTATGTGAGTAATCATGTCTCACAAACTTGACTGAGTTTATTGTAGACAAAACCAAAAGCAATGATGAGGGCGGAATGATAGATAGTCTAATGGACATTAGTAAAACCTTTGACAAGGTTCCACATGGTACACTGATTAGTAAAGCCACATCACAAGGGATTCAGAGGTTGCTAATTAGATACAAAATTGGCTTGGCAGTAGGAGACAGAGGGTGATGATGGAGAGTTGTTTTTTTGGACTGAAGGCCTGTGTATAGATCAGTGAGCCTGATGTCTGTGGTGGGCAAGTTGTTGGAGAGAATCCTGAGGGACATGATATACATTTATTTGGAAAGGCAAGGACTGATTAGGGATAGTCAACATGGCTTTGTGCATGGGAAATTATGTCTCTCAAACTTGATTGAGATTTTTGAAAGGATTGATGAGGGCAGAGCGGTAGACGTGATCTATATGAACACCTTCAGTAAGGTGTTCGACAAGGTTCCCCATGGGAGACTGTTTAGCAAGGTTAGACCTCATGGAATACAGGGAGAACCAGCCATTTGGATACAGAACTGGCTCAAAAGGTAGAAGACAGAGGGTGATGGTGGAGGGTTGTTTTTCAGACTGGAGGCCTGTGACCAGTGGAGTGCCACAACGATTGGTGTTGGGTCCACTATTTTTCATCATTTATATAAATGATTTGGAAGTGAGCATAAGAGGTATAGTTACTTAGTTTGCAGATGTCACCAAAATTGGAGGTGTAGTGAACAGCAAAGAAGGTTACCTCAAATTACAAAAGAATCTTGATCAGATGGGCCAATGGGCTGAGAAGTGGCAGATGGGCTTTAATTTAGATAAATGCAAGGTGCATTTTGGGAAAGCAAATCTTAGCAGGTCACATACACTGAATGGTAAGGTCTAGGGAGCATTGCTGAACAAAGAAAGCTTGGAGTGCAGGTTCATAGCTCCTTGAAAGTGGAGTTGCAGGTAGATAGGATAGTGAAAATTAGATTAGATTAAATTACTTACAGTGTGGAAACAGACCCTTCGGCCCAACAAGAAGGTGTTTGGTATGCTTTCTTTTATTGATCAGAGTATGGAGTACAGGAGTTGGGAGGTCAGACAAGAATCATCACCTTCATGACAAATGGAATTTTCAAACAGGTTCTGACAAGAACCTCTTCCAGTCATGTCTCCAGTATTACTTTCTCAAATACAAACTTCATGTTCATTTTTGTGTGGAAAAATGCATCATTAATACACAGGTAAAGGTAAACGCGCCATGGCCTATAGGACTCACTGGACAGGGGCAACTGGTGGTGATTTAACCTGAAGATCACCATGCCTCAGGAGAGGGGAGAGATTGTAAAGGAGAGTCCTTCATAGCAATATAACATAATATAATACACAAAAGAATAATAGCTCTTTTGCATATCCAGGGTAGTAAGCATTGCTGAAAAGGCCATAATTTGTTGCCCAACATCTGATGGATGTACTGCAGTTCATGTAGTGCAGTTGGGAAAGGAGTTCTAGAATTTTGACTCAGCAACAAAACAGAAACATGATACAATTCATGATATCAAAGCGAACACCGTCACCTCTAAGTTCTGTTCTGAGCCACACATCATCTCAACTTGGAACTACATCACTGCTTTATCAAAGTTGCTGGATCAAAATCCTGGAGCTCCCTTCCTAACAGCACAGTGGGTGGTACCTACACCACATGGACGGCACCAGTTCAGGAAGACCGCTTATTATTACCTTCTCAATGGCAATTAGGGATGGGAAACACTCAGTGAAAGAATTTTAAAAATATCTAAGATAGAATAGTGTGCAACTTTCAGGGAAATTTGCAGTTGGTGACATTGCCCTGCGTTAGCTCTTCTCGTGGTAAAGATTCTGGGTTTGGAAGGTGTTGCTGAAGGTGGCTTGACAAATTGTTGCAGGTGCATTTTGTAGTCAGTATACTCTGCCACTGTGAGTCAGTGGTGCAAGTAGCAAATATTTAAAGGTCTGAATGGTATGCCAATCAAATGAACCATTTTGTCCTGCGTGGTGTCAAGCACCTTGAGTGTTGCTAAACCTGGACTCATCTGGGCAAGTGGAGAGTCATTCCTTACACTCAGCTTGCACTTCTGGAGTAGTAGGAGAATTTTGGAAATCAAAGGTGAGTTATTCATCATATGGTACTCAGCCTCTGATCAGCTCTTGGGTTTATGTGACTGGGATAATTAACTTTCTTGTCATTGGTAACTCCATCATTGACCACGGATAATCATGCAGCCATTATTCCTCTTACACTCCAGTAGTGATTTTCTCAGTAACTAATAGTCTTAATTGTGTTTAACATCATTTGCACTAACCTATTGAGAAGCCAGAGTGATCCTTGGTAGACTGTGTGTAATGATGACAAAATATTTCACCCATCTCTTTGACTCTATTAAGGACAGACTGCGTGGGATCTCTGGAGCAAGACCTGACAGAAAGGTAAACAGTTTGTTATGCATCTTAACAACTGTGAATAAAAACTGATTTTTCCAGGGTTGGATTCCTGTGTCAGGAATTTTTCAGCATAATAAATTACATGTGAACTAAATTGCAGGGAATCTGCAGCTTTGTTAGCAGGCTGTTAATTGTGAAGTAGAATAGAGATCTTCTCTATTTTACTTAAAACGATCACCTCACTTGTGTCTTAAAATTACAAGTGTGCAAGAAGTAAAAGAAAAAAAACCAATCACCAGGTCATATAACTTAATGACAGTGTAAAATGGAGCAGTGTCAATTATGTCAATTTTTCATCATGCCATTCCCTTAATTTCACACCATGTTGTGTTTCTCTGGGAAATTCTGACAGACATGTCTGCGACAACTTTTACTGGTGCTGATTTTAGTAATTCTCCAGTATCTACTTTCAAACCTGACTCAAACATTTTGTCAATTTGCTGTCCTCCATCATACACTGTTGTCCAAAATCAAAATTAGCAAAAATTGTTTTATGTGATATATACTGCACACATTGTCTTGACCGATGATTGCTTCATTTTTGTGTTCAGACCAGTCCATAATGTCACTATAATGTCAAGGATCTGCTCTCACTTTCTGGAAAAGCGGTTACTCTCCAATTTCTTCTGAAATATTATATCAGTTGCAAATATTATTTAGTCTTTGATAAATAATTATTAAGAATCTCTATAATGTCCTGTATTTTTGACTGGTTCACTGCTCTTTAATAGTTTTCATTAAGAATATATCTCAAGATTTGTTTCTGGATTTGGCCCCTAAGCAACATTTAATTCCATCCTTATTCCCACTTTCTTAAGATCATAAGACCATAAGAAATAGGAGTGGAAGTAAGGCCATTCGACCCATTGAGTCCACTCTACAATTCAATCATGGCTGATGGGCATTTTAATGCCATTTACCCACACTCTCCCCATATCCTTAATTCCTTGCGAGATTAAGAATTTATCAATAACTGCCTTGAAGACATTTCATGTCCCAGCCTCCACTGCGCTCCGTGGCAGTGAATCCCACAGGCCCATCACTCTCTGGCTGAAGAAATGTCTGTTTATTTCCATTCTAAATTGACCCACTCTAATTCTAAGGCTGTGCCCATGAGTCCTAGTATCACTGCCTGACGGAAACAATTTCCCAGCATCCACCCAAGGTTTTGCCGTAACATCCAGCAAGTTCTCTCACCGTATCTGAACAAATCTGTGTTTTAATTACCTACCTCACCCCAATGGCATCTGTCACATCCATCCACTTTCCACCCCATCTTACCATGTACCTTTCCTAGAATAACTCACAGGTCAGCAGATATCTGCAGAAAGACTGGCATCCTTTGTGTCTGTGCCATCTTTAACAGGTCACGGTGTACCTGATGAGCACTGGCATCGGAGCAGGGTAAGATGGCACCATGATTCTCCAACAGGGACCTGGAGGCAGTGGTATAAGGGGTATTGCAAAGGAGAGGAATCCTCTTCCCAGGGGACTGGCAGAGGAGGGTCTGCCACCAGACCCTGGCACCCTGCTCCAAGGTTGCCAACTGGATCAGTGCCATCCCCAGAGTGCAAGCACTAACCAGCAAAACAAGGTGTAAAAACATGGTTAATGCCCTTCTCTGTGCTGCCAGGGTAAACGCTACACTCCGCTCTCTGCCACCTCACACTCACTCTATCTCTGCTAATGCATCCATCATCCATCTCCCTCCAAGGCAGAGGCTCTGCCACTCTCACTATTGTCTGCAATACCTTCTCACACTCACTCTCATAACTCCCCAACCTCTCACAACACTAAAACAAAAGCCAAGAATAACTAACGAAGAAACAAAGACCTGTGGATGATGGAGGTCTGAGACAAAAACAGAAATTACTGGAGAAACTCAGCAGCTCGGGCAGCGTCCATGGAGACAGAGCAGAGTTAATGTTTCGGGTCCAGTGACCCAGTTCTGGAAAAATTCTGAACGGTCACTGGATCCAAAACGTTAATCTGCTTTCTCTCCACAGATGCTGCCAGACGTGCTGAGGTTCTCCAACAGTTTCTATTTTTGTTTTCTGCGACAATGCTCACATTCCATACCTGCCTGCTACTTCCTTAATCCCTTGGAACACCTCAATATCTCCCCTCCCGTGCACCAGCACTAACAGCTATGCTGTCTACTGTTATCTCACTCATTTCCCAACCCCCCGCTTTTCTGTCAGTACATGGGCGACTGTCCATACATAACAAAGCAGAGTGATGGCCTATGGGTGGGTGGGGGGGGAGGGCACTGCCTGACACTTGGCCCTTCTCCCCCTCCTCGGAGAGAATCCTTGCCCTCACTGGGGAAAAAGGACCTGCTGCTATGGGGGAGCAGAGTCAGCCATGTCCCACCAAACAATGAATTCCTTTGCCACTCTCCCATTAACCCCACTCCCACTCTCGTTCATTGCACACCACCTCCCTCAACTCCATCCAAGGCCCCAAAGGAGCTTTCCACATTCATCAAAGTTTTACACGCACATCCACCAATATCATTTATTATATCCGTTGCTACCGATGCGGTATCCTCTACAATGGGAGACTGGACGCCTCCTAGCAGAGCGCTTTAGGGAACATCTCTGGGACACTTACACCAATCAACCACACCGCTCTGTGGCCCAACATTTCAACTCTCCTTCCCACTCAGCCGAGGACATGGAGATCCTGGGCCTCCTTCACCGCCGCTCCCTCACCACCTGACGCCTGGAGGAAGAACGCCTCATCTTCCGCCTCGGAACACTTCAACCCCAGGGCATCAATGTGGACTTCAACAGTTTCCTCATTTCCCCTTCCCCCACCTCACCCCCGTTCCAAACTTCCAGCTCAGCACTGTCCCCATGACTTGTTCTCCCTGCCTATCTTCCTTTCCACCTATCCACTCCACCCTCCTCTCTGACCTATCACCTTCATCCGACCCACATCCACCCATTGTACTCTTTGCTACCTTCCCCCACCCTGCTCCCTGACCTATCACTTTCATCCCCACCCCCATTCACCTATTGTACTCTATGCTACTTTCTCCCCACCCCCACCCTCCTCTCATTTATCTCTCCACCCTTCAGGCACTCTGCCTGCATTCCTGATGAAGGGCTTTTGCCCGAAACGTTGATTTTCCTGCTCCTCGGATGCTGCCTGAACTGCTGTGCTTTTCCAGCACCACTCTAATCCACACCATGTCTAACCACTGGTCATGATGCTGTCTTTCTCGTGCCTTGGAGGTACATTCAGCATCACCACGACCCTCAGGAGAAATATCTGGCTCCCCCCGAAGCCACCTGAGGAAAAGAGTACAGAGGCTTCAGAGCAAGCATCTGCATGGCTGCCTCCTGAAGCCCCCAACACTGACACCTTGATGTAAATGTTTGGTGTGGAAGCACAACCTCACTGTGCCACAGGCATGTAAAGATAATCCTCCTTAATTGGCAGCTCACCACAGCCTAGTTAAAACTTGCCACATCATTCAGCAAAAAGCATAAAATATGGAGATAAATACTCCTGACTTCAAGATGGTCCTCCGTGGACTTCCCTTTCAATTGCACCACAAATCTCGCCATAGCCTATATCATTCAGATCCCTGTAAGATTCCACTCATCTCAACTGAATTTAGCACATAGATTGGCCACAATGTTAGATGGTGTTCTGGCAATAACCAAAGAGCCTTCACTTATTCAATGGTAGCCATGATGTGGAGATGCCAATGTTGGACTGATATGGACAAAGTCAGAAGTCACACAACATCAGGTTATGGTCCAACAGGCCTATGTGAAATCACCAGCTTTTGGAGTGCTGCTCCTTTGTCAAATAAAGTGACTTCATCTCACGAGGGATGTTGGTAAATGTCTCCTTCCAGGGCCCTTTTCTACCCCGGATCAGAGGCCTCCTGCCCAGGTTTCCTCTCCCATCAGGCTTAGGTTGTTAAACCAGATTCTGCAATCTTTGTCCTCCTGACCCCAGAGCCCCTTCTCTTGGCTCTACTGAGAAACCCACCCCCCCGCACCCCAACCCACCCCATCTCTCCCCAAGTTTACCTGTCATCTTCTCCTTTGGGACTGAATGCAGTCCCAGCAGTGTTCACTGCTCCAGGTGGCACTGCTGGGACTAGAGAGCTCACAGAGGCAGGACACCCTCCCCAGATGGGGGCATGCTGAGCTGCTAAATGTCCTGTTAAACAGACACCCATTGCATTGTGGGTGGGCTTTGTGGCGATTTCTTCAGCAGCAATTACAGAAACCCCACCACCAAATTGTAAACATTTTAAGTAAACATTTAATAATAAGGCTATTACTTGGGGATATCACTCTAATTGCTACCTTAAGAATACAACCCCCACCTCAACATATATAGCTTACCTGAAAATCTGTAATAATTTCTCACTTGGGGTATTTTTCAGCCCGGTTAGTATAGCATGAAGACGGTTGACACACTGTGTTGCAGAGGATACCGGTGTCACACAGAGGTTGCCTTCCTTCATGTACTTGCGACCAGTAAGTGGTGTTGAAACTGAGAGTGCCTTGGACTGGTGAAGAATATTAATAATATTAAGATATTCACAATCTTTCAATGTAATTTATTTCAAGCTTGTTCCAAACTCAAGAGATTGAAAATTAATCTCCCTTTAATTTCTCCAGTACTATATTCTAATTGATGGTAAGTTCCCTCAACTCCTCACTTTCCCATGCCACTTTGATCTCTAGTTCTGGGAGTTTTCTGGTGCCTTCCTCAGTGAAAACAGACACAGAGATAATATTTAGCTTCTTTGCCATTTCGTTATTCTCCATTATAAATTATTCTGACACTGCCTGCAATGGATCTACATTCATTTTATCTGTAGAAGCTTTAATAGTCCATTTTTGTGTTTTGTGGCTAAATTTTATTCATATTCTATTCTCACTTTCTTTATTCATTTCTCAGCCCTCCTTTGCTGTATTTTCGAAACTTCCCAACTTTTAGAATTACTGCTATTTCTAGTAATTTCATAGGTCTTTTTTCTTTTAATCCTGTACAATCCTGAAGTTCCTTTGTCAGCCATAGTTGACCGATCCTTTTTGAGTTTTCGGATGTTGAAGGAATGTATAGTTGCTGCAAGTCACGTGATACTTCTTATAGGCTATCCATTTCCTATGTACTTGATACCTTTTAATGCACTTGCCCAAACCACTTCAGTTTTGGCCCCATATCATCATAAACTCCTTACTCAAATTTAATTCTTTCAGAATTAATTACCTAATTTTCAAACATAATGTAACATTATTATTGTGGTCAGAATTGCTAATTAGGTCTTTTTCATCACATAATACTAGATCTAAATTAGCCTGTCCTCGATTTGTCTCCTTCATAAAATGCTCTAGAAAGTCATTTCTAAGTCACTCCAGAAACCCATCCATAGCTTTTGTGTTCAATTGATTTCACCCAATACACACGCAAATTGAAGTCACCCTGGATAACTGTGTTGCCCATGTGACATGTTTCCCTCAATTCCTGATTAATACCATGCCCCACACTAGAAATACTATTTGGTGACCTATAAATAACCCCAACCAATATCTAATGCCTCTTGCTGTTTCTTAATTCCACCCAAACAGATTCCACATTGTTCTTCTGATCCAAAATACTCCCTCACATCCCACCATTAGTGCAAATTCACCTCCATTTCCTCCTGTCTAGTCTTCCTAAATGTTAATATCTTTAAATATTCATTTCCCAGTCCTGGTCATCACATGTCTATTCTTCTGAGATAACAATTAGATCATGGCTGTGTACCTGTCTGTGTCTTCAGATCATCTCCCTAGTTTTGAATACTGTGTGTGTTCAGGTAGTGCACACTTACGGGCGGCACAGTGGTTAGCACTGCTGCCTCACAGCGCCTGAGACCTGGGTTCAATTCCCGCCTCAGGCGACTGACTGTGTGGAGTTTGTACGTTCTCCCCGTGTCTGCATGGGTTTCCTCCGGGTGCTCTGGTTTCCTCCCACAGTCCAAAAATGTGCAGGTTAGGTGAATTGGCCACGCTAAATTGCCCGTAGTGTTAGGTAAGGGGTAAATGTAGGGGTATGGGTGGGTTGCGCTTCGGCGGGTCGGTGTGGACTTATTGGGCCGAAGGGCCTGTTTCCACACTGTAATGTAATGTAATGTAATCTAATCTAACTTTGTCTTTTTAACATCATTCTGCTTTCAAAGCTTTCTCGATGCTCAACTTTGTTTCTCTTGGCTTCTAGTCTCGCTAGTATCTTTTTGACATTCTATTCTTAACTTTACTTTCTTCCAACTTGGGTTTCGCCACAGGTTCCCATCTTCCTGACAATCTTGTTTAAATCCACCCCAACAGCATTAGCAGATCTCACTGAAAGGATATCAGTCCATTCCAATTAAGGTGAAACACATCCAGCTTGGAGGAGTCTCACCTGCCCCAGAACCAGTCCCAGTTTCTCAGAAATCTGATGCCCTCCCTCCTACACCAGCTCTACAACCATATATTTAGTCGATTAATCCTTCTTGTGTTCACTGGCACGTGATCCTGGAAGTAATCATGAGATTACTCTTGAGGTACTGCTTTTTAGTTGCCTTCATAATTCCCTGAAGTAAGTCTTCAGAACCTTATAACTCTTCCTCCCAATGTCGTTGTTACCAATGGGACCATGGTTTCTGGCTGACTCCCCTGTACCAGAAAGATGTATTCTGTGACATCATGACTCTGGCACCAGGGAGGCATTGCACCATCCTGGAGTTTATTGCCACAAAAACACCCATCTGATTTCCTGACTATGAAATCTGCTATAATTATTGCTCTTTCTTTCTTCCTTTCTTCTTCCTCCTCCCCTGTACAACTGAGCCACCTATGGGCTTGACTCTGGCTCCACTAGCCAGAGGAACCATCACCCTCACCAATTTCCAAAATCAATTCCAATTATAGCAAGCGCAATAGTTTAAAAGAGGTGGTGGGGGAGATCCTGCATTACCCTACCTGGTTTTCTTAGACTGCCTGATAATCACCCATTACCTCTCTGCCTGCACCCTTCTAAATTGAGGAGTGACTACCTCCCCATAGGTGCTATCCACATAGTCCATGGCCTCACAGTACATAACAGTGACTCCAGCCACTGCTCTAGTTCCAAAACTTGGAGCTCAAGCTTATGCAGCAGCTGACACTTCCTGCATTTGTGTTTGTCTGAGACACATGGTTTCACCAGAATTGGATGAAGAGTCACCAGATTTAAAACATTAACTCTGCTTTCTTTCCACAGATGCTGCCAGACTTGCTGAGTTTCACCAGCAATTTCTGTTTTTGTTTCACTTCCCTCTCTCTTGCAGGATACAAATACAGGCAACAGCACCTGGCCATCACTGACCAAGCATAGCTACATGTTCTCACCCTGAACGGAGGAAATAGTGTTTACCATCACTGGAGAAACTCTAATAATGAAGAATAACAAAGACAGTAGTGAGAAAGGAACGCAGCAAAAATATAAAAATCAGAAATCGATTCCATGTAAACAGAAATTAGCAACAACAAAGTTTAGAAAATGCCAGTGAAAGTATTTTACGGGTCCCTTAACTGTAGTTATGTTGTAGGGCAGAGCATTACGCACAAAGTGACTTCAGGTTGTAACAATAACACTTTCGTTAAAAATTGTAAGGACTTCAATCGTCATATATATTGGACCAATCAAACTGGCAGAGGTGGTCTAAAGAATAAGTCTATTGATGCTTTCACGTAGTTTCCTGAAATAATGGGGAATCAACTAGAGATAAAGCTACTTTAGAGCCAGTACTGAGTAAGAAGGCAGAGCAGATTAGTAATCTCAAAGTGAAAGACTCACTGAGAAGAAGAGCTCATAAGACAACTGAATTCCGTATTAAGTTTGAAAGCAGGTAGTGCCCATGGAATACAGGGAGAACTAGCCATTTGGATACAGAACTGGCTCAAAGGTAGAAGAGAGAGGGTGGTGGTGGAGGGCTGTTTTTCAGACTGGAGGCCTGTGACCAGTGGAGTGCCACAAGGATTGGTGCTGGGTCCTCTACTTTTTGTCATTTACATAAATGATTTGGATGCGAGCGTAAGAAGTACAGCTAGTAAGTTTGCAGATGACACCAAAATTGGAGGTGTAGTAGACAGTGAAGAAGGTTACCTCAGATTACAACAGAATCTGAACCAGCTGGGCCAATGGGCTGAGAAGTGGCAGATGGAGTTTAATTCAGATAAATGCCAGGTGCTGCATTTTGGGAAAGCAAATCTTAACAGGACGTATACACTTAATGGTAAGGTCCTAGGGAGTGTTGCTGAACAAAGAGACCTTGGAGTGCAGGTTCATAGCTCCTTGAAAGTGGAGTCACAGGTAGATAGGATAGTGAAGAAGGCGTTTAGTCTGCTTTCCTTTATTGGTCAGAGTATTGAGTACAGGAGTTGGGAGGTCATGTTGCAGCTGTACAGGACATTGGTTAGGCTACTGTTGGAATATTGCATGCAATTCTGGTCTCCTTCCCATCGGAAAGATATTGTGAAACTTGAAAGGGTTCAGAAAAGATTTACAAGGATGTTGCCAGGGTTGGAGGATTTGAGCTATAGGGAGAGGCTGAACAGGCTGGGGCTGTTTTCCCTGGAGCGTCAGAGGCTGAGGGGTGACCTTATAGAGGTTTACAAAATTATGAGGGGCATGGATAGGATAAATAGACAAAGTCTTTTCCCTGGGGTGAGGGAGTCCAGAATTAGAGGGCATAGGTTTAGGGTGAGAGGGAAAACACATAAAAGAGACCTAAGGGGCAACTTTTTCATGCAGAGGGTGGTACATATGGAATGAGCTACCAGAGGATTTGGTAGAGGCTGGTACAATTGCAACATTTAAGAGGTTTTGGATGGGTATATGAATAGGAAGGGTTTGGAAGGATATGGGCCGGGTGCTGGCAGGTGGGACTAGATTGGGTTGGGATATCTGGTCGGCATAGACGGGTTAGACCGAAGGGTCTGTTTCCATGCTGTACATCTCTATGACTCTATCTAGGTGTGAACCAAAAGATAGCATATCTGAATGGCTTGGTGTTGTATGAATTATTCATATATTCATTTAGATCAAAGGAAGATTGAAAAACATCTGAGAAATAAGGCAAGTTCTTAAACTATCCATTGCTGTTTCAAATCATAGCACCAGTTTGGGAATTGTGGGTGCTGGATGAATCTTTAAGTGGATTAACCCAGGTGTGCCACTCTGTCACAGAGACATGCTGCAGTTTTTTGCTTTAGGTTTGTCTGTCTGCTTTCACATAGATACACTTAGCTTGGCAGCCATGTATCTGCCAGCAGCCACAACCAGGTGCATAGAGGTTATCAGAAGCCAGCAATGGTCCTTAGTTAGAGTCACTAAGTAGAAATCGTGTGTGGGGGCCCTTGCTTGGCATGAGAAGTCCAAAGTCATGATGAATTCAAATTGTCGGATCTGCCTGGCAAATGTAGTGTAAAAGTTCAGAGGTGTAATCCTCAGAGAGAGGTAGCTGTAGAAGACTGGAAAAGGGAGGAGGGTCAAAGTGATTTCTTGAAAGATATGGCACATTTTGCTTTGGTCCAGAAGAAATGAAAGAACCTTCAAGATTCTGTAAAGATATGGGAACTGTTGGGTGGAATTCAAAATTAATGGAAAGTGGTCTGTCAATATTTTCAGGTTTAAAGAATGAGGGCTTACAAAATTGCTTTGTTTAATTTTCGCAGCGTAAAATACTTTTATTTAAAACATAAAACCATGTAGTGTATTTCTTTCAGTGAATAACTGGGAGTCTAAATTTCCTTTTATCATGTTTATAGTCTCAGCATCATTACAACAGACTGAAGGTATGGTGATAAATAAATAATGGGGTAACATTTAAATAAACAATTTTAAAATGTTCAACAAATTACACTCCACTAAAATCAAAAACTCAGCAAGAAATAGTTATCTGTGGCCTGCTAAGAAAGTTAAAAATAGTATTAAATTTAAAAATGCAGTTTAGAATGTTGGAAAGAATACTTATAAACTTGGTGATTGTCAGTGTTCTAGATACCAGCAAAGGGTCACCAAAATGTTTATACAAAGGGGAAAAATAGAATATGGGAATAAAGTATCCAAAAATATAAAAGCAGATTGTAAGAGCTTATGGAAGTATATAAAAAGCAGAATAGCTAATTGTTGATTTATTAGAGACACAAATGGGAGAAGTCATCAGAGCCGAGAAAATGGTAGAGACATTGTACAAATATTGTATTGATTTTCACAGTTGAAGACACACATTACATACTAGGAATAGCGAACAACCAAGAGTTAATAATAGTGAGAGCTTATGATAATCAATATTGGCAGAATTTCTTTTTAGCAACTAAAGGGAATAAAGTCCAAAATGTTTCCAAGATGTGACGACTATATCCCAGGGTTCCAGATAGGAGAAATAGTAAATGTGTTGTAATAATCTCCCAAAATGACCTCAAGTCAAGAACAGTCCCAGCAGCATTGAAAGTTAGGAAATGTAACACTGGTATTCGAGAATGGAAAGACAAAGACAACATAGACCAATCAGCCAGACACAAGTTGTCAAGAAAATGCTGGAATCTATTATTATGGAAATCTTAACTGTGCACTTAGAAAACTTTGCATGGTCAGATAAAGTCAACATGGTTTTATGGAAGAGAAATTGCATTTGACAAATTTATCAGTTTTTTTTGAGGATGTAACTGGCTAATTAGATAAAGGAGTATCAGTAGATGTATTATACCAATATTTCTAAAAGCCTTTAATAAGGAACCACATAAAATCTCTGAAGATAAAGGTTCAGGAAGTTGAAGGTGTACATTAAAACAGGCAGAGAACTGTCTAACTGACAGGATCAAAAGTCACCAGGTAATGGTCCAACAGGTTTATTTGAAATCACAAGTTTTCAGAGCACTGCTCCTTTGTTAGCACTTCACCTGATGAAGGAGCAGCGCTCCGAAAGCTAGTGACTTCAAATAAACCTGTTAGACTATAATCTGGTGTCGTGTGACTTCTGACTTTGTCCACCCCAGTGCAATGCCAGCACCTCCGTACAATAACTGACAGGAGGCAGAGATTAAGAATAAGCAGAGCACTTTCCAATTGGCAAATGGAGTGCCATAAGGGTCAGTGCCGAGGCCTCAAGAGTTACAAATTTTACTAAGACTTAATTGAAGAGATGAAGTATTGTACCATCTATATCTGGTTCAATTTCTTATGTACCTATGTTCTTTCTCGACAGTCTGGTCATGCTGCGTCAAACTGAATGCCATTGAAATTCAAGCTTCTCATTTTTGACAGGAAATCCAAGGCAAGGATATGTAACTTCATGATGTGTGTGCCAGCTGCTGCCAAGAACTCTCAGCAGGAATTTATTCTTTTTATAAATTAGATTAGATTACATTACAGTGTGGAAACAGGCCCTTCGGCCCAACACGTCCACACCGACCCGCCGAAGCGAAACCCACCCATACCCCCACATTTACCCCTTACCTAACACTACGGGCAATGTAGTATGGCCAATTCACCTGACCCTGCACATCTTTGGACTGTGGGAGGAAACCGGAGCACCCGCTGGAAACCCACGCAGACACGGGGAGAACGTGCAAACTCCACACAGTCAGTCGCCTGAGGCGGGAAATGAACCCGGGTCTCTGGCGCTGAGAGGCAGTAGTGCTAACCACTGTGCCACCGTGCCGCCCACCAAATGCTTCAGTTTCCCATACAGAAAGTGTAAAATGCATAATGATCTCAAATAATTAAAAGCCATTGCTAGGTTTTTCAGAATCTTGATCTTCAAAAATGATTTATATAAATAGAATAGAAAATGTATTAAGTTAGATTAAATGCATTTGCCTGCTACTTAAATTAAGTTAATTTATATGGCTTATAACAATTCACATTAATATGTACAGAATGGAATTTCATCTGAATACATAAAAGTTGCTAATGTCTCGCCATGCAATTGTCGCCAACTAATGTAGTCCAGACACAGGGACCTATTTTCATGATTGAGATACTCAGCCACCAATCAATAAACGTGTATCCTTTCAATCACGTTTCATTATATAATTCTGGCTCATCTTATATTTTCATAGTGCACACTGAAGTGTCTCATTGATAGTGTACAGCATAATTTCAACCTAAAAGGAGTTTGTTTGGTCCTTTGACCTCAGATAATGAAAGTAATTAAAATAGTACATTCAAACTAAAGTAGCTCAAATCAAATAATTCAAATACATAGACTACACGGAATGAAACAGTGCTGTTGCACATTCACAACTATTGCTGCAGTATTCAAGAGAATTCTGAGAGGGGTCTGGGGCACAATTACTGCCACTCCCAGCCTTAGTGAGGAAATCCTGTGCCTAACAGGCAACCAATGTCAGAGAGAACAGAGCCGGAAGCTGGACTCCCTATTCGGAGGGTGCCTGCTTTCACAAGGAGCCCAGCATAAAATTAGAAGTCGGTATGCTGAGTAAGTTAGTGCAGTAATCACCAGAATAGCAGAATTCAGACATGAACAATTAAGAAACTTGGACCATCAAGGATTGTTTTTTTTAATAAAAACAAACATCCATCTCCTTCTTACAATGAAGGAGACTTTATTAGGTTCTGGTCCAAATCCTGGGCACACAAGATGTGCCTGTCATAATGGGGGATCCATTTGTTTCATACACATGAGATGTCCTTCAACTGACCCTGCAAAGTCCGGAAATGTCAACACTGGAGAATACCAGTGGATGCCATCCAATTTCATTTTCCAAAATCATTAACTATATGTTTCCAATGTGACAACATTCAACTAGAAAGCTCAATACCTACATTGTCAAAATGTTGTTGAAGACTGTGCTCCACTTGCATCCTTTCAGTGGTTTCTGCATTTGACATGTTGCTCAGAAACCTGTTTGGGGTTCCTATCTCTTCATTTGCATCGTCTCCCAAAAAAATCCTTTCATCAATGTTTCCCACAGTTAACACATATTCTTCATAGGCCTTGTTAATAGCTTTTCTGTAACAAAAGAAAGAAAAGATAACAAGATACTCTAACATATGCAGACATTCATTATTCAGATATTTTTCATTGTTACAGATACTTTCATGCCCTCAAGGTGTCACAAAGTGCCTCACACAAAGAAGTATATTCCAAGTGCAATCAAAAATTTAAATATAAAGAAACACCAACTATTTGTGCACAATGAGGTTCGACATTCAGCAATATGATAATTGATCAGATAACGTATTTTAGTGATGTTGGTCGAGGGATAAATGTTGGCCAAGACTCTGGGATATTAAACTAGAGCTCCTCAAAATTATGACTAGCAGATTTTCCAAAAATCATAAAAAGCTCAATAAACCTTTCCCTCAACCTACACCCAAATGAAGCATAAAGTGTTCTTCAATAAGCAAATGACAAGGTGATGATGACAAAGCACTTTGCAAAGTGTTTTAATATTGTTGCATATACTTAATCTTACAACTGCTGTCCAAAAGTGTGTTGCTACCCAAAAATGCTTTCAGTATTTTAGCGTTTACCAGCAACACAGCCTAAGTACGAATATTTTTAAAACTATGGATTATTCAGAATCATGATCTGTGTGTCAATTTTTCAGCTGTATCAACTTTCGTAGCTGTTAAGTCTGATTTGCAATTCCAAGTGAAGGTGTAATCAAAAGAATTTGGAAATTTTGTTCATCAGAAACTTCATGGAGTCCCAACTCCAAACCAGTAGGGTTTCCTGCTTCTCACATAATAAATCCTTTGAATTTAAATGGGAAAGAAATTCTTTGAAGCCTGAGAGATGGAATATCTTCATGACTTACACACTTTCCGTAAAGTTCCCAGGGTCCAGAAAGCCAGTTAGAGTTTCTGCTTTTCCCTTTAGGATCTATGATCAATCAGAAATGCACAATTTTCAGAAACATATGTCAAGAAATGTTAAATAATTCATAATCTTACAAGTTGCCCATTCTGAATTGGGTAATTAGGATTTCTTCTAGAGTGTGAAATTTGACAAATGATCGATGAAGTGGGGTTGGCATTAACCTACCTTCTCTCTGATAAAACAGAAACTGCTGGAGAAACTCAGCAAGTCTGGCAATATCTATAGAGAGAAAGCAGAGTTAGTAAGGAGTCCAGTGACCCTTCTTCAGGGCTCTGAATGTTAACTCAACTTTCTCTCCACAGATTAGATTAGATGCTCCCACATCTTCTGAGATTCTCCAGCAATTTGTGTTTTTGTTGCAGATTTCCAGCATCTGTGGTTCTTTGTTTTATTTTACTATCTCTTGCATCTGTTCAAATACAGCCTATAATAAGAGTCTCTGGCCTACTCTCTGTAAGACCTCTATAGTTTCAGTAATTAGGTAATCCTTGTTCCATATCTTATGCACAGAAAACTAATTGCTACCTCTGATTTAGAACTAACCAGTTCCAGAGTGGCAAGGTTGCTGCATTAAACAAACAAGTGTTTTAATGGCACAGCACAGGGTTCATATTTGAAGTTGAAATGGAGTAGCACTGTTGGTACAGTACATCAAGTTTTACTCTGCATCAAACAATTTCACACTAGATTCTGCAGTACTTTATACCGGCAGTGAACACAATAAGAATAGCTTCCCACACTCAGTACCATGACATATCTGCATTAACACCAGTTCTGGCGTCAATACATGCAACACAAAAGGTTGGCAGTGCAGTAGTAGCAGCTATGTGAATTCTGACCTCAGCATGCTGGTTTACAGATTGTAGTCTGAATTTAATATAAAGGATAAACACTATGATGTATAAGTGCTAGTTCTCTGAAGAATGCAATTCACTTGTCAAACCTTTCTCTCAAAAAGTTTCCTGATGTACGGCTTCCAGTAATGTTCTTTAATACCCTTTGCCTCCAATTCCAATCCGTCATGTACGGAACATAACTTGTCAATAATACATGGAGGCTCTGAAGGTGGTTTGTAATCTTTGTTGTGGAAATCTTCTGGTAAACCTAGAATAAATAGAACAGTGCAACTGTTAGATTACACCATAAATCACCATCAGTAAAACCTATACTTTTTTTTCCATAATGTTGGCCCTCATAAAAAGAGAGCTTGCATTCAATTAGCACCACATCATGTCTTCAAATCAGTGGATTACTAACAGAAAATAATATTTGCAATTTCGTAGGTAATCACAGCAGCCAATCTGCAGTCTGCTAGGTCCCACAAACAGCAAACAGGTTTGTAGTGGATTGAAAGAAGAATAATGTTCAGGGCACGAAAAGAATGTACTCTTTTTCACATGGTATAACAGTTCCTTCCACTTGAACTGGTAGGCAGATGTATTGCCCCATATTTCTACCAGAATGATGGAGACCTCCCCATCATGGTGAGGGTAGAAGTGGCCAAAATTCAGGAATCCTCCCCACACACAGCTCTTCTATTTTCAAGGGATAGGAGTGGAATCAGGCCAAGTGTTTGTTACAAAAGCAGCTGCTTCTTCACTTATCAGCTGCTTAAAATGAAATGGGATTTTAGCATTTCTGTTACTTGAAACTCAGAATGTGCACGCTGGATCTAGGATCAGCTACCCTGTTGTGCAGGTGGGTGAATCGGGTACCTTTTACAGACACGGGACTAGGTATCCTTTACGATTGCTAAAAGTGGGCATGAAGGTGTCTAAAAGTGAACAAGCTCATTGGAAATGCCAAGCTGTCAATGTTGTCCAAAGAACTTCAAGCAGCCAAAAGGACCTGTCAAGACATTTAAAGCTCCAAGCTTTTTAACCTTTAAACAAGTCTGGAGAGTTCAAAATTGCTTTCTAATTCAATCTGTCTGATATTATTAGTCTGAGGAATTCCATAACTGATTTCATAAAGATCCATTACTCCAGCTGGGTGTCTTCCATTTCATTGTTTGATTGACAGCTACAATGGTTTTGGACTCTGAAGCAAAAAACAGATGTGGAAAACCTGGCCCAATTCCACTCCTGTCCTGTAGAAATGGAAGAGCTGTGTTTGAGGAGGATTTCTGAATTTTAGCTTCCACCCTTCTCACCACAATGGGGAGGCTCTACACCATCCTGGTGAAAATCCAGGCCAATATAGCTGTCTAACAGCTCAGATGGATATGGATGGTCCCATGATACCATATGAAAAACAGTAATTTCTTTTGTACCCTGGACAATATTCGGTCTTCAATCCAACAAAAACAGATTTTTGTGTTGCCCACTTGCTGTTTTTGGGACCTTGCAATGTGCAAATTGCCTGCTGTGTTTACTTATGAAATTGCAAATATTTCTCTTTGATAATAATCCACTGATCTGAGGACATTATAAGGTGCTAATGCCTATTGAAAAGTTTATCAAGTTTATGAAATGTAGTAGAGTTTTTATGAATCAGAGACTTTTTCAATGCATTGAAGTTTACAATACATTTAAATTTATTCAATAGAATGTACTTTTTCACATTTTTGCATAGATCCTGAGGTCTGCCTATGGTGGATACTAAATGAGTTGCCATGGTAGGCAAAGGCATGAAGGATGTTAAGTAAGGGCATAAGTTAGCGTTTATTGGCATAAGGGCTATAAAGGACCTGGGGTAGGTATAGGATGGCATGGACTATGTGGGGATGCACTGAGAGTTTTGTGCAGGGCATTAGGTGGCATAGAGGCTAGGACATGGGGTTGCATGATAGGTGGGAGATATTATGGGGAGGACATAAGGGATGGTAAGAAATGAGAGACAAGGACTGAAAGGTTGTTTTTGGTTTTATTAGTTCTTGATTGATCTTCCACATAATACTGGTGCACAGACACAGATCTTGCACCCAGTCTGCATCCATAGCCAACAAACTAAGCTCTCACTTTAAGGTTGCCCAGCTCACCGGCCAGGAAACCCACCAGAGAATGAAAATCCAATTTTCCTAATCATTGTAATCCTGGACTAGTTTGCTGAGGTAGGAAATGTCTGGTCTCTGTGCATCTGACCTGCAAAGGGGACATGGATAGGGTGAATATCCAAGGTCTTTTCACAGGGTGGGGGAGTCCAAAACTAGAGGTCACAGATGAGAAGGGAAAGATTTAAAAGGCACCTGAGGGGCAATTTTTTTTCATGCAGAGGGTGGGGAGTGTATGGAATAAGCTACCAGAGGAAGTGTTGGTATGATTCAGTATAATTACAACATTTAGAAGGCAACCGGATGGGTACATGAAAAGGAAGGGTTTAGAGGGAGACCGAAGGGTATGTTTCTGTGCTGTGTAAATAAGTGAAAATTAAGGTCCCAGTTTAACATCTCGCCTGAAAGACAGCTTGGGTAAATTGGTCGAGGGTTGCAGTGAAAAATCAATGATAGCAAACCAGCTGCTCCATTTTACATACCCCTCCATACTTTTCTCCACTGAAATCAATCCACTAATGCCATGTTTTCCTTTGACAAAAATAATGACTGCACTTTACCAATAACTTCAGGATATGATGAGGTGCTAACTAAATATAAGCTGACCAGCAGCATCTCTGACAGCAGCCATCCCTCTGTACTGCAATAAAATAACCTAGGTAGTATTCCATGACCATAATGGAACCAGACGGTATTCTAAATGGTATCAAATAAGCCGAGTTGACACCTGTAGTAAACGGAGTTTAGAAATTGTTGAATGCACCTTTTCTGCATAAACCGAATTTAAAATAATTTAAATGAATCTGATGCTGCTTCTTTGCAGGGTGCCATAAATGGAAACTTCCGAACATTTCTCTACCTAATGACGCTGAGTTTGATCTTCTGTTCCTAAACTGGACTGGACTGAATTAGATTGGCATAGCAAATGGAAAAAATTGCATAGATAGGATCTCGTAGGGTTATGTACATGATAAAATCTTATATAGCTCGGCATAGGTAAGAGAAAATCTGACCCAATGTCTCAAGATTATATTTTGTTCTGTTTCCAATAATGAAATTAAAAAGGCAGTAATATGAATAATTCATATCCGACATAAATGCTTTAATTAATCAATGTTACCTCCACTTGATTTGTCTAAATATTGGAAACTTTGTTTTTACATTATTATCAACTCTTATTCAAAAGAAAATGAGAGAAATGCACAGAACTGAGTGTGCAGCTGCTGTTTTATTCCAAAACTAACTAATCATGAAAAGTCTCTCTTTAAAAACTGCAAATAGAACAAAAGCATAAAATTAAATACAAACCAAATAACAGACATTTATGTATTTTACAAAACATATCTCAAGGCGTTTCAAAAAGCGTGTGGGAAATGGTAGTCAAAAGAATAGAGTATTAGGAGCAGTGATCAAATGTTTGGTCAAAATGCTAAAGACAGCTACCAAAGAGGGAGAAGGAGGATTTGGATTTTAAAGGCTAGGTGGTTTGAGGGGAGCAAGGAAAATTGAATCAGCAATAATTTTAATTTATCATAACATTCCCACTAAAATATAGCAATATGACATTTGGAAAACCACAAAGGTAGTCCTAATTATAATATCACAATTTTAAGAAGACATTTTAAAAAAAAAACATGCTGCATTTAACAGCGGCTAATAGGTGTTCACAGCAATTTATGTCATTTTTAACTAATTTCCACTATGGCTTAATATTACAATAAAGACCACCACTGAAGTCATTGTTATCGCTTAGCCTGAAGGTTAGATCATTTGGAGAGACCAGAGTTGAAGAGAAACAACCTGATATTCCAGGAACTAGAGTTTGAAGCTGGTAAGTTTCTTTCAAAAATGAGCCAAGTGAAGATTAGCCTTAGTTAAATTGTCCCTTTTAGCTTCACTTCTTGCTGCGAGATGGACCCCATTTCACAAGTCCATTTGGTGGCTGCTGGAGAAACTACAGATGCGATTTTGGAATCCTACTTTGTCCTGATGCAATCCAAGAACAAGTCAATAAATTGGGCCCAGGATAAGTGTCAAAGAAAGATCAGGATGTCAGAATGAAATGGTCGGTCACTTAAAGATGCTCTCAGATATCTCCTAGCATACAGTCAGAGCAAAGATGGCAGGGAACACTATTCCTGATAACCATGGCACAGTGGATCAGTGGTTAGCACTGCTGCCTCACAGCGCCAGGGACCTGAGTTCGAGTCCAGCCTCGGGTGACTGTCTGTGTGGAGTCTGCACATTCCCCCCGTGTCTGTGTGGGTTTCCTCCAGGTGCTCTGGTTTCCTCCCACTGTCCAAAGATGTGCAGGTTAGGTGAACTGGCCATGTTGAATTGCCCATAGTGTTCAGGGATGTGTAGGTTAGGTGTATTAGTCAGGGGTAAATGTACAGTAAGAGGGTAGGTGAATGAGTCTGGTTGGGTTACTCCTCCTCTGAGGGTCGGTGTGGACTTGTTGGGCCAAATGCCCTGTTTCCATTCTATTCAATTCAGAACCCTAAATATGGAAATACTGGGTTATAAAGAAAGGAATCCAATGAGAAAAGTTTATTAGAAAAATTAAAACATGACAATCTATAAATATGTAAAGCAGAACATATAATTAGAATATGGAAAGCAATGCATGGACAATTTGGTTTGTAACATTTTAGGAAAATTTAAAAGAAGTTAGATAGTCCATTGTACAAGTGAGTGACTGAAAACAGGGCTGGAGACCCCAATGCTCATCTGACTCACAACCAATGTTTCTGATGTCTGGACCACACCGACCTTGCTCATTTACATGATTGCTGCATGCAGCCAATCGGAAATTCACCATTGAACAGCTGCCTACCCCAGCAGGGGCCTCAAGTTAGTGTAGGGCTAACACCAGTTAAAACTGGCCTGTGCTAATTAAAGGCCAGGTACACTCAGCTTGGAGCAGTTGCTCAAACTGCTTAATAAAAGGATCATGAACACATTAGAGGACTGAAATATGATACAGTAGGGGAAGAGGTGATACCCCAATGCTCTATGATGCTGCATCCGACTCCCTGGTGAAAAGGGGACGAGAACTGCACCAAGCACAGATGACCAGGAGACTCTCCAGACAGGTTCTGAGAAAGGTATTGGATATAGATAGCTGTGGCACCTGTAAAACAATGTATGAACAACCAGTTGCACCATCTACAACTGGGGCAGCCTGTGATCCTTGTGATAGCATGGCAGTTCTGAAAAGGAGTCAGACCAGACTCAAAACATTAACTCTGTTTCTTTCTCTGTAGATGAGTTTCTTTAGTGTTCTGTGTGTTTGTTTCAGATTTCCACTATCTACACCATTTTGCTGCTATTGTGATGCCAAGTTTTTGGGAAATGAAATATAACCGGATCTCATGGAATACAGAGATAGCATCAGTGACCTCCCTTATATAACAGTAAACTGGGAGAAGTTAAAAATAACTCCGGATTTAAGGAACAAATGTATACAAGCTCTTGATCACACAGTCACTCTTACAACCACTGGGAGTACCATCCTTGCCTAACAGGATAGCCTTAACAAGACAGAGACACCTGGCACATTGTTGCAGTCTGAGATTGATCCTGTGAACAGTCTGGGACAGAAGTGTTTCCTGCTAAAAACTCTTCTCTCGGAGGTTCTCTAGCACAGCTTTTTCTGCTCTGTGTTGACTTTGACAATGTTACTTTTATATAGTAGTTGAAAGGAGATGCAATCTACCTGGGCTCAGGTCTGGTACCAGGATCATTGCAGAATCCTTGAAGACAGGGCAATGCCACGCCACTACCTGAAGATTCCCATAAGTCTAAAAATCATTAAACACTTCTATATCTGCAACACCAGCCAGTAGAAATCAGTCAGCAGCTAACCTGAAGGCAGTTGTTGATTCCTTTAAACAGCTGGGGAGACCCTTCACCTGCTCAAGACACATTCAGTTGCCTATGTTTTAGAGATTAGCTGGAGCTACATGCGGATTGACATCACAATCTGCTTATTTTGCATCCTTCCATAGGACACTCCATGTGCTCATGCACGCTAATACTTGCATCAAAATGTTTAATAGCACATCTCGCACCAGAGGTTTACGCATGTGTTTCACATGCTATTTTAATATCTAAATGGCCACTTGTATCAACGAACATCTGATCACCAACAGAGCCAAATTTTGCCACCTTAAATGTCAAATGTCAGAAAATACACTTTTGTTACAAATGTCCAACATTTTCTATTGACAAAATGTCCTTGATAAAACATCATGCAAAGGTTCAATAAAACTAAAACTTTAGCTGAAAACCAGTATAACAAACAAACAGCAAACTTACAAACTGCACATTCTACTGACCTCACAATCTTCTGAATGAAGATTGAAAGAAGCAGCACACAACAGAGAATACTTCTTCGTGTTCAAACTGGAGGCATTTTGGAACTACTCGGAGATCATTCTGAAACTTTAAATCGTAATGCTCTGCTAACAGTTAGGGATCAGTTGAAAACAGCTAAAATTTACACTGCTGACTCAATGGAGATTTATTGCACACTAATTATTTGCACATGCCTTTATCAGGTCAGTCCACAGATTTCTTCCATACAAACTCAAGAGAACTGACTGTTGCACTGGCTGCCTGCCACTCTGTGGTTCAAGTAAGATTTATAACTAACCAGTTTATCATACTGTCACGCCATCCTGCTTTGAGACTCAGTTTTTTAAAGTGTTTATCTTTGGATTATGAAGAGGCTAAACAACTTATGGTATCCTGCTACACTGGAAACATTCATTGGAGCTTGCATTTTCTAGTGAACATAATTCATTTCATTGTGTCTGTTCTTGTAGCACACATGAAAATGAAAATAGAAGCAACTGCAGAATTGTTTGATCAATCAGCATGAGATTAGTATGCGGCACAGCTTCAATTAAGTAACAAATATTGTGATGATGCCAGAGGTGGGAAACTATCATTATGGGAGAGACTGGGGATACTGGGACTACTCCGCTCAGAGAAATGATTGCGCTGAAACCTACAAAATACTTAAAAGGAATATATTTTGTAGATGCAGGTAAAATGTTTCCCTTGATCGAGGGGTGTAAAAATCAAGGGACATAATCTCAAAGTAAGGGGAAATCCAGAGCACAGAGTTCAGGAGAATTCTTTTTTACTCGAGGGTTTTGAATCTTTGGAATTCTCTACTGCTGGAATGCTGTGGAAAACCCACTCATTACGAATGGTTAAAATAGAGCATACAAATTTCTAAATATCAATGACGCAAAAGGATGGGAGATAGTTTGCGAAAAAAGGACAGTGAAGGTGTGATCAGTCACAATTAGACTGAATGGCAGAGCATGCTGAATTTGTTGAATAACCTACTCCTATTGATAGGTTCCTACATCCTAACAGCAAAATTATGGTAAGAGTAAACTTAATAGTGGCTTTCAATATTATTAATTAACTACTTTAATAGGTCATTTCCTCTCAGTCAATTCAAATTTCTTACTGAGGCAGTAGGAAGAGAGGTTAGGAGAAATGTCTTAACACTGATGCTCCTTGGAGCTAAGAATTTTGTCAGATGAAGTACTCAAGGTATATTCCATTTTGTCTTTTAAAGGTAAAGTTGGATGAATATTTGAAGCAGAACAGACAGGGCTACAAGGTGAGAGCAATCCCCAATCACATACAAGAAATATACAACAAATCTGAAAATCTAAAACAAGCATAAAATGCTGGAGAAA
Organism: Chiloscyllium plagiosum; assembly: GCF_037043375.1. Taxonomy (NCBI): domain Eukaryota; kingdom Metazoa; phylum Chordata; class Chondrichthyes; order Orectolobiformes; family Hemiscylliidae; genus Chiloscyllium; species Chiloscyllium plagiosum. The sequence continues at coordinate 49,252,771 of NW_028270155.1, read as the reverse complement.
TGCAGCAGACTTGGCAGCAGCTGGACAGAGAAAAAATTGTTCAAATTTCAAGTCCAATCTGTCTTTTCAAACTGAAAAGGGTTGAAAAATGGTGGTTTTTTTTGTAATACTTTTGACCGAGGCCAAGAAGGAGAGATGGTGTGTCGGCTTAGTGCAAGTGACAAATTGTTAATGGGGTGAAAGAGAAAGACAGATGTAAAATGGGTGTAAATGAAGACATTTACAGTTTAAAGCCAAGTAACCAAGACAATCCCGCGTGTGTGGTTGTGGGGTGGGGAGGGAATCTTGTGTGTGTGTGTGTGTGAGAGAGTGTGAGAGAGTGTGAGAGAGTGTGAGAGAGTGTGAGAGAGTGTGAGAGACAGACAGGGAGACAGAGACAGACAGGGAGACAGAGACAGAGAGGGAGACAGAGACAGAGAGGGAGACAGAGACAGAGAGGGAGACAGAGACAGAGAGGGAGACAGAGAGAATGTAAGAAGAATGGAGGATTGATGTCATGAGGTTAGGTTCTGAAGTGGAATTGAATATTGGGTTCTTGAACCCGTAAAAGTGCCTCAGCAGAAAATGAGGCGTTGCTTCTCAAGCTTGTGTTTTGTTTTCTCAGAACATTGTAGCAGGCTCAGGACAGAAATGTTAGCCCGACAGCAAGGTGATTTATTGAAAGAGCAAGCAACTGAGAGATCAGGCTTGTTTAAAGACAGAGTGGAGATGTTCCACAAAACGGTCACCCAGTCTGCATTTGGTTTTGCCAATGCAGAGAGGATTGCATTTTGAGCATTGAATAGAAGGTCATAGAATCCCTGCAGTGTGGAAGCAGGCCATTCAGCCCAATCAGGTCCACACAATACAAAAGACAGGACTGAAAGAAGTTCTGCTTTCCTTGGAATGTGGGTTTAAAGCTTTGGACAGTGAAGAGGGAGGAGATGAATGGTCAAGTGTTACACATTTCCTGTGAGTGTATGGGAAGGTGCCACCGGACAGTAAAGAAGTGATAGTGATAAAGGGAGCCTGGGGTGTCACGCAGGGGAACGTCCCTGTAGTATGCCAATAAGTGGAGGGGACAGGAAGATGCATTTTGTGGAGGCATCCTGCTGGAAATAGTGGATAATCCTTTGAATGTGAAGAGAAGGATGGCAAGTGAGGACAAGTGGAACACTATCACTCTTCTGGGAAGGATGGGAATGGATTAGCACAGAACTGTGAGCAGTGGGTTGGAGGCTGAGGGTCCTGTAAAACACAATTGGGAGGCAGGGTGGGGGAAATCATCAGTTGAGGAAAATGGTCCTGTTTGAGGTACCCCAATGGAAGGTGGCATCATCGGAACAGACAACAGATGGAGAAAGTGGGAGATGGGAGTGCAATCCTTGCAGGAAGCAAGGTGTGAAGAAGCATGGTTGAGGTAATTGTGGGAGTTGGTGGGCTTGTAATGGCTATCAATGGGCAGCCTATCCTTTGAAATGGCAACAGAGCAGAAAAGGAAGAGAAGGAAAGAGTCAGAGATGGACCAGGTGAAAGGTGAAGGAAGGTTAAAATTGGAAGCAAATTGATTAATTTTTCCAATTCTGAAGAGAGAGAGAGAGAGACAGACAGAGAGAGAGAGGGAGACAGCAAGAAGCATGTCGATGTATCAGAGAAAGTTAAGAATGGGGTTTGAGTAGATTTGGAACAAAGAAAGCTCCACATACATAAAATAGACTGGCATAGCTAGGACTTTTTGAGTACCCATGGTCACACCTCTGATTTGGAGAAATTGAGAGAAGTTAAAAGAAAAAGCTGTCCAAAATGAAAACATGTTCAACCAGGCAAAGGAAGGTGGTGGTGGATCGAGACTTCCTTTCAAGAAAGGCATGGAGAGCCTTTAGACCATTCTAATGGGGAATGGACATCTAGACGGATTACTCATTCAGGATGAAGAGGAGGCTTTCACCTAATGCCTAAAGCATCAAATAGGGTTACCAACTGAGATCAAGTTGATTCCCAGCATGTGATATTCACAGCATGTGATATGTACTCAAGCTTCAGTCAGCAAACAATAAAAACACCCATCCTTGTGACACACTGCTATGCCCACTGGAAAGCAAAATCACTCAGTACCCAATTGGATGATGCTTGACTATCCACTAAACAGCTTTTTCCCTCACCCATTTTCACAACTTTTATATTTGGTAAAGAGAAATAGTCAAAAGATAATGTCAAACCTCACACCGTTTAAAACATATTCTACCTTTCTACAAAAGTGAAAAAGATCACCCTTATCTTCATTATATTCCATCCACCATGTCCCAGCCTATTCATTTAGCCCATCCATGTCCTTTTGAAACCTCCTCATAAATTTACATTCCCACACTGTTTGGTATCATCAGCTAATATGGAAATATTGTGGTTGATCCCAACATTCAAATAATTTATAGATTGTGAACCGTTGTGGACCTAGCACTGAATCTTCTGGAACCCCATAGTAAAATCTACTTCCTTTAACCCAATGCAATCTTCAACTCGTTTCATTAACCATGATTGATTTAACTTTGGTGAATGAGATCACCTTCGTCTAGGTTTGCCAGTACCGTTGCCACATCTTATAAATACTAATTAAACAGTAGAACAAAGATATTGAACTACAGAGAGTATTTCTTTCTTCTAAAACCTGGTGGTTCCTTACTAACTTCAACAACCTGGAAAATGTTTTGACATGCATAAAAATGCATAGTACATTTGGTTTCAGCAGCACTTTTACATACAGCTTTCACAAGACTTTCACATAACGGCTTTCTTTCTTTGCTTCAAACTTGAAACTCCTAATGGAGCTTGCATTTTGACACTGGGATTGAACGTGCAAAGGCTGCAGGTTTAAATATTGGGCTGTATTCACATAGTCTGAAAAAATCCATCTTCCTTTCCTCCTTAGAAATAATATTTTCTAATTTGCTTTAAATGCTGCATGCATCATATAGTTGTCAAAATCCAATTCAGACAGCTTCTCAATATTAGGGAGGAGAAAGTGAGGACTGCAGATGCTGGCGATCAGATTCAGGAGTGTGGTGCTTGAAAAGCACAGCAGGTCAAGCAGGATCTGAGGAGCAAGAGAATCGACTTTGAGCAGAAGCCCTTCATCAGGAAAAGAGCCCTTCCTGTTGAAGGACTTATGCCCAAAATGTCGACTCTCCTGCCTCTCGGATGCTGCCTGACCTGCTGTGCTTTTCCAGCACCACACTCTCGACATCTTCTCAATATCAGATTTATTCTCTTCATTGTTTAAGGACAGGACTGATATTTGTTTGAAAGCAGATGTCTCTAAAGCATACCACTTTATAAACGTATATAATGCAACTTGAAGGACTCTTACCTGCTTCCTCATTTTCAATACAGAAACATTAAGTAGAATTTAATGATTGTGGCAGTGAGCCCAACCATCGGCTTGAGAGTCAACATCAATCTCTCAATGGCTGTTCAAACCACCCGCCACCACCACACTTCCTGTCCTTACAGCTGAGTTCAACAGCAATCAGGCATTTATCAGGTTGGTGATAGGCCCACAGAGCTGATATCCTGCTTCAAGAGGTCAACAGTGCCACAAAGAGCACTGGCTACAGCTGGTACTGCAGTAGGTCCAGGCTGAAGATCATTGCTGGAAGAAATGTAGGTGAGGTGGGATCACCAGGAAGCTGTAGTAAGGGAAGTCAGTTTAAAAGGGGCAGGTGAGTGCCTTCCTGCTATCTGTCCTTGCCATCATTGTTGAGCATGGGCTGCCCAAATAGAAGGGATGACCTCAAAACTGTAGTCCACAGACACACTGACCACAGCTTACCTGGCACTTTGCCCATGATGTGCCATCTATCCACTGCTGGAGAACCAGTGGCAATAGGATCACACCCTTAAATGTCCACTTAAGGACCTCAATGGTCTATTGGGTGGGACAGATTTTCTCAAGCTTTCTTGCCCTGAACTTAATCAGGGGAAGTCAGGAACACTTTAGGATCTCCACCCAACACATGGCCACCCAATTATATGGCTCCCTGCAACTTCCTAGCTCACCTTTGCAGGGAACATGAACACTACCTATTGTGTAACACAGTCTGAGCTGATGGTCATAAGAAGTTGTTCTCTTTTCTACTCTGGAATAGAGAAGGAAGACCATTCATCGCAAAATGTAACTCTGTAGGAGGTATCATTGCACAGCAGCTTTTGGAATGCATCAGGAAATATTACCATCGGTCATGTCAGTTTCTCCAAAATTGAAAATGAATAGAGACAGTGCCTTTTTTGTTATACACTTTAAAAACACAACAGGATGAAAAGGTTTATACAGCCATTCTCTTCCAGAATGCTTGCTGGGTATGTAGCAGTGGAATCATTTTCCTCATCATTATCATGAAGGAATAAAGTAAGCCATGTGTAACCCCTTATGTCCTTAAAAAATCCTAAAGAAAAAAACTTTAATTTCCCTTATTTGAGGCATTCGTTCAAATGGAGAATTAAAAGTGTCTGTGATTTCAGAACTAAAACATTTTTTAACCCCTGGTTTTGTGTTCACAAGATGTATCTTTTAGCAATTTCTCTATCTGGTAGAATCTTTTTAAACTACTCTTACCACGGTTTTGATTTAAGTAACTAATGATGGATCACCTCTTTCTCCTATCTCTGCTGCTGTCACAAGACTTTCCCTAGTTTTGCCCCTAAATGTTTATTTTTGATTTTATCATAGAACATAGAACATAGAACATATAGAACATAGAAGAATACAGCGCAGTACAGGCCCTTCGGCCCTCGATGTTGCGCCGATCCAAGCCCACCTAACCTACACTAGCCCACTATCCTCCATATGCCTATCCAATGCCCGCTTAAATGCCCATAATGAGGGAGAGTCCACCACTGCTACTGGCAGGGCATTCCATGAACTCACGACTCGCTGAGTAAAGAACCTACCCCTAACATCTGTCCTATACCTACCCCCCCTTAATTTAAAGCTATGCCCCCTTGTAATAGCTGACTCCATACGTGGAAAAAGATTCTCACTGTCGACCCTATCTAAACCCCTAATCATCTTATACACCTCTATCAAGTCACCCCTAAACCTTCTTTTCTCCAATGAAAACAACCCCAAATGCCTCAGCCTTTCCTCATACGATCTTTCTACCATACCAGGCAACATCCTGGTAAACCTCCTCTGCACCCGTTCCAGTGCCTCCACATCCTTCCTATAGTATGGCGACCAAAACTGCACACAATACTCCAGATGTGGCCGCACCAGAGTCCTATACAACTGCAACATGCAACATGAAACTGCAACATCATATCTTTTAAAAGCTTGCACACTGCCATGCATGGTAATGGCTTTTAGCCCGTCATACTTAATGGAAAATCACTGATGACATAATGTGCATTCAACTGCGAATTCATTGAGTTTATGAAACCAATTTCAATATCTGGGATTATCCTATACCAGTTGTCATAAGTATGACAGTATGCTTTCTAAAAGAAAAAGCTCTTTAAAAGCTATTGAGTTAAAGGGTCAATATTATCCATTGAAAATTACAGCCATTTCCTAATATTGCTCATGAACCAGAGTGAAGCTTGGCTCAGAGGATAAAATGAAATATCACTGCCGTCACCATTAGCATTCAGAGTGGTACAGCAGTCAGACCACACAGCGGGATTCTCCAGACACACGCACACAGCACAACCAGTTAGTTGCTTCAAATCAGCCAAGCTCCTTCAAACAATAATTAACAAGAAGAACTCAAAACATTAAAGACGGCAACCTGTCGCAGACCTTTGGGGTGGCTAGCCTTCACTGAAACAGCCCTGCATTAATTTCAGCAGCATGATGGTTGAAGTAACACTGGAGGAAAGAAATCTCCGAGGTGGGAATGGGCAATCTTTATCACACAGAAATGTGATAGGTCAGTGAATACAGTACACAATTCAAAGGCAATGGTTTCAAACTTGTCAATGTTAGATTAGAAGGAGTTGAAGGTTATCTAAGCCTGCATGTCGGAAGATAATTTGACAACTGCAGGAGTTCTTAATCTAAATGAAAGAATTTACAGCAAGTGATGACTCAATTCCAAATAAACATTCCCCCTGTGTTGCAAAAGGCAGATCTTACGATAGAAAGTGTTGATAACAGCAGACTCTTGCAAAAACCAGAAGAGTTGAGAACCTTAACTCCAAGCTTCACTCTTCTGCTAATGAATGCATTGTGGAAATGCAATGACACAAACTCACTTCCCCAAGTTAAGCAGGATTTGAGAGGTTTTTTTTTCAAAACAGTTGTTTCAAGAGATGCGAGTCTCACTGGCTGAGCCAGGATTTATTGCCCATCCCTTGTTGCTTGAGAAGGTGATGGTGAGTTGCTTTCTTGAACTGCTGCTGTCCATGTGCTATAAATTGACCCACATCCCATTAAGGTTGGAATTCCAGTATTCTGACCCAATGATACTGAAGGAACAGCAACATTTTCAAAAATTTACTTGGAGGAAGTGAGTCTTGAAATTGATGGCGTTCCCCTGTATTTGCTGGCTTGCCATTCTAGATGATGGCAGTCATAGATTTGGAAGGGTGCTGTCTGTAGGAGCCTTGGTGGATTTCTGCAGCGCATCTTGAAGATGGTATACACTGCTACTGCTGAGCACTAGTGGTGCAGGGAAGGAAAGTTTGTGGATGTGTTGCCACTCAAGTGTCTGTTCTGTCCTGGATGGGCCTATACTTCACATGTTCTTGGAGCTGCACTCAACCAGGCAAGCGGATAGCATTCTGTCACTGTGCCTGACTTATGCCTTGTAGATGGTGGACATGCCTTTGGAGAGTCTTTATGCACTCTCAAATTTCTCCTCTGTCGATCTGAATAACAATAGCAGCATGGACCAGGTACAAAGAATTGTAGAGTGAATGCAATTTAAATCTTGTAAAATATAACAGAATTATGTATTTCATTCGGCACAGTGGAGATAAGATTCTGCCTAATGAAAGTATAACACATTTATAAATCAGTTTTATAAAGTTACCACAAGAGCGGTGATTATTTGCCTTTTGACAATATTGAAAAATTGAAATCCCTTGGCAAAATCTAGACACACTCCAAGGGGAGTTACTCCAAGCAAGGGTAACGAAATCTGACCCAGTAGTGAAGTGCAGGCCAGAAAATAAAATATTCTTTCTCAAGCACAATGTTCCCAACCAATGTGGAAACAGATGGTTGGATTCCTGCCCTGTTGAGCATGAGTTTCAGAAAAACAATGGACGCTGCCAATAGGCCCAGTAGATGAGTGCACATTGATAAGGGAAATCCCAATTTTAACGCCTGATCCACATTGAGCTAAATGACCTGCAGTGTATTTACTGACTTGAGTGGGAATGTAGTAGGGGCACTTTCACCAACGCAGTGTCTCAGGGCTAAGGAAGAGCAAGTCAAACAGAGATGGTGCTTCAGATTGCTATCCTGCTGGGGAGTGCGTGCAGTGGGTGAGGATAGGATTGAATTTTATTGCTTACAGCCCTAACTCATTTCCTGAACACCATATGTTTGGCCCTTTTTATATCAGGAGAAATACATTCAACTTTCAAGTTCAGTTAGCAACAGCCTCTCTATCCTGCACACCATGATTTTGGTTTTCTATGGTACTGGAAACATTGTCAATTCTCTCCCATTTCTATAGCTGATAACTCACACTGGGATATGATTCTATTGACATTACAAATCCCCTATTTTTCTTTTCATATGGTTGATGATAAACTGTATAGTATAGAATGCATATTTATTATATTTCTTTTATGTTGATTCATTAGGTGTTCCCTCACCTCTTCTGGGTAAACAGTTGCACAAGGGAGAATTTTAATTTTCACTGAGTCAATTATGCACATTTTAAAAGATTTGTATAGATGTGGTTTGGGGTTTGCAGAAAATGAAAGTCTCGTATCAGGTTTTTCCAAGAGGTATCTGTAGCTACCTGTGAACTCAATTTCGTTTTCAAAGTGCAATGTTGAAAGATATGCATGTGTTGCCAGTCTGTATAATTTCAAGTGGTGTTGAGTGTCATAGAGTCATAAAGACCTTTTGGCCCAATCAGTCCATGCTGACTGTAATCCCAAACTAAACGAGCCCCACCTGCCTGCATTTGGCCCATGTCTCTCCAAACATTTCCTATTCATGTACTTATCCAATTGTCTTTTAATTGTTGTAATTGTACCGGCATCTACCACTTTCTCTAGAAGTTCACTGCACACATGCACCAGTCTGTGTAAAAGAAAAAGTTGCTCCTCATGTCTTTTTTAAAATTTTTCTCCTCACACCTTAAAAATATGTCCCCGGTCTTCAAATCTCCCCACTCTAGGGAAAAGCCACCTGCCATTCACCTTATCTATGCCCTTCACGATTTTATAACTTTCTATAAAGGTCACTCCTCAACCTTCTACACTCCAGTGAAAGTCCCAACCTATCCAGCCTTTCCTTAGAAATCAAACCCTCCATTCCCAGCAACATCCTGGTGAATCTTTTATGAACCCTCTCCAACGTAATAGTCTCTTTCCTACAACAGGGAAACCAGAACTGGGCACAATACTCTGAAGAGGCCTCACAAATGTCCCGTACAACCTCAACATGACGTCCCAACTCCTATAATTCAAATGGTGTGAGCAATGAAGGCAAAGCTAAACAGCTTCTTAACCACCTTGCCTACATGTGATGCAAATTTCAAAAGAATAACGTACCTGAACCCCCAGGTCTCCCTGTCCAAGACCTTACCTTTAATTGTACAAGTCCTGCCCTTGTTTGTTTTTACCAAAATGTAATACCTCACATTTATCTAATTTAAAGTCCATCTGCCACTCCTCAGCCCACTGACCCAACTGATCAAGATCTCTTTGTAATCTTAGATAACCTTCCTCACTGTCCACTATACCACCAATTTTGGTGTCATCCACAAACTTACTAACCATGCCGTCCATATGTCATTCAAATCATTTATGTAAATGACAAATAAAAGTGGATCTAGTACTGATCCTTGTGGAACACTGCTAGTAACGGGCCTCCAGTCTGAAAAACAAACCTCCCTCACCACCCTCTGTCTCCTACCGTCAAGCCAATATTGCATCCATTTGACAAGGTCTGAATCTCATGTGATCTAACTTTGCTAACCTGGAGGGTGGGTAACTTGTTTGATTTGCTGCACTTCTCAAAGGATTGCAGCATCATGGCAAATGACTGAATAATGTGCCACAGGAGGGGCAGCCATCAAACTGGGGTTAATTTGAGGGTAACCAGCAATACCCCACCTTGCAGTGTTGGACATCTGGTCTATATCAGTAAAAACAAAAGTTCACAGAACATAAATTAATTAAAACTCCTTGGTACCATGCATGCAGAAATCATGCACTAAAATTGCACCAATAGTCTAAATGTTCCGATGAAAAACAATTGAGAGCTATTAGGTCACAGATTGCAGAAGTATTGAATTTAGAAGTTCAATATTAATCACACACGGACACAGATTTTGCACAGAACTGACCAATTTATGTTAATACCACATCTCAACATGGACACTGAATTGTAGAAAGGTCACATAGGGTTCCTCACCTAAACATTTGGTGCTGCATTCCTGAAAGACTCACATCTTTAAATGAAAAGACTTTAAGTTAAGCATCGATTTCCATAGAAATGAATGTTAAAATCAGAGTTTGGTTTGTAGCCCCTTCCTTAGCAAAGAAATATAAACTAAAATATTATACCTGTACTTTAAAGTGAAATGTAGCACCACTTGTCCTTCAAGTTCTTACCTGGCAAATGAAATAACTGTTCAATAAATTGACAAGGAAGAAAAATAAAATTCAATGATACTCTCAGAATGATCATGGTCCCTCCAGTGGCAGAGTTTGGTCTGTGCAGCTGCAGTACCAACATGAACATCTATCATTAGTTTTGATTTGGAGATGCCAGTGTTGGACTGGGATGAACAAAGTTAAAAATCACACAACCTCAGGTTATAGTCCAACAGGTTTAATTGGAAGCACTAGCTTTCGGAGCGCTGCTCCTTCATCAGGTGGTTGTCATTACAGCATAGCTAATAGTGAAGGGAAGATCAGACATAGAGCCTAAAAGAGAAATACAGCCTGGGGCAAGGCAATACTGGCAGGAGGCGGCCTGGGATATTTTTGGGGGGCAGGTTGCATAATTCGTGAGGTGCTGGAAGTGGGGTGGCCAACACAGACAGCAAGGCCCAATGGGGGAGAACCCGGGAAACAAGATCTAGGGGAGTAAGCTGCGACAAGGTTGAGACAGCAAGGCCATGTTGGAGGCAAGATCCATTATCTTGGGCCAGAATAAAACAGTGTCTGGGATGCAGACAGGACAGTACTAGCTACTGATTTGTGATGGGGACAGTTGCCTACAATGCTCACAAACAATGCTAAAACAAAAGTGGTGATGCAAAATGAAGAAACAGAAGCCCCAAAGAACACTCAATGTTAAAATGAAATAATGTTATGCAGGTCAATGTGAAATGCGGAGTTTCTGTAATTCCCTGCTGAAGTTACCATAAATAACATTCCACTTAGGCAACAGGCCATTCTTTTCAGACATGCAGTTTTAGGAGACAATTCAATAATCAGCCTGGATGGATTAGTTTTAATGGAAGATGCATTGTTTGGCAAGTGTAAAAGCAATCATTATGGGTTTCTTCTCACATTCAGCATGCTTTGAGACAGACTTGGAGAATAAAATAAATGAAAAAAATTAACCCTGACAAGCATCTCCTGAGCTTCTTGCACAACTGAGATAACGGATCAAAAGAAGTCCTTAAAAAAACAATATAAATGACTAAAAGCATTTTACCAGATGCACTGTTGAAATATTATCAGAAAACACATGTGGAAATTCAAAACAATTATCACACGTTCTTGATGCAGAGATATCATCAGCCTAGGATAGCTTAGTTCAACAGGTTGGAGCATTGATAGGACAATCTTTTCCGGCTGCGTACAATATTTATACTGACACGAAAACTGAAAGAACTGCGGATGCTGGAAATCAGAAGCAAAACAGAAATTGCTGGAAAAGCTCAGCACATCTGGCAGCATCTATGGAGAGAATCAGAGTTAACGTTTCGAGTCGTGACCATTCCTCCAAACTGATGGTAGCTAGGAAAAGATTTTTTTAATGCCAGAAATAGAGTTGGGAGATGGGGCAAGGAGTAAACAATAGGAAGAGATAGAGCCCAAAGAGTCAGCAGAACATTTGGACTGAAGGAGGAATGGATTACTGTCACCCAGGAGAAAGAATGGCTACTAATGAGGACAATTACTGGCTAACAATGCATTATGTGTAATAGCAGACCATGTGATAACAAGGCCTGGTGTTGGGGGGTTGGGGTAAGGATGTGGGAGAAGGTGTCTCAAGCCCTAAAATTGTTGAACTCATTATGGAGTCCAGAAGGGTGTAGAGTTCCCAAGTGGAAAATGAAGTGACGTTCTTTCAGTTTGCACTGAGCTGCACTGGAGCACTACAGCAAGCCTGAGACAGAGATATTGGCCAGGGAACACAGTGGTGTGTTGAAGTGGCTTTAAACTGATATCGTTTCTGAATGGACAGTAGTGAATTAGATCACACCTGAGAAGGGTCCTAAAATGGTCTGGTCCCTAGTGCTACAATCAATCAACAGGTCCATTACCACAGTCGCATGGGAAGCTGAATTTTCATCCCACCTAAAACAGCCATTTAGAAAACAGTGCAGGAAGGTTGGTGTCAAATTGCCTGTTCAACATTTCCATGACCCGTGAGTTAATGCCCACCTCAAAACAAAGAACATTGATTGTAAAATGATGCATGATAAATCTGTGAAGGTTTACAATAAACCCAGGAAATAGATAGCAAACTGATTCAAGTTCATGAAATGATAAGCACTGTTTACAGCAGTTATTTCCGAATTGGGGGGGGGGGTATGGAAAGTACTGACTGGAGTCCCTCAGGGACTACAATTGTTTCTAATGTACATAAATGACCTACACAAATTTCAAAAACTTGCATTACTTCCTGTCTTGAAAGTAGATAAATTGTCCAAAAAATACTACGTAGAATTGCAAGGAAAATGTGGGTGTTGAGCCATAATAAAAATTGTAAACGGTAAAGCTGTCATAGTCTGAGAGGACTGCTCTCTCATTAGAGAGAGACAACTGGTGGTGATTTAAGTGGAGCATAACCGTGTCTTAGTAAAAGGGAGAAATTGAAAAGGATGGTCTTTCACCGTAACCTCAGCCAGTACGGGAATTGAACCTGCACTGTTGGCATCACTCTGCACTGCAAACCAGCCATCCAGCCAACTGAGCGAACCAACCCTGGAGTAAAACCAAAGTATTGGCAGAATTTGTGGTTTAAAGCATCACAATAAAAGGAGGAGGTCTAAGCAACAAAAGTCACAGGAACCTATACTGGGGAGAGTGTGTGATGATGTGTAGACTCAAGTCACAGAAACAGAGGAGAAGAGTAATTGTGGTTTACAGAGATATGCAGGGAAAAAGATCCTGAAAGAAATCTAACACAACACTGAAAATCAATTCAGATCAACAAGAACAGAATCAACATGGCATGTGGCAGAATAAGGAAGGGAAAACAGAGTTTTGATGCACTGAAGTTAATGGAGAGAAAAGTACTGCACTAAGAGATGATACTTTTCCAAAGGATCTGCCAGCATCATATGCAGATCCAGAACTTATCCTTGACATCAAGGACAAGATGGAGCAACTTTATGTAAGACAGCCTCCAAATGAACACCCAATGAAACCCATTGTTGATTTCAGCAGATGGTTGAATTAATGTTTGGAGAAGGTGAAAGGAAGACTAGGGCCTTATATGGATCAGGAAGAGGAGGTGCCAAGTGGAGAGAGAGAGATGAAGGACCTCTTAAGTACAAAGTTGGACAGGAACAGAAGCTATTGGTGAAAATGTCCAAGCCATAATAACGGATGTGGCAAACATATCAAAAGCTGAAGTGAGACTGAATTTGGATTAAACGAAGTCAAACGTTCACAGGATGACATTTCTGAACCTAATTCAGGTTATTTCAGTGCTATGGGCGAAGTGGAAACCTGTTTGGAAAGATCCAAGCAGGAAATTACGGAAAAACAGATAAACTAGTTAAACGTATGGATGATTTCATATTAGGAGGTAAGAGCTAGAATTAAATATGCAAATTTTTAAAAAGCACAAAAGGGTTGAACAGAGGGTATCCTCAGTTAAAGTCAGGGTTGCATTCCTGAAAGTCACAACTCCAAGTAAAAACACTTTGTTTACTTTGGGTGACCACATTTCATAATCTTAAAGACGGAGTTAGGTTCCAAAGTACAATTATTACCCAGGCAAGCCAATATAGAATGTGAAATACAGTCCTGCAGTGGTGAGCTATTTTTAAGCTAACATAACTTACAAAATAAAAACAAAAATCATCAAAAATAACAAGGGTAAACCCAAATTAGACAACTCTCCTTAGTCTCTCGGAAACAAAATCACCTGTTTGAGAAGGATTTGTTTTGCTCTGGCTTGTGGATGTGGAAATGCGCAATGGACTTATTACGCAATCAGTAGACAGATGTGGCTTGGAAGGCAATGTTTTTTTTTGTTGGTGCTCTTTGAAATGAACCTTCTTGCATTTTGGTTGGTCTTAAAGGGTTGCTGGGGTGTTTAATATCTTCAGAATTACCTGAGGACATTCACAAGGCATTCGAGTGGAACTGACTTTGAAGCTCTCCAAATCACTCAATGCTGGATATTTTGGCTTGGGGATGCCCATACTATTCCACCATGTTTCTTGCCATTGGAATTTGAGAACCTTTTGAAAACACTGTTGGTTTTGAATTGAAGGCATGTAAGGTTCTGGTGAAGTTTGAGAGAGGAGGGGTCAGGATTACCAATAGCTTTGAAAAATGTATCCAAGGACTGATGAACAGTTCACTTTTACTTTTCCTAGTACATGTCCCGTAACAGCTAATAGCATCATTGAACAATCTGACACTCCACTCTGTTTGGATCATCCTAATTAATAAAGGATTTCCCATTACCTCATCCAGAAATTGAAAAATTCTTGCCAGATGTTTCCTTGACAACACTTGAGTGGGTGCAGTATCTCATTAGTTTGTTGACTGTCTGTCTCAGTATTATAGTCATCATTAGACAATTCTTTCCCATAGGATGTAAGCAATTCCACGTCAGCATCATCCACTTTAACAAAGCCAGCCTGCCTCTCAAAAGGACAAAACTTTACATGGACCTTCAGGAGAGTAGTACACGATTCTTCTCAGCCACAGACACACTCGGGCCACCACTGCTGCCACATGCTGTTCAGACACATTGTCATAACTTCATCCCAAGCATCAGAGGTATTACTGACACCCTTGGAAAGTTTGTAACTAGGTTGAAATAACTTGCCTGATAGGCACATTCTCACCATCTATTGTATTGATGAGTTGGGAGAAGCTATAGATGAGGCCCTGAATGTTGCTACTACACCCTGATCCATGAGCTGTATCGACAACTTTATGTTGGGTGGTAGGAAAAGCACTTTCATATTTTCAGAGCATTCATCGAGGCAAATGGACAATTATCCAATGAAACCACAATTGCAATGGCAATATGTGCTCTGGCACTAAATGCCCTCTGGGCAGGGATGGCATATAGAGAGAACCATTAGTGAAAGAGTGCTCCTACCATTCAGGCTTTTTTCTGGTGCTAAGTAACACACAAATGCTCCTTGGAATAACCCTCCCCAATGCACATGGTGTCTTGGACTGGCACACCACTAAAACCATGGGCTTAAAATCTCTTGCAGCATTCCCACCAAGCAAAATAGCCAGGTGATCTAGTCAGCTTTGAATCCTGGCACTGTCTTCTCCTCTTGCAAAAAGTGCCTTCGCATCTCCAAAATCACCCCATTCCCACGAACACTAGAAACATGTTTCACCAAGTTCAATGCCTCTCCAAGTGGGTAGGGAATTCATCAGCACCTCCTGTATCAACAGTAGCTGGCTCACCAGACAGACATTCTTATGTTGTGCTTCAGGAAAATAGTAGAATCACCTACCACTAGCAAGAAAATTCTGACTGTGAACTCCTACCCTAGTCATTCTGTATGTGCTGAGACAGGCTTCTCACGTTTTCTTGAATCGCTGTCAAAATAAGAGACATCAGCCACTGGTTCTGGTTTTGATCCAGGTGGCCAAGAGTTCTCCTACGCTCCCCCCGATGTTGGCTCCAGGTCGACTGACGTTTTGCTGCAGCATCACGGATAGTTCTCACCAGTGTTAAGGGCTACCCCTTTGATTGCTCTCTCTCCCCCCCCCCCCCAACTCGCTCTCACTTACAGCCACCTTAAAACATTGTTTTACTGCAAGGCAAATGGTTTTTCTTGATCTCCTTGCAGCAGCAGTCTCACTGCTCCCATTTTCTGGGCGTTTAAGGCTCATGTTGAAAAGGGACCGCAGCACAAATCTCAAATAAGGAATTTTAAAATTGTTCTCTGCCTCTCCAACAGACTCTAAAATCACTCCTCACCTTTGTGCAGTAAAAGCAGCAGCCCAGCAGCAAAATCAGCTCCTGCTCTCGACTGCACCTGTGGTGTGGAAAAACCAACTCAAAGAATCTCTAAATGAAAATTCACAGTCAAAGACTCATTATACCTGCAAGCAATGTTCCCTCAATACGACAAAATTGTGCCAATGCTGGGCTCCGATGTATGTGCAAACCCAGAAGTGCTTTAAAACTCCTTTAAACTGGAGTCCATAACTTTCAAAAAGGAAATG
The DNA here is from genome assembly GCF_037043375.1 of Chiloscyllium plagiosum. Classification (NCBI taxonomy): domain Eukaryota; kingdom Metazoa; phylum Chordata; class Chondrichthyes; order Orectolobiformes; family Hemiscylliidae; genus Chiloscyllium; species Chiloscyllium plagiosum. Next base: position 49,236,991 of record NW_028270155.1, on the reverse strand, counting down.
GAACCCAGAAATAAAACAGCATTGAAACAAAAACTAAAAAAAAACCGCTAAAAAGCACAACTTTCAAAGCAGTGCACCCATATTTGTGAATGACCCGGACACTGGCAGATAAAACGCAATGCAGATAGTAGGAAGTGCCGCAGACTGAATGGAAAACCAGACGATGGCATACTGCACAAATGGAGTTGTTACGACCACACCTAGGGTGAAACTCCCCAATTTTCTACAATCCCAGATGGAATATCCAGATTGCCAAACTCCTCTGTGGGGAGGGATGAACTAGCTCCCTTTCTTTAGCTACTTGACCCCTTGGTTGACTGGTCACAACAAGATTAATTAAAATAGGATCCTCTCCTTGAGAATACCTTTCCCCCCAAACCAAATAAATTGATGCTTAAAAAAAGGAGCCAATTTTACCTTGTTGAGTTCTTGAAAGAGAGCTTATTCGTTCTAAATAAAAGAGGAAATAATAACTCAACACATACATAGATTAGGGTCTCTACCTCATCCACCAAGGTAGTATGAGAGTAGAAACAGGAAAGGAGAGGTCACCCTTTTGGGCCTCCGAACAGTTATCTATAGGCCTCCGAACAGTTTCAGAGATTTAGAGAAAAGGATAGCAAAGATGATTCTCAATAGGAGTGAGTGTGGCAGGGTAGTTGTTTATGGGGTACTTCAACTTCCTAAATATTGACTGGGAATACTATACTTCAAGTACTTTAGATGGGTCAGTTTTTGTCCATTGTATGCAGGAGGATTTTCTGACACAGTATGTAGACAGGCTAACAAGGGGTGAGGCCACATTAGATTTGGTACTGGGTAATGAACCCGGGCAGGTGTTAGATTTGGAAGTAAGTGAACACTTTGGTTATCGTGACCACCTTTCAGTTATGTTTAGTGATGGAAAGGGCAAGAGTTATAGCTGGGGCAAGGCAATTACGATGCGATTAGACGAGATTTAGGATGCACAGAATGGGGAAGGAAACTACAGGAGATGGGCACACTAGAAATGTGGAACTTATTCAAGGAACAGCTACTATCAGACAGGGAGGAAGCTGTCGAGCGCAGGAGCCGTGGTTTACTAAGGAAGTTGAATCTCTTGTCAAGAGGAAGAAGAAGGCTTATGCTAGGATGAGAATGTGAAGGCTCAGTTAGGGTGATTGAGAGTTACAAACTAGCCAGTAAAGACCTAAAGAGAGAGCTAAGAAGAGGGGGGAGGGGACATGAGAAGTTATTGGTGGATATGAACAGGGAAAACCCTAAAGCTTTCTACAGGTATATAGGGATAAAAGAATGATTAGAGTAAGATTCAGGCCAATCAAGGACAGTAGCGGGAAGTTGTGCAGAGTCAGAGGATATAGGGACAGCGCTAAATGAATATTTTTTGTCAGTATTCACACTGGAAAAAGACAATGTTGTCAAGGAGAATACTGAGAAACAGGCTACAAGACTAGATGGGATTGAGGTGTTAGAAATTCTGGAAAGTGTGAAAATAGATATATCCCCTGGGCTGGATGGGATTTAGGCTAGGATTCTCTGGGAAGCCAGGGAGGAGATTGCCAAGCTAGGAGAAAGTGAGGACTGCAGATGTTGGAGTACCAGAGTTGAAAAATGTGGTGCTGGAAAAACACAGCAGGCCAGGCAGCATCTGAGGAGCAGGAGAATCGACGTTTCGGGCATAAGCCCTTCTTCAGGAATGAGGCTGGTGTGCCAAGCGGGCTGAGATAAAAGGTAGGGGGGAGGAAATTTGGGGGAGGGGCACTGGGAATAAGATAGGTGAAGGTGAGGGTGAGGGTGATAGGCCAGAGAGGGGGTGGGGGTGGACAGGTCGGGAAGAAGATTGCAGGTCAAGAGCGCGGTGCTGAATCCGAGGGTTGGGACTGAGATAAGGTGGGGGGAGAGGAAATAAGGAAGCTGGAGAAATCTACATTCATCCCATGTGGTTGGAGGGTTCCTAGGCAGAAGATGAGGCGCTCTTCCTCCAGGCGTCGTGTGGCCAGGGTCTGGCGATGGAGGAGGCCAAGGACCTGCATGTCATTGGCGGAGTGGGAGGGGGAGTTAAAGTTTTCAGCCACGGGGCGGTTGAGTTGGTTGGTGCGGGTGTCCCAGAGGTGTTCTCTGAAACGTTCCGCAAGTAGGCGGCCTGTCTCCCCAATGTAGAGGGGACCACATCGGGTGCAGCAGATACAGTAAATGATGTGTGTGGAGGTGCAGGTGAATTTGCGACGGATATAGAAGGATCTATTGGGGCCTTGGAGGGAGGTGAGGGGGGAGGTTTGCACTTCTTGCGGTTGCAGGGGAAGGTACCGGGAGTGGAGATTGGGTTGGTGGGGGGTGTGGACCTGACGAGGGAGTCGCGGAGGGAGTGGTCTCTCCTGAATGCTGATAGGGGTGGAGAGGGAAATATATCCCTGGTGGTGGGGTCTGTCTGGAGGTGGCGGAAATGATGGACGATGATACGATGTATCCGGTGGTTGGTGGGGTAGAAGGTGAGGACCAGTGGGGTTCTGTCCTGGTGGCGATTGGAGGGGCGGGGTTCAAGGGCGGAGGTGCGGGAAGTGGAGGAGATGCGGTGGAGAGCATCGTCGACCACGCCGGAAGGGAAATTGCGGTCTTTGAAGAAGGAGGCCATTTGAGTCGTTCGGTAGTGGAATTGGTCCTCCTGGGAGCAGATGCGGCGGAGGCAAAGGAATTGGGAATATGGGATGGCATTTTTACTGGGAGCAGGGTGGGAGGAGGTGTAATCTAGGTAGCTGTGGGAGTCGGTCGGTTTGTAGTAAATGTCTGTGTTGAGTCAGTCGCCCGAGATAGAAATGGAGAGGTCTAAGAAGGGGAGAGAGGAGTCTGAGATGGTCCAGGTAAATTTGAGGTCGGGGTGGAAGGTGGTAGTAAAGTGGATGAACTGTTCAACCTCCTCGTGGGAGCATGAGGTAGCTCCAATACAATCATCGATGTAGCGGAAGAAAAGGTGGGGGGGTGGTGCCAGTGTAGCTGTGGAAGATGGACTGTTCCACATATCCGACGAAGAGGCAGGCATAGCTGGGGCCCATGTGGGTGCCCATGGCTACTCCTTTGGTTTGGAGGAAGTGGGAGGATTGGAAAGAGAAGTTGTTAAGAGTGAGGTCTCCTCTACATTGGGGAGATAGGCCGCATACTTACGGAACGTTTCAGGGAACACCTCTGGGACACCCGCATCAACCAACCCAACCGCCCCGTGGCTGAACACTTTAGCTCCCCGTCCCACTCCGCCAATGACATGCAGGTCCTTGGCCTCCTCCATCGCCAGACCCTGGCCACACGATGCCTGGAGGAAGAGCGCCTCATCTTCCACCTAGGAACCCTCCAACCACACGGGATGAATGTGGATTTCTCCAGCTTCCTCATTTCCCCTCCCCCCACCTCATCTCAGTTCCAACCCTCGGATTCAGCACCATCCTCTTGACCTGCAATCTTCTTCCCGACCTCTCCGGCCTATCACCCTCACCTCCTTCCACCTATCGTATTCCCAGCTCCCCTCCCCCAAATTTCCTCCCCCCTACCTTTTATCTCAGCCCGCTTGGCACACCAGCCTCATTCCTGAAGAAGTGCTTATGCCCGAAACGTTGATTCTCCTGCTCCTCAGATGCTGCCTGGCCTGCTGTGTTTTTCCAGCACCACATTTTTCAACTCAGGAGATTGCCAAGCCTTTGGCTTTGATTTTTATGTCATCCTTGTCTACAGGAATAGTACCAGAAGATTGGAGGATAGCAAATGTTGTTTCCTTGTTCAAGGCGGGTAGAGACAACCCTGGTAATTATAGACCAGTGAGCCTCACTTGGGTTGTGGGTAAAGTGTTGGAAAGGGATATAAGAGATAGGATTTATAATCATCCAGAGAGGAATAAGTTGATTAGAGATAGTCAACATGGTTTTGTGAAGGGTAGGTTATGCCTCACAAACCTTACTGAGTTCTTTGAGAAGGTGACCAAACAGGTGAATGAGGGTAAAGTGATTGATGTGGTGTATATGGATTTCAGGAAGGCGTTTTATAAGGTTCGCATGGGACGCTACTGCACAAAATACAGTGGCATGGGATTGAGGGTGATTTAGCTGTTTGGATCAGAAATTGGCTCGCTGAAAGAAAGCAGAGGGTGGTAGTTGATGGGAAATGCTCATCCTGGAGTTCAGTTACTAGTGGTGCAACGCAAGGATCTGTTTTGGGTCCACTGCTGTTGGTCATTTTTATAAATGACCTGGATGAGGGCATAGAAGGATGTGTTAGTAAATCTGCAGATGACACTAAGGTCACTACAGTTGTGGATAGTGCTGAAGGATGTTGCAGGTTACACAGGGACATGGATAAGCTGCAGAGCTGGGCTGAGAGATGGCAAATGAAGTTTAATGCAGAAAAGTATGAGGAGGTGATTCACTTTGGAAGGAGCAACAGGAATGCAGAGTATTGGGCGAAGGGTAAGATTCTTGGTAATGTAGATGAGCAGAGAGATGTCAGTGTCCACGTACACAGATCCCTCAAACTTGCCAACCAGATTGATAGGGTTGTTAAGAAGGCATATGGTGTGTTAGCTTTTATTAGTAGAGGAATTGAGTGTTGGAAGCATGAGGTCCTGCTGCAGCTGTATAAAACTCTAGTGTGGCTGCACTTGGAGTACTGTGTGCAATTCTGGTCACCACATTATAGGAAGAATGTGGAGGCTTTGGAAAGAATTCATAGGAGATTTACTAGGACGTTGCCTAGAATGGAGGGAAAGTCTTACAAGGAAAGGTCAAGGGAATTGAGGCTGTTTTCGTTAGAGAGAAGAAGGTTGAGTGGTGACTTAATTGAGACATAAGATAATCAGAGGGTTAGATCTTGTGGACAGTGACAGCCTTTTTCCAAGAATAGTGATAGCTAGCATGAGGGGGCATAGCTTCAAATTGAGGGTGGTAGATATAGGACAGATGTCAGAGGTAGTTTCTTTACTCAGAGAGAACTAGGGGCGTGGAACGCACTGCCTGCAACAGTTGTTGACTCACTAACTTTATGGACATTTAAATGGTCAGTGGATAGACATAGAGACAAGAATGGAATAGTGTAGGTTAGATGGGTTTCAGATTGGTTCCACAGGTCTGCACAACATTGTGGGCCAAAGATGAGAAGTGAGATCAGTCTCTGGATCATTCATGAAGTGTAGGTAATGGAATGTAAATAGTTGAATTATCAGTTTAGAGATTCTAGGCTTTGCAGATTAGTTGAAATGTTTTTGTCTGTTTTATTTTACCTGCTTCACTGCCTGACTTTCCTGACTCAGAGACAGTGTCCTTCTTTTGTTTGGTTTCCTGTCGGAGGCTGTAGGACAGATTCAAGGCCCGCAGAATCAGCCATAAGGGTTGCTGAATGCACAGGCAGGATGTTTAGAAACCTGCTCTGGTTGACTGGAACTTTGTCGCGGTCACTTTGTTAAATTTTAGGCACTCTATCCCTCATCCCTCCCACCTATTCCCATGCTACCTTCATTCTCCATGATAACTTGATGCCAACCTGTTACTCATCCTTGGCTCTACACCAACTCACCCAGCGTCAACCATGGTTGGATATCACAAGCCATGCTGACATGATGTCAAAATCTAAATATCTATTGCAGGCTTTACAGCAATAAAAACTCACATTCATGAAAAGATCAGTCGGAACTTTCAAATCCTTTAAAATCCTAATTCCTTATAAAACCAAACAGACTTGTATTCATAACTGTCAAATCAAACCATGAACTTGGGACACTTCTATTGAGACAATTATAGGTCATGGAAAGCATCCACATATTAGTATTGGAATAATTACTGCCCAAAAGAGAAACAGATTCCAACTCTTATTGTCCAGAGCAAGCTTATTTTTATTTGAAGAAAAGGGTGGGATTTAAATACCTTCACATCATGACAGTTCTACAGATCGCATGTACCCTTCAATGAGCATTCACACCTACCTTACAGAGTTGTGACTCCCATACTAGAGGTGAAGGCCCTTATTAAGGTGGACATAGGGTCAAGTTGCTGTTAACTGTTAGATTCCTTCACATGGGAATCAAACTCTGCCACCTTTCGCCTGCTGATTAAGATGGCAGCTGTCAAATGGTGGAAGAAATTCCTAACCATTATTTTAAAGGTTCATGGAGATTTTGTGATTCTGCAAAAATCTGGCCCCCAGAACACAGTTTCTCTCCCAAACACTCCAACAGACAACATATCAGAAGCTCTTCTCACATGGAGTTAAAGGTACAGCTTGCATCACACCTGGAGCCAAGCTCCACCTAAAACAAAGCACCTCTCCACAGTTATCTTCAATCCAATACGCTCAGTAGCTGTGTGAAACACCAGCCAGTCAGTCAGTCAGCTGTCCACCAATGTGTAAAGTATATGACAACTGCATTATTTGTGTCAGTCACACTGTTCAACATCTTCAAGAGGATCTGCCACATCATCTTTCCAGTAAAGGAAACTTTTACTAAATGCCAGCATGCTTCTAGGTGCAACTGATTGCACATGTCAGTATATCAGAACATCCTTCTGGATAGGCAGGGATTTCACTTGCTGAGTGCTTATCTGGGGCACATGAAGCTACATTACTATACAGCTCAATGTGGAATATTTGGATATCTGAAATAACATTTCCATTTATACTAGTCCCTTATACCAACTTCACAAAAAAAAGGAAGGGAGGTCAGAGTCATAGAGTTATAGATGTCTGCAGACCATGCTCAGTACCTTCATTCACTTGCCTACTAATTAGATCAGCAGTGCTATTAAGTTCATGGTGCCACTCAGATGTTGGTGGAGCACACACAGATTCTGAAGGCAAGCAGTAATTTCTAACTGGTACAACACAGTCAACTTATGAGCATTCATAAGTGGGAGTTATTTTAAATGGGTGAAAGAGGACTGAATGGGCTATCTCAGGAATCAAGACTGTTGTTTCTTGTTTACACAATTAACCTCAATTCAGAAATTTAACAGCAGGTGGATAAACCATTCCCCCATCAAGTTAAAAGAATTTCAACTGGTCCTGCAGGGTCCCAATTGGCAAGCTAAGCATTAAATCAAGGTTATCTACTCACTGATCTCAGACTGTATGTTTCCTGCACTAGAACAGGATCCCCATGTCATCACCCTTTAAAACACATGGTCGGCACAGAGCCTACTTGAAGTGATTGGGAGTGGCCAGCCTCCCCCCGTCGTTTCTTTAAACTTGCTCTTCCTAAAACATCAAATCCCCTGATGCTACAGAACCAAACTGTGCATACACTTTTTGAGAGACTATAGTTACATTGTATATAGATTTCCCAAAGAAGTAATATTGTAATCTTAAGAAAAGGACTCTATGCATAAGAATCTTCATTTTTTGGCTCAAATTATTAATTGACTTGAAGATCGTAGCATCTGAAAGGACTCACCTTTGAAACTGGGATTCAGTAAGTCTTTACGATGAGCACAGAATAGTGCACTCCCATATACCAGATCAAGTGCACAAAGCAGAAGATGATAGGAGTTAACAAGATCATCACTGATCATAGGGAAATTTCCTATTGAAAGAAAAAAACAAAACCTGTTAACACCCATTATAAGCACAACTATCTACATTATTGGGTCTTTATAAATCTGTACCAAACTTGTTAGCTTTTTTGCTGTGTGAATGCTTTCATGAACTATTAAATCATGTAATTTCTTATTTGAAGATTCAGACAAACTATTCTATATTTCTGGATTAGAAAATAACCTTTAGGCAAACTAAATACATTTACGCAATAGATGATGAATCTCAGTATCCCCATCGTGATAGTAATGACTTCATGGGCAGAAGGTTTTGAGTTTTGTAATTCCCAATTCTGGCTGGCTATGGTCAAATTTAACATTTCTCAACAAGTGCAATTTCACTTTTAAATAATACCCAGCAATGGGACTGGAGCAAGTGTGACAACAGCTTCAGCTTTCTGACTGAGGGTAAAATAGACAGCAACACTGATAACATTATTCGGCCCCCAAAGAGAAAAGTAAATCTTTTAAACATTGATACATCTCCGAATTGCAATGACATTATCTTGAATATCACCACGGTAACAAAGACACTTATCAAGTTCCACCATCTGTGAACTAATGTTTCAACTGAAACAAATGGCTCATTGTCCTTCTGAAATATGGATGTTTTGTTGCCGGGTTAATTGTTGCTCACCTCTCTCGTACTACTTGCTGGCAACACTTCCACAAATAATTGACTTCTTCATTCACATTGTGGCCATTCTTTACTCATTTGACAATGCTTGCTGGCAATTATGTTCATGTCTGATGGTGGGAAGATATCAATTGCCATAGCCACTCTTGTCCACATCTTATGTCCCTTCCTAGCAGTCATGAGATGCCATTCAGTAGCGATTGAAAAGGGTTGTTAAATGTTTGTCATTACCGCAACAATTTTTTGCAGCACAACCTTCCCAAACACTTTGATTCAGTTTGAGACTTGGCTGTCCATTTACTAACTGAAGAAACCTGATGACTTTTCCTTGCTATTTTTTTCCTTCATATTCCTAATGAATTCACTCTAATGACAGAATGCTATGGCCAGAAAACACACTATGCTCCTCAGCCCCTCCAACTGCCAATTCAATCTCCTTTGACAAATAAATGAATCCAATTCATTTAGTGTCATAGAGTCATAGAGATGTACAGCATGGAAACAGACCCTTCGGTCCAACCTGTCCACACTGACCAGATATCCCAACCCAATCTAGTCTCACCTGCCAGCACCCGGCCCATATCCCTCCAAACCCTTCCTATTCATATACCCATCCAAATGCCTCTTAAATGTTGCAATTGTACCAGCCTCCACCACTTCCTCTGGCAGCTCATTCCATACACGTACCACCCTCTGTGTGAAAAAGATGCCCCTTAGGTCTCTTTTATATATCTTTCCCGTCTCACCCTAAACCTATGCCCTCTAGTTCTGGACTCCCCGATCCCAGGAAAAAGACTTTGTCTATTTCTCTTGCAGCATTTTTCCATTGCAGAAATGTAAATACTGCATTGGATCATGCGTCGAGGTGGCAGGATTGTGTGCTTATCGTGAACAGAAAGAAATATGGCACAAGAACTCACCACAAAAAGGGAGGAGAAAAATGGTGAGTAAATGGCCCTTAGCCATACTTGTGTCTTATTGTGACTCAGCCAACTACTGGAGCAGAAATTATGGGATGGGGACACATCAACATTGACTTGAGTAAAACTATTTTGCATTCTACACAATGAGCTCATGTATGAGCGCGTATATATGGGCATGGAGCTTTGATGAGCCAAGTTAAAAACTGCACTCAAAGTAAAAGTAGAAGAAAGAAAAGATTTTCCAAAATGGTTACTGATGTGTAACAAATTTCTTTTAACCTGTATATAAAGGGTATTTAGCATATCACGATTTGCATGAGAACCCTTAACATATAACACATTGAACTAAGCTATCTCTCAGGTTTGTATCTTATATGTGTTGCTTATATTTGAGATGCTGCCCATTGTTACAACCAGAAAACAAAAGAAGAGAAAACTAGTCAGTTTCTTGACCTTGAAATCTATTCCTGTTACAAAGTACTCCTGAAGGACTTGAGTTTACAAGCTGATTTAGCTATCTAGATTTCTTTACCTGATCCTTACCTTCTATAGGGAGTAGATGTGCAAAAGTCTTAGACCACAATACCATGTCTTAAAAGAGCACAGGCCACACAACAGTAGACCAGACCCCAGATTAATTCAAAATCGGTGCCAGTACAGTTCAGCTGATAAATACACATTGGCTCAAATATTAGACTATTAAAATAGTAACTAATGACACTAACAGATAGTGAACACACAAACATCTACCTCAGTATATGTGGCTTGGTTAGAGGCATGCAACTGGATATCCTATGTCTTACTGCAAACAATGACATGGGATACCTTTATTTTTAATGTTTGGTTTTATAAAATATAAAATTTGAAACCTTCCTGCTACACAAAACATCATTTAACAGATAAAACACTCAACGCAACTCATCTACCGAATTTTACTCACTCATGAGCAAACTTCCTAAAAGAGACAGCAGCTGTTTGAGTGATTGGAGAGTTTCGACAAATGCACTGAATAAATTATGTATGTTCACATTTAGATTGTACCAAGCATGTGCCTTTTATACACTATTTACTGAATCTGAACAGATTAAAAATTCCACTGCAGAATGGAGAAAACTAAACCATCCATAAAGACTGCAGAGTGAAAATGTTTTTCTCAAGACCACAAGCATTCCCACAATATACTGGCACCAACCCTGGAACAGTGCATTTGACATAAAACCAGCCATTACCTACATAGAGGTGAAAAATTTCCACTCTGCTAAAACTAGATAGGGAACAGCAAGACAAGGTAGGGCTGTCAACATTGAAACTGGGATTAGGGGGTAATTAGTTCAGGACTGTGGTGTCAGTGATGGACAATTTTCCATGAACAATTAGATACAAGGGGACATAAAATTTTAAAAATTAGACTAAAATGCCCAGTATCCTTACAAAAGTCACGATACCTTTAGTTTGTCCCAGTACCATCTATTTAAGCATCACTATGAGAAATGCGGAGATGGCTACTGGGTGACAAGTCTATCCATTGACTTACATGGCTCATGACTCTGATGCATATCCTGTGCACAGATAATGAAAGCCATATTGCCACACAAAACATGATCAAACCAACTACTGGTGTCCTTGGAAAACATTTCAGCTCCTTGGACTACCTTGGAGGAACACTGTTGTACTGGACAGTGCATGTGGTTGCTGCCTGGTGTAGAACCTCACCATCATGAAGGAACAGTCTTTGCCATTTGGTAATATGGGTTTAGGTTTACTTTAAGCTAAGTTTGAGTTGTGTTGGTGGTTTTGAAGGGTTTGTCACTGCGAGGTGTACCAGATTTCTCACCACATCTTACCATACCCGGCCCATTAGTGGCCTATGATGTCTGCTGGAGTCTCTCTCATCCCATTTCCATTCATCTTTCGCGCACACCATTCCCAAAACCAATTTGCTACTTAGCAGATATCCCAGAATTCACTCACATCCCATCCATCATCTTGAAAAGTCCCTAAGCACCAGGACAAACTCTATCTACTTCTCTCTCATTAAAGAGTAAACAAAGCACATTAGGGCAGAAAGAGTCAAGACAGGCTGACAGGGCTTGATCTGACTTGAGAAACTGCCTTCCACTTATTGTGCTGGGCCATCTTGAGCGAAGGTCTGATGATAGCCATGACAAGCTTGATGACTTGCTTTCTGTGCTAAACAGCATAGCAAGACAATGGTGATATGAACATGGTATTCTTGGTTGAGGGGGCAAAGTGCAAAAAGGCAAGACACTGCAGCGAGCATCTGGGTAGAGTCAAAGCATACTGTCATAGCGAGCAAAGTGCCCAGAGATACAGTCTGGTCCTGTCAAGCGGATGCATATCCCTGGCCACACAGTGTCCTTGCAGTTGTATTTCAATAATAGTTACCTGCGCAGCATTAAAGTGTAGAAGCATACAGTATATGAATGGGAGCTATGCCATGAGGGCTCAGAGGGGCTAGCAAATGCCGGAAGCCGACATCCATGCCCATGGGGTGAACAGGGCTGAGCCCGTGGTGCAGAACCTGAAGGATTGGTGACTAAATTCCAACATGGAAGGTAGGTTGGATAACGTGGTGAGCTAACATTACCAGGTATATGCACTGCTTTCCTCGTCAAGTTTCCCGACATTTAGTTTGTGTCGCATGTCTGTTAAGGTGGAAGTCTAAAGATTAACGAGGCGGCTTCTGCCATTAATAATCTTTAATTCCCAGTGTCTTACTGCTGTCGAGTGAGAATCTCACCATGTCGCTTCTAAAAAGCATCGAGGATGATATGAGATGGTCTCAACATCAGGATGGGCCTTACCACACTCATCACCCTATTCTATTACACAGCTCACCAGAGGCCATGTGGTGATTCCACCATAGTAATCAGTGGAGGAAGGGATGAATGATATTAAATCAAGAGGAGGCAATCATAACAATTCACTTCTGGCTAAGCTACCGGTGTTGAGTGAATTTGATCATTGTACCAATGGATTCAATCCAAATTCCCATCACCTATAGCACCAGACCTTCACTTCCTTAGTTTACTGAACATTCTGAGGTGACAACAGTGCTAAAATAAAATCAACACAAAACAAATATACTAACAAAATTTATCAAACCATCCCATATTTCATACAAAAGTTGTCGTCCCTTTTGCACATTTTCATAGCATCCATTTTACATGTTGCCATTGTAATGATCCCACTGATGGTACTACTGGAAAAGTTAGATCCCAGAATGAGATCCGGAATGATAGGTTTTGTTTTGAAATTAGTTGACATGATGCTGAGTCACTGAAACAATCACACAATACTGCAGACTTTCTTAAATAGAACAGAACTTTATTACACAAAAGATTAAAACAAATAAAGGCACATCTTGATTAGCATACCAGACATAGAATACAGTTAAAAACACAGCAAAGCAATGGTTGTTTCTTTCCTAACAGTATTAGAGAGATTCAAAACCAGAGAAATTATTGCTCCCTATAAATGTTTTAGTTGTACTTGACTGATTCTTTCCATTTGGTTTCCTCTGAACTGATTTGATGTCTTACATGAATACTCACAAAACTGAGAGCTGAAAATTTCCTCAGCTTCTAACAAACTGCAGATATCTAACCAAGCATTCCTGGCTTGGAAACTAAACAAACTAAAAACTTTTCTGGATTAGTGGTGCTGGAAGAGCACAGCAGTTCAGGCAGCATCGAAGGAGCTTCGAAATCAACGTTTCGGGCAAAAGCCCTTCACCAGGAATAAAGCTTTATTCCTGATGAAGGGATTTTGCCCGAAACGTCGATTTCGAAGCTCCTTGGACGCTGCCTGAACTGCTGTGCTCTTCCAGCACCACTAATCCAGAATCTGGTTTCCAGCATCTGCAGTCATTGTTTTTACCTCGTTAAAAACTTTTCTACTGAGTTAACTTATTCCTTTAACTGCAGGAGGTGGTTCCCAGTGCAGAAAGGGGTAGTGTGTTGACACAGGTGTGGTGGGCCGAAGGGCCTGTTCTGGTGTTGTACTGTTCTTTAACTTCCTTCTTGCACTGTTCAGAAGTTCGCAGACTGCTCCCTTCTCTAGTAATGCTAACTACCTGTCTCAGTTCCTCACCTCACTTGCTACTTCTAGATGATGCTGACTAATGCCTTCCATTGCTGGCTCTTACTTCAGTACAGGGAAAGAAACTGTTTGGTGAGTGCTATATTTTTCAACCAACCTAAGTGCAATGAAGTTTTTTTTTGAAGCTACCATATAACAAGTCAATTCAGCCATGTGAAGTGGTATGTGTGACATCACGGATCTTCACTTTGCTCTCTTTAACTCTTGATTAACTTCATGATTTGCTTCCTGCTTTTCTCATGCAGAGTCTCTCAACAGTTCATTTTGTAATGTGAGCAAGGATCACAAAATTTGCTTAGCTCACACTGGAAGCAACAAGCGCAAAATTATACTGCAGCATAAGTCGGTACATTCACATTAAGGTCTAATCAGCTTTTGCACCCTTTGTTCTGTGAAAAAAAAAAATCAGCAAACCAATATATATATATTTTTACATATATTTTGTGGGCGGCACGGTGGCACAGTGGTTAGCACTGCTGCTTCACAGCGCCAGAGATCCGGGTTCAATTCCCGCCTCAGGCGACTGACTGTGTGGAGTTTGCACGTTCTCCCCGTGTCTGCGTGGGTTTCCTCCGGGTGCTCCGGTTTCCTCCCACCATCCAAAGATGTGCAGGGTCAGGTGAATTGGCCATACTAAATTGCCCGTAGTGTTAGGTAAGGGGTAAATGTAGGGGTATGGGTGGGTTTCGCTTCGGCGGGTTGGTGTGGACTTGTTGGGCCGAAGGGCCTGTTTCCACACTGTAATGTAATCTAATCTAATCTAAAAAAAATGTGGGGACCCAAACATATTCAACCTGAAAACTGAACAAAGTACTTTTGATTGCTCTTCCATTGTTTGTGGAAATAAATTTATGATTTTAATGATGTCTGTGTAAAATTAACAAATATCAACACTTAGTGCTTAAACATAGGAGCTTTGAGGGTTAAGCATTGCTGATGATGGATAAAAATATTATGGGGATGACAGATGGTTCAGAAGTGTTACATATATTTTGAGAGAGGCGGATGAATGGTGAAAACATGTTGGGAAGTGCCTAATGGCCCAAAGGAGGTCCTGCAGTTTGGGTTTTATGTTAAGCTGCTCTCCAAGTCAAAAGGGTGAAAGACTGAAACAACCTTTTTTTTATTCTTGGCATCTCCTTGGCTCACTGATCCTTAAATTACCTCAAAAATAATTGTAAACCCTGAGGCACCACTCCACCATTGACAGACTTTTGGCTTCCTTTCCACCAGTCCCACATTCCAAAGCCATCACCCAAGTAATTCTTCAGTTTCACAAATAATATTTACTTCACCTATATTGTTCTTACAAAATCATCAACAGGAACAGCACAGCAAGTTAGCCATTTTCATTATAAAATTGATTTCTCCAGTTCGTATTCCTGTCATATTTTCCTGGCACATCTCAACAATTATGTTCAATATTATCACACTTTTGAAGAAAATAATTGTTATGGACCAACCCCTCCTCAAAATATTCAGAAGTTAGGGTCTAGGCCCTAACATTTTATAGGTAAATGTAAGGGGTTGTGTTACAGATGCAATTTGCTTGGTCATACTACACAAAGAAGTTAAGCAAAACATAATATATTCATACACTATTGTTAAAATACAAGAAAAAAATTAAAATGGCTTAGATGCAACAATTGAAATGCTTAACAAAACAATAGATACAGTAATTATTACTAATTAACTGTTCCAATATAGTAACATTCCATAAACACACCCTTGGCAAATGTAAAATCAATAAAATAGATTGTTCCACATGCAAATTCTAGTAGCCAAAGAGAAAAAACATTTTAAAAAAAACTGAGTGTGGCAAGGAAAAATGTTGGACCCCTCAGTCCAACTCATCCATGCTGACCATATAGCCTATATAAATCTAATCCCATTTGCCAGCATTTGCCCCATATCCCTCTTCATATCCCCATCCAGATACCTTTTAAATGTTGTAACTGTACCAGCCTCCACCACTTCTTTTGGCAGCTCATTCCATACACACATTACCCTTTATGCGAAAAGGTTGCCCCTTAGGTCCCTTTTACATCTTTCTCCTCTCACTTTAAATCTACGCCCTCTATTTTTGGACTCCCTACCCTGGGGAAAAGATTTTTTACTATTTACCCTACCCATGCCCCCCCATGAAGGTCACCCCTCAGCCTCCAACTTTCCAGGGAAAACAGCCCCAGCCAGTTCAGCCTCTCCCTGTAGCTTAAATCCTCCAACCCTGGCAACATCCTTTTAAGTCTTTTCTGAACCCTTTCAAGTTTCACAACATCTTTCTTATAGCAGGGAGACCAGAATTAAACACAGCATTCCGGGAGTGGCCTTACCAACATCGTGTACAGCCACAATGTGACCTCCCAACTCTTATGCTCAATGCACTGACCAATACAGACAAGCCTATCAAACATCATCTTCATTACTTTGTCTACCTGCGACTGCACTTTCAAGGAAATATGAAGCTGCACTCCAAGGTATCTTTGTTTGACAACACTCGCCAGGTCCCTATTATTGAGTGTATATCGCACAATAAGAAAGAGAGAGAAAAATACATTCTCCATGAACACAACTTACTGCAACAAGAATGTCTTTTGACTGAGCTCCATATGTGCCTTTGCATCTGGAACAGCAATGAGATTTTATAGCCTTGAAGCAACACACACATCACTTATTCAAATGTTCCTGATATTATAACTTAGGATAATAATACTGGTTCTACCAATACATATTAAAGAAGAAATCTTCTGAATGAACTAATTTGTTATACAAAAACAAAAACTAGCCTTCTAAAACATCACTTGGCCACATCTATAAGTAATATTAAACTACAGTGATATGATCACAACCCATCACAAGAATTCAAGAAATTATTTTCTAAGTTCCCATTGGCTGCCTGACAAATGCAGAATATAAGAAGGCTGTTGTTCTTATAAAAGAATCAGGAGCAGAGGGAAGCCTTTCAGCTCACTGCATTTGCTTTACCAATGAATTATCTGATAATCTTCAGTGCCTTTTCCCCCACCCCCTCAATTCATTATGTGATTAAAAATGTCTACTTAATACTTGAATATACTTAATGACCCTGTCTCAACAGCCTTCTGCAGCAAAGAATTCCATGGATTCACCACCCTCAGAAGATAAATCATCATCTGTTTTAAATGTGCTATCCCTTAGTTTAAGATTATGCCCTCTGCTACCAGGCTCTCACACAAGGCAAAACAACCTTCATGCCCACCCTGACAATTCTTCCAAGAATCATACACCTTTCAATAAATATTGCCTCTCTCTTTTCAATATTCCAATTAGTACAGGCTCAATCAACTCAACCTCTCCGTATTTTACAGGCCCTCCACTCCTGGTATCAGCCCAGTGAGCTTTCTATCAGCTGCTCCAATGCCAGTATATCTTTCCTTAGATAAAGGAGCCTATAACAGTCCACAGTATTCCAGATGTGCTCGGATTTATGCCTTTTATAATTTTAGCAAAACCTCCCAACTTCATTCCAATTGAAATAAAGGCTGGCATTCCATTTATCTTGCCTATTACCCATTAAACCTGGCTAATTTTCTTTGTGATCCATGCATGAAGATACCTAAATCCTGCTGTTCTTAGTTTTCTGCAGTCTTTCTCCATTTAAATAATATTCAGCCTCTTTATGCCCCCTGCCAAAAGTATATAACTTCCCATTTCCCCACTTTATATTTCGTCTGCTATTTCATTTTGCTCACTTATCTAACCTGTGTCTATCTCTCTGCCGACTTGATCATCCTCACCAATTGCCTTCACACCTATTTTTGTCTCATCCACAAACCTGGCTAGAGTACATTCACTTTCCTCATCCAAGTCATTAATCTACATTTCAACTAATTGCGGACCATCATTGATCTTCGTGGGAATCTGCTAGTTTCAGCTAGCCAGACTAATAATGTCCCTTACCCCAACACTCTGGTTGACGAGTAGAAGACAATCATGTATCCATGCTATTTTACTACTGGCACCATCATGAGCTCTTCTCTAAAGGAGTTGAATGTTTAACATCTTATCAAGCACATTCTGAAAATCCAAATCCAGGACCACTTAGACCCTCCAATCCATGACAATAGATTTCAGATGCAAATTCCACCACCTGATTTCTTGGTCCATTCCTCCATTTAGATACACCATTGATAAAATGTGAGAATGACCAAGCAAAGAATATTCCTACATTGGACCACTGCAGCAGCACCAGTAGTAACAACAGAAATGAGTCCATAAAACCTCATCTAATAGTTCCAAAGAGCTGTATCAGACTCAAAGCTTTAACTTTATCTCCATCTTCACAGATGAAGTCATACAGCATGGAAGCAGACACTGTGGTCCAATCAGTCCATATCAACCATAATCCCAAACTAAACTAGTCTCTCCTGCCTGCGCTTGACACATATCAGTCTAAACTCTTCTTATTCCTGTGCATTTAAGTGTCTCTTAAATATTATAATTGTACCTGCTTCACCATTTCCTCTGGCAATTTCAGTCCACATATGAACCACTGCGTAAAAACGTTGCCCATCATGCCCTTTTTAAGTCTTTCGCCTCTTGTCTTAAAAATGTGCCCGCAATCTGGAAATATCCCACCTAAGGAAAAAAGACACCTGCCATTCACCGTACCCAAACCCCTCTTGATTTTAATAAAGTCACCTCTCAACCTCTTGCTCTCCAGTGAAAGACGCCCCAGCCTATTTTTACAACTCAAACCTTCCATTCCCAGCAACATCCTTGTAAGTCTTTTCTGAACCCTCTGTAGTTTAACAATAACCTTCCTACAGGACACAGTATTCCAGAAGAGGCCTTACTGTTGCAAACCTTGCTGAGTTCCCTCAGCACTTTGTCACCATTTTCCTCATTGGGAATTGACACAGTATGCAGATTCAGTTGGCAGTTAGGAAGACAAATGCAACATTAGCATTCATTTTGAAAGGGCTAGAATACAAGAGCAGGGTTGTAGTGCTGAGGCTGCATAAGGCTTTGGTCAGACTGTATTTGGAATATTCTGAGCAGTTTTGGGCCCTGCATCGAAGGATGAATGTGGCCGGCCTTGGAGGGTGTCCACAGGAGATTTACAAGAATGATCCCAGGGATGAATGGATTGTTATAGGAGGAGAGGTTGAGTACTGTCCTTTTTTTTGTACTCTAAGTTTAGAAGGATGAGAGGGTATCCAATTGAAACTTAGAGAATACCAAGAGGCCTGAATGGAGTGAATGTGGGTAAGATGCTTCCACTAGTAGGAAAGATTAGAACCGGAGGGCACAGCCTCTGAGTGAAGAGATGACTTTTTAGAACTGAGAAGAGAAGGAGTTCCTTCAGCCAGAGAGTGGTGAATCTGTGGAACTCTTTGCCAGAGTAGGCTGATGAGGCCAAGTCATTAAGTGCCTTTAAGATAGTGATAGATTAGATAGGTCGATCAAGGGTTACATGGAGAAGTCAGGAGAATGGGTTGGAAACATATCAACCACAATTGAATGGCAGAGCTGACTCAATGCATTGTGAATAGCCTAATTCCGCTCCTATATCTCATGGTATTATGGTCTAACATAGAGGAAATCCACAGCTACCATTGCATCGACAACTAAATACCATTAGTAACATATCAACATCCATTTCTCAGCAGCTATTTTGGGGGCAGAAATCCACAAAGGCTAAAAGTATTGCAAAATGAACTACCAAATATACTTACACATGACTTTGAAAGATCTAGCTGTGGTACAGTGCCGATTTCAATAAAAATCAAGTTATAACCAGCAGGCTTCAAGTTACAGAGAGAATCCTGCAGACAAGTCTGGACTTGTTGAGTACGTGGTGTTGTTAGATGATAAGATTCAGAAAAGGCCGGTGGAATAGAAACAGGAAACTATTCATACTACCACACGTAACGCAGACCTCATTGTCAAATCATCACTGGGAAATAGTCTAAAAAAAGGTCAAGAGAATGCAACTACTGATCATGCTTAACATTTTTACTGAAGCAAGAAATAAATTTAAAAGCCTGCACAAATTGCCACTAGTCCTCTGCTGACTCTCTAACATTAATCAACAACAAATGTCAGAAATGATTGCAGTTGACAACAACTTACGTCAATAAGAGCTGAAAAGAACAGTCCAGCGCTTCACCCCCAACCAGTACAGACATCAAAAAAGTAGTTTAATTAATTATTCACTAATTCTTACCCAATAAAAAGAAGTTGTAAAAAAGTACAATTAGGAGAACACATGGTGTGTTAGCAACCTAAGGAATTCCTACTTGGCAGTAATTGGGATTGCTCAAACAAATAAAATGAAACATACTGAGAATACGACAAAAAGTAAGTTCGTCCCTCATCTTTTCTCATAAACTTGGTGACAAGGAATGAAAATCTGCTTTCCTGTCTACATTGTGGTACAATTGGGACAAATCAATCTCGATTATCACACCCGCAATGACGTGGCAAAAACAAACAAAATGTGCTGTCTGCATGGTTAGACATTGTTGAAGCATTGTACGGGATTAAAAAGTCACACCATGAGTTGCAAATTTCTGGGATTTATTGGTCAATTTATGCTGCTTCACTGTTTGCTTTCAACAAACAGCATCTTGCCCGTAGTCTTTTTTTTTAAAAAAGTATTGAGTTTATTTTAAATTAATTGCCAAACAAAAATCCTACAGTAGTTAGGTTTGGTGATTAACAGAAGGACATTTTTAGAATTAGGCTGATGGTTAATTCAAGACCAATCAACCTCTCTGGTCTAGAAATTAAATATTTCTTCAAATGCTAAATCGTACTTCGAAATTTTATTAATGTCAGTTTTGTTAGATGCTTTTCTTACTTTTCCCTGGTGCCTTATTGGGTTTCCTCTTTCTCCAAACTGATTCTGTTTCCCCCTTTGTGTACACATTTAGAATTCTCTTTCTTCTCAGCCGATCCCTTTATTTGGTTTTCCTCAAACCTCAAAAATGTTACTGAAATAAAAGAAAAATACTGCGGATGCTGGAAACCCAAAATAAACGCACACAGTGCTGCAGAAGCTCAGCAGGTCTCACAGCATCTGTGGAGAGGAAACAGAGTTACAATTCAGGTACAGGATGACACTTCTTCAGAACTGAGTTTCTCCAGGATTTTCTGTGTTTGTTTAAAATGTCACTGGCTGAGGAACAGATGAATACACCAACAATTTGGATGGAAAGGTGCTCCCATCACACCATTATCAGCTTCTATTTCCAGCACTAGGTTCTTGCAGCATAGTGGTAGCATCCCTATCTTTGTGTCAGGAGGCCTGGGTTAAATTCCCACTTGCTCTAAAAGTGTATATTATCAAGTCTGAACAGGTTGATAAGAAATATCTACATTTCCAGCGATTTATGGCATAACTATTTTTGAAGTGAAAGGCAATGACTCAAGTGTAGCCTAAGCATACTGTGAGAGGCTCCTTTCCAGCAACACTCTGCCCTACAAATTCAAAGAAATATTATGGTGACTTTATAAAGAATTATGAGACTTCATGGACTAAAAACTTAAAATAGAGATACAACTGAAAAGATTAAAAAAGATGCAGTAGAGGTGGTAACATAACGATAATGCAGCCACAATGCCCTGGCTTAATACTCTAGGCAATCTCACCAAAACAGTGAAGGCAAATCCAAATAATTAATAAATCTTCAATGAAATATTAGACTCATTAGTAATGACCATGAAACTACCAGATTGTTGTTAAAAAAAAAGACTAAGACTCCTTTGTCCCTTAAGGAAAGATACCTTCCATTCTGACTCAATCTGGCCTGCATGTAACGTCAGATCTACAGCAGTGTGGTTGACTTTTAACTGCCCTCTGAAATAACCTCGGAATGGCAATTAATGGACAATAAATGATGGTATTGCTGGTAATGCTACATCCATAAATCAAAACAGGGACAAAAACAGTTAAGTTTCGTAAAAACAATCACAAATTTCTGAGATGAATGGAATAATGTGTCCTGCACAAAGCCAGAGGACATTGCTCCAGATTAGAAAGGAAACCATTATGAGCCCAAAGGATAATTACCATTAACAATGTGAAGTTCTGCCACCACTGAACACAACAGGAAATCACAACATCCTACCCAAGATTTTCTATGTTTGACCTCTGCATGCACTTCACAAACTCTCATGAAAGTTCTGACCTACGGATATAGTTTGCCAAACAGCATGTTAATTATTTCAGTAAAGCTTTCAGAGAGACATTTTAAAAACAGGGATACCCTCAAAGAAACAGACGAGGTCCTAAATTCAAAACAAAGTACATTGGCTACATTCAAAGGTCTGCTGGTGTGGTATGGTCCCTTTGTTACTCCGGGATTAGTGCTTAGCTTGCTTTGTGGTAATAAATGATGGGGCTAACATTGAAAAGCTGACATTATAATACTGATGGAAATCAGGTCCTGACAACCTATACTCCTGGGTCAAAAACAGAACTTGCTGCAGAAACACAGCAGGCCTGGTGGCATCTGTGGGGAGAAGGCAGAGTTGCGAGTCCAGTGACCCTTCACCTGATGCCAAGAACAGAACACGGACCTCCATGCCATATTTGTTTCTCTGACCAGTCAGGAGAGCCTTTGGAAGGCAATGGCAAGTCTGGTTGCCCTGAGAAATTCATCACAGTAGTTCAACAGTTTCCTGAAGACTGAGTATTCTGGCCCATTCTCAGTCATACCCTCTGATGCTTGCCATACCAAGATTACCAATTCCACGTGAATGAGAAGCTGCTCAATCTGAGACAACTCGAACTAAATTAAAATCAAGTTCGCCAAAAGGCATATTGCAAGATTTTGTTACCAATAACTTTGTACCAGCTGCTGATGCAGAGTTGGACATGCAATGTAGCATGGAGTTGTTCTCCGATGCATGCAACCACTTTAGCCTCATGATCAACATCAAGAAAGCTTGAAGCAATGCTCCAGAAAGGTCCTGTCGAGTCCAAGTCTTCAGTCCATGGCCAAAAATAGCCAGCAGTGGACAATTTCGCTTCTCTCTGCAACATGCTGTCTTAAACTGTCTGTCTACATGGACAATTAGACACATGCAAGATTACCAAAGCAAAATGTAGTCTTCAATAAACTTTGAACATCAGTGTGGAAACAAAAGTGACAGAAACAGACCTATGAAACTGAAATTCTATCAAACAATAGTGGCATGGACCAGGCCAGACTCCCTCAAAACATTTCAAGAAGGTAACCCAGACCCGGACTTTTCTAGCTGTAAGGTGGATATTCCAGGAATGATGCAGCTGGTCAAACCACTCAGTTTCAAACAAAACAGAATATATTTATAGACTACCGAATGAAACACAAGCAAAAGAAAATAGAATTTAGAACAATTTCCTACTGACACAATACCCCCTGCAACTTAACAAAGAACTGTTCCAATTTCCTGCAACATCCCATAAACATACCCCTTTGCGAGAAGGTAACAACAAACACAGGTTCTTACAAGAGAGAGAGATTGGAGAGAGGATCAGCCAGTGATCATTGGCCGAAACATGGAACCTCATTTTTTCCCAGTAGCTTCTTGGGGTCCCCTGCTAAAACTAAATCAAACTAGAAAAATCCCCGAACTGGGAGAACTGACCACTCACCTTTCATTGTATAACTGTTTTAAAAAAACCCTAAAGGCCACCTCTGATTGTTGACTTAGACAGTATCTGTTAGCCATTGTTAAAGTAGCCAGTTCAGCCTTTACGATTTCTCTCTCTCAAAATAAGTGCCAAGGGCAAAATAACCTTGTTAAAAGGGACAGCATCAGCACAATAGTCCCACCCAAGCTGCAGTACACAGGAGACAGTTTTCTGGCCTCACGCCAAGAAACTTAACTACACTCACTCAGTTTGCCTTCAGAAGCTTCTGAAGATCAGGTGATGAATGCAAAACACCAGACACTGAGGTGTCCACATGAGCTGACATGCCAAGCATTCACACCATACCATGACAGTCACAACTTGAATAGTCAGGTGGCCAGAATGCCAGATACTCGCTTGCCAAAACAAATCTTCTGCAGAGAGTTGACTCAGGGATGTGCTCTCATGGCTGTCAGAGAAGGCAATAAAAGACAAATCTGAAAGTATCACTTCGGAATTATTGATCCAAAACTGGGGGAATCTCACGTGGCATTGCTGTACCTGACACAAATTAAAAAGGGTATGGCTTTTTCAAAGCAAGTGCATGTCAGAGGCAGAGGGAAGGCACAAGGGGAGGAAATCTCAAATCTAAACCTCAGTTATCTGCCATCTCTTGTCCTATTTCCAGAAGAGCCATCCAGGCCTTGGCACTCAGTTACATACCCACCAGAAGCATATAGATGATGCACACGGTCGCCTTCACCATAAACAGAATATAATACAGTGAATGAATGCTGCGGTCTTTGAAAATGACTTAGTGAATCATTTCTGTGTTTGCAGTTTCACTTCTATACAAAGTTATTGGTCAAGCACTTGATAGAATGGCAATATTACTGGAAAATACCATAAATTAAGGATTGTTCTACTCCCTGCTTCTCCAATGACACAGTTTGCTCTAAATTTGCCTCTGTGAGCAGGGTGGTAGGGTGCATGTGGTCAAAAAGAAAATTGCTATGGGTTGAAATCCATACCAGCAATGTTTAAAATAGATGATCGAAGGTAAAGGGAGTTGATTGCCTCAAGGTCTGTTTTATATCTATTTAGTTTGTTCATTAGATAGAAGGAAGGCACCTTTTTTCTTTGAGATTTTACAAGTAACATAGAAACCAGAGGCTGCTTGCTTTCTAATAAAAGGTATAAAATTAGAACACCGATGATCACCAACAACCACAGGATTAAAGATTGGAATTACATATAAATGACTCACAATGGGATGGTAGTTAAAGACAACCTGCTCCCTCCAGGCATATATAGTTTGTCTTGCTTTCCAGTTTGAACCACTGAACCTAGCAGCCAAAGAACTGTACCATTCAATAATTAAGCAAAACTACCAATTGAAACAACATATTCATTTCTGAATTTAAACAATGAACTACAATTCCTAAAGGTTGCACCAAGCACACTGAGCTCGCACCAAACATACTGAGCTCATCGGTAAACTGTGCAATGGTTCAAAAAGAAAAACTGATTGTGACAACCAGTGATGTTAATTCAGGAAACTTAGCAGTGCTTCGAAAGTAAAGGTACAAAATGGCAGGACCATGTGCTATTTAATTGGGGACCGGGGGGGGGGGGGGGGGGGGGGGTGGAAAAAAAGAGTTACCTGGATGATATGTTTTAGGAAGTTGTCATATCCTTTAGAGTAACTACCTCAAATTTGGTCAGGGACAAGAGGGTGTGACTCCAAGTGAGGCAGGTAGAGGGTCCCAAGAAGTAGTGCTGAAGGAGCCTCAGCCCTCAAGCTATCCAACAGATTGGAGATTCTTGCTCCCGTGCAGATAAGAGTGGGGTTATAGGGAGGATGAGTAAACTGTCTATAACACCTTGGTGAGCGGACAGAAAAGGGAAATGTAGTCATAATTATGGTGAATATAGTCAGGGGAATAAATGGCTCCCTCTGGCCAAAAGGCTGTGTTGCCTGCTTAGTGCCCAGGTTCATCTGGGCTGCAGAGGAACTCTGAGTGGGAGGGGCAATTTCCTGATGTCGTGGTCCACACAGGTACCAATGGTATAGGTAAAAAGAGCAAAGAGGTTCTGCTAAGGGAATGTAAGCAGCTAGGGGCTATATTAAAAAGCAAAACCAAGGAGGTAATTATTTCCAGATTTCTACCTGAGCCATGAACTAATTGGCACATGGTCAACAAGATTGAAAAGGAAAACATGTGACTTAAAGATTAGTGTGGGAGAAATGGGTTCAAATTCATGGGACATTTGGACCAGCACTGGGGAAGGAGGGAGCTGTTCCCATGGGATGGGCTGCACCAGAGTCGTGGTGGAACCAGGGTCCTGGTAAATTGCATACCCGGGTCTATGGATAGGGCTTTAAACTAAATAATGGGGGTGGGGGCAGTTGCATGGA
This sequence comes from Chiloscyllium plagiosum, assembly GCF_037043375.1. Lineage (NCBI taxonomy): Eukaryota > Metazoa > Chordata > Chondrichthyes > Orectolobiformes > Hemiscylliidae > Chiloscyllium > Chiloscyllium plagiosum. The sequence continues at coordinate 49,211,727 of NW_028270155.1, read as the reverse complement.
ACATTACAGAAAACGTTCAAAGGGAAAAGGGCTCAGGGAGGTTTTATTAAGGTTGCAGAATAAATAATTCGGACAGACAGAATGAAAGAGGTAAGGAATCTAACTTCAGGCATAGCAGATAAGGGTCAACTATGAGAAGGGAAGGTGGGTGGGGGGGGGGGGTGTAGGTCAACTCAGTCCCAAGTGTGCTGTACTTTAATATGTAAATGAGCGCAGTATACAAAATGAAGTAAATGAGCTTGTAGCAGAGTTTGAAACAGATGGGTATGATGTTGTGAGCATCACATATAGTGGGTTCAGACTGGAAATTATCCTTCAAAAGATATCGATCCTTAAGAAAGGTGAGGCAGATGGGCAGAGGGAGCAAGTTGGCTTGTTAATAAGAAATGAAATTTAATTGATTGAAAGAAGGAATACAGAGGAACCTCGATTATCTGTAGGGGATAATCTGAATATTGGATTATCCGAAGGGGATCTCAAGGTTCCGATAGAAATATTACGTCAAAGAGCTGTTTCAACGCTGATCGCATCATTGTTTACAGGTACAATGATTAAAAATGAACTTAGCTCACTGAAATGCTGCCGAGCACAATCCTTGGCAGTCCAGGCACCGTCGCTAATTGACTGACCTCCTACCCTCTCTGCCCCACCACTTTCCCTGGAGTTCTACGTAGGGGTGAACCCTGAATTCTAAACCCTAAACCCCTCCCCCTCCCTCCCCTTCCCCACGTAATCTCTCCAGCAATGTCCTGTACAGGGCAAAGGTGGAACCTGTCAAAACGTTGCAGTATAAAGTTGTGAGTGTGTACGCGTGTGCGTGCGCTATTTGGAGACTTACCCCACAAAGGCAGCAGCAGTCTTACTGTTGGTATCTAGTCTGGCCGCCCCAGTGGTGGCGGACGGGGGTTGGACGGTGGGTGGGGGTTGACAGGGGTGCAGGGTTGGGGGAGGAGGCTCGTAGGCGGTGTGCTGCTGCCTAGTCTCCTGAATGGGGAGCAGACTTCACAGAAAGCGGAGACCCAGAGGAAATCAATTAACTGAATAATCAATTATCCAAATGAAATAGTGCCTCGGATCTCACTCGGATAATCAAGGTTCCTCAGTATAGGGCCATAATGCTTAAAATCTTCATGTAGATAGAGTTGAGGATTCACAAAGGGGAAAAAAAAAACAATGGGAGTTATGTACAGGCCTTTTGGTAGTAGTCAGCACGTGGAAAGAAAATAAATTAGGAGATAGAAAAGGCATGTAAGAAAGGCACTATAATCATGGGGGACTTCAATATTCAGGTGGAATAGGGAAATCAGGTTGGGAGTGGATCCCAAGAAAAGGAATTTGTGGAATGTCTACAAGATGGTGTTTTGGACCAGTTTGTGGTACAGCCCACTGTGGAACAGGCGTTTCTGGATTTGGTAGTGTGTAATGAGGCAGAATTGATTAGGGAGCTGAAGGTGAAGGAATCGCTAGGGGGCAGTGACCATAATATCATAGATTCCATCCTGCAATTTGAGAGGAGGAAGACTGAATCCGATGTAATGAGTGAAGGGAATTCCAAAATCTTGAGGGGAATAGTTGGCCAGAGTTGACCGGAAGCAACGTCAGTGGATGGCAATTGCAGGGGCTTCGGAGGGTAATTCAAGAGAAATTAATCCCAATGAACAAGAAACATCCGGGGGGAGTTGGAGATGAGGCAAACAGAGCTGACCAGGGAAGCAAAAAAAAGCATTCGCTATGGTGAAAATTAGTCAGAAGACAGAGGATTGAGAAACCTTTAGAAACTAGCAGAGGTCAACTAAAGAAAGTAAGTGGCATGGGGAGGAGAAGATGAAATAGGAGGGTAAGCTAGATAGTAAAATAAAATTGCAAGAGTTTTGCAAGATATTATATAATCGGGATATATATTATATATGTAAGAAAAAGTTAAGGTTAGAGAGAGAGAGATTAGAGTGGACATTGGACTGTGGAAAACGAGGTTGGAGTAATAATAATAATAAAAATAATAATAATAATAATAAACAAAGGAACGGCAGGGGAACTGAATAGATATTTTGCATATTCGTCATAGTGCAAAATACCAGAACTTCAAGAGAGTCAGGAGGCAGAGGTGAGTACAGTGGCTATCAGAGCTGAAAAAGGTGTTGCTGGAAAAGCGCAGCAGGTCAGGCAGCATCCAAGGAGCAGGTGAATCGACGTTTCGGGCATAAGCCCTTCTTCAGAGAGATGAGAGTGGACATTGGACTGTGGAAAACGAGGCTGAAGTAGTAATAATAAAAATAGGAAACAAAGGAACAGCAGGGGAACTGAATAGATATTTTGCATATTCGTCATAGTGCAAAACACCAGAACTTCCTGGTGAACATCTGAAGAAGAGCTTATGCCAGAAACGTCGATTCTCCTGCTCCTTGGATGCTGCCTGACCTGCTGCGCTTTTCCTGCAACACATTTTTCAGCTCGGATCTCCAGCATCTGCAGTCCTCACTTTCTCCACAGTGGCTATCACTGAGGGGAAGGTTCTGGGGAAGCTGAAAAATCTGAGGCGGATACATCACCCAAACTGGGTGGACAACACACTGGAGTTCTGAAGGAGACAGCTGAGGAGATTGTAGAGGCATTGGTGGTAATCTTTCAGGAATCACTGGATTCAGGGAGGGTCCCAGATGACTGGGAAATTGCTAATGTAACATTTCTGTTTAATAAGGGAGGGAGGCAAAAGACAGGAAACTATAGGCTGGTTAGCCTGACCTCAGTCACTGATAAGATTTGAGAGTACATTATTAAGGATGAGATTGCAGAGTACTTGGAAGTGCAGGGTTAAAATAGGGTGGAGTCAGAACAGCTTCAACAAATCTATTAGAATTCTTTGAGAATGTAACAAGCAAATTAGACGAAGAAGAGCCTATGAGCGTGATCAATTTGGATTTCTAGAAGTTCTTTGACAAGGTGCTGCTCAGAGGGCTATTAAATTAAGTAATGGTGTTGGGCAAGGCACAGGGATAGATAGAGGATTGGCTGACTGACAGAAGGTAGAGAGTGGGGATAAAGTGGGTTTTTACAGGATAGTAACTGGTGACTAAGGAAGTTCCGCAGGGGTCAGTGTTGGGACCACAACTATTCACATCATACATTAATAATCTGGACGAAGGAATGGAGAGCATTGTTGTCAAGTTTGTAGTTAACACAAAGATAGATGGAGGGACAGGTAGCGTTGAGGAGGTTAGAGGCTGCAGAAGAGGACTTGAACAGGCTCAGAGAGTAGGCAAAGAATTGGCAAATGGAATACAAGGTGGGGAAGTGTGGGGTCATGCACTTCACAGACACTCGCAACACCACCCTCCCCAACCCCGACACACACACACACACACATAAGTTTGTGCAGTGAACTTGTATTTGCAGAATTTCATTTTATCTTGCTCAAAAATTGCATGAAGCCATGCAAGATTCTGTAAATCCATTTCTTAGATTAGAATCGGTCTGACCATTGTGGCACAGACAGTCTCACACAGGGCACCTCACACCTTCAATGCATTATCTGGGCCGACATGACACCAATTGTTAAAGTTCACTTGAGAATGTAACTTTTAAAGAAGTTCTGGGATTTACATACGAAAGAACTGAAACCAACATGGTCATTCTCAAAGATGAGAGACTTAAAAAACAATCCAGGTCTTTTTCAATATATAATTTCAGTTACATCACACTGTAAACCTTTGCTATAAATTCTGTGTCTTACGATCTTATACTCTACAACCACCTGATGAAAGAGCAGCGCTCTGAAAGCTAGTGCTTCCAAATAAACTTGTTGGACTATCACCTGGTGTTGTGTGATTTTTAACCTGGAGATGAAGGGCTCAATGGAGTTCAGAAGAACAATGCGGGATCTTACTGAAATGGAGATGCATATATAGTGGGTGTGGAGAAGATGCCTCCACTAGCAGGAGCGATTAGGACCAAAAGGGTACAGCATCAGATTAAAAGGTTGACACTTCAAATCTGAGATGAGGAAAACTTTCAGCTAGACAGTGGTAAATCTGTGGAACTCTTTACCACAGAAGACTGTGGTGGCCAAGTCACTGAGTTTATTTAAGACAGAAAGAGATGGGTTCTTGTTTGGTAATGGGATCAAAGGTTACAGGGAAAATGCAGGAGAATGGGAATGGGAAACGTGTCAGCCATAATCGAACAATGGAGCAGACTCAGTGGGCTATCTGGCCTATTTCTGCAGCTTCTACACACAGTCCAGCACACTTCAGAAATCTATTATAACAAAGACAGATATAAAAGATTTTAATTTCCACAGGTGAGTGCCAGAGTCTAATTTTGAAAGATTGGGACCCTCCAACCACATGGCATTAATGTGGATTTCACCAATTTCCTCATTTCCCCTCCCCCCACCTTATCCCAGTTCGCCCCCATGACCTGTCCATCTTCTTTCCCACCTATCCGCTCCAACCTCCTCTCCAATCTATCACCATTGCCCCCATCTCTGTCTACCTATCGCACTCTCAGCTACCTTTCCCCCAAGCCCCAACCTCCCTCTCATTTATCTCTCCATCCCCTTGGCTCATAAGCCTCATTACTGATGATAGGCTCTTGCCAGAAATGTCGATTCTCCTGCTCCTCGGATGCTGCCTGACCTGCTGTGCTGTTCCAGTACCCCACTCTTGACTCTGATCTCCAGCATTTGCAGTCCTCACTTTCTCTTGAGAGAAATTTCCATCAGCCAACAGGTTCTCTATCAAATGGCAAACGTAAAAAGCATTTTGTGTACATATTTAAGTATCACCTTTAGTTCTGTGTACTTAAATATCTACCAAAGACTAGTTTGATTTGGTCTTGAAGGTCATCACTTGATGGTTTGAGTGGAATTCAGATATTTCAGTTAGCCATGCAATACCCCCAAGTGTGGGTTAATTTATTTTATGGTTAATAATGCAGCAGTCAGGAACATGTCATTAATTACACAAAGTAGCTTACAATGCTCTCAGTGGTAAATGATTTACTCCATATACCGGCATTAAGTCTGTCAGCTTACAGGGAAAACATTCATGTATCAAGGAATTATGAGCATGATAAACCCTACTTCAAGGGATATAACTATTGAAATGATTTCAAAGCCTCCACTGCACTCTATTCCCACCCTTAGGCAGGTTGTAAGGAGATGTCAGAGCTGAGAGATTTAGGAGGGAAACCAATCAGGAAATTTATTTCTGCACCCCATTCACATATTCGACAAAATTCTTCATTCTTTCAGTTTGTATTCAAAGTATCAATTTTTAAGTACACGATTTGTTAAATAGTTCATTAATTAATTTCATATGGTTGCTTATTTACAGAAGAAACTTACTAAGTGCTAATTCCAAATGATATTGGATTGAAGTCGTGTGGCTGCCCACTCAAGTGCAGCTGATACACTCGAGACAGCAGGGAGGAAACATGCCATTAAAATTGGCAGAGAAACAAGTAAAAAGGTGAATTAGATTCTACAATTATCCTTTAAATTACTGGAGAAGTGCTTTCAATGTGGAGAACACTCTTTCTTTAATTCATTTCTATCTGGTTGGAGAATTTATTTTACTAGTATGTATTGAGCTATTTATTGAAGAGCGCTGAATCAGCAAATTTAAAAGACATACTTAAGGTGGAACTTGTGTCACTGAGTGTTTCCCAGCATGTGCCTATCCAGGATATGTGATGCTGTGACAATGTTAAAGTAAGCAACCCGTATTCTCAAAAAGGAGAGAAGAATGTATGGGTCCCTGAGTTGTCATGTGTGACTCCTTGCTATCATTAGTCCCCAACTTCATTAGTTGCATTAGATAGACTTCAGTCTTATTTTTTAATTATTTTACATGATGTAGACATCACTGGCTAGGCCAGCATTGTCGCGTATCTTGTACTGTTCGAGAAAATGGCAGAACTGCCTTCTTCTACTGCTGTACTCAATGGTGGTCACAGATTAACCCTCAAGCTGTTAAGAAGAGAGTTCCAGGGTTTTAACCCAATGACCTTAAAGAAATGATGATCTGGTTCCAAGTTAGGATGATGTGTGGCTTATGGGGGATCTTATGAAGGATAGTGTTTCCAACGTATTTGCTGCTCATGTCCTGCTCGGTCATGGAGGTTGGGTTTGAAAGATGATGCCAAATAAGCTCTGGTCAGTTGCTGAAATGCATCTTAAAAGTTGGTCCTCAACTTTGCCATGGTGGAGGGAGGGAATATTTAAAATTATGGATGGCGAGTCAATCAAATAATCAGGTCATTTCTTCTTGGATGGCATCAAATTTCTTGAGTGTTGTGGGAGTTGCAATCATCCAGGCAAATGGTGAGTATTCCAAAACATTCCTGACCTGTATCTTATAGATGGTGGACATTGGGGAGTTACTGACTGCACAACTCCTAGCCTCTGACCTGCTTATGTCGTCACAATGTTTATAAGGCTGGTCCAGTTCAGTTTCTGATCAATAGAAACCCTAGAATATGTATAATAAACAATTCAGTATTGGTAATGCCATGGAATTTCAAGGGGAGATGGTTAGATTCTGTCTTGTTGGAATTGATCATTGCCAGGCATTGCAGTATGAATGTAACTTCCTACTTATCAGTCCAAGCCTGAGTATTGTCCAGGTCTTGCTGCAAATGGAAACGGACTGCCTCCAGATTGGGCAAGTTGCAAATGGTAGTCAATATTATCAAAAAATATCTTCAGTTCTGACCTCACAACGGAGGGAGGATCATTAAGGAAGCGATTGATATAGTGTTTCGGTCTTGGACACTAGACGGGGGTATTTCTCTAACAATGTCCTTGTGTAAAATTCCAATAACCACTGCCATCTTTGTTTATGCTCAGTACAACTCCAACCAGTGGAGTGCTTCTCCAAGCCTCCCAATGACTTTCTTTGTTATGCCTCCTTGATGCCATACACAGTCGCTCTGAGTTCATGTATTGAACATTCAGCTCTTTTGTCCATGACTTTGTCAAGCAATCCAACAACAACCTTTCACCAATTTAACATTTCTCAACTCCTGAACCAAAATAGTTTGCATTAAAGATAGTGAATCACTTTCACGTTGCAATCCTTTTTACAACAAAAAAAAATATAAATAAATAAATAGGAGTTTATTCTCTTCCTCGACAAGTTTTCAGGTCTTAGAGAAAATTAGTACAGTTCCAGCTGAAGTTCAGGTCGAGCTATTGGAGATTGAAAAAACAAAGTTTTGAGGTGAATGTTTTCACAGCTGTTGTTCTGCAGAGCCAAACATTGAATTTTATGATAATGTACAAATGTTTAATCTAAAGCCTTGGCACTATCTTGTGGTTTTCATAAAAATCAAAAATGAATAGACATCATTTACATTCAATTTCCTGTTTAAATCAATAGGAATTCCAGCATTAGAGTTCTATTTCCCCCAAATGATTCCCCAGGCAAATTATTTTCAAAGATGTTACTTACTACTTGATTTATTCTCTTTAGTTGCAGCAAGAAAATTTAATTCTCATTTATTTCCCTTTATTACAGTTAACTGTACCTGCTTCACCTCCAACAAATTATATACATGAAGCAATGAGTCTACTAAAAGCTCCCATCAAATCTACTCATTGCAAAACCAAAGTTGCAAAAAAAAAGACTTTCTACATAGCAAGATTTTACTTTGCAAGCCCAAGCATGAAAAGAACAACATTCTCTTCAAATTCCTCAAAATGCATAGGATTCTTTCAAAAGTATTTGAATCATTAGCATTATAAAAGCGATATTAAGCAACCGCTGCTCATCCGTTTCATTGCTAATAGTTGAGTTATGTTCAAGGTGGTTTGGTGAACGATGCTTTCTGCAAGCCTGAAAATACAGTTTCCTTACCTCAGCAATGAAGAGCAGTCAGAGCTGTTTGCATCCCCTGCAGAATATTAAAAGTAATGAACTCAGGTTTACAGCTTGAACCTTTCTTTGAGGCCAGATACTGGAAGAGCATTAGTGAATCAACTGTGAAGTGGAAAAAGCTAAAAAGAGTAGCTCAAGCTTTCAGCGCCGACTACAACTGGGTTGAACCCTGTGGCAGAAACGAACAGGTCTGCACAAGTTGAAACAAATCTCTGTAAATACAATTAGCCATCACTGCTGACTCCATCCAAGTTCCAGCATGACCAAACATTGCTTATGCTCAGAGAGTCCCAGCTGGAATCTGCGAAGGCTGAAGCAAATTACCTGGCAAACGGTATTGAAAGGTCATCGTACAATTAAGTCTTTAGCTGTGTATTCAGCCAAAAGCAAATTCCCGATCCAAAGTCAACAAAACAGTGACATTCTGATCTCTGTAACCATGCTGATCAGATGGCAAACAATTTTCCAGAAGAGTTCATTACAGAGAAACCAGATGGATTATTCTGAATAAGGTACCAACATCTCAGCAGCACAACGCCTCACTGATACGCGTAATAACCAAGTGTACAATGATGTATGGTTGATTTATTGCTGTGATTGTGCAAAATGTATTCCTTCTTGTTAAACATCCTCTTAATAAAAATGTTCTACAATCTTTGGGAAAGTAAAAATGAAGTCATCATTGTCCCATAGGAACTTTGCATTCTTTGTCATTAGAGAGAGATGATTGGTAGTAGTTTAACCGGAGGATCACCACACCCCAGGCAAGGGGTAGGTGTTGAGAAGATGAGTCCTTCATGGTAACCTCAACTGGTTCAGGAACTGAATCCATGCTGTTGGCATCATAAACTGGCCAACTGAGCTAAACGACCCCCTCTCAGAAAGATACTAGAAATGCCAAGTACCTAATCCAGGATCAGATTGACAAACAACCTTGTAAAATCACATTTAAGATCCATTCTAGAACAATATATTGATTCATTGTAATTAGGAAGTGCATTTATTACAGGTGGTGCAAGGGAATAAGAGCCTCCTGAAGCCTGCTTGCTTCATGCCAAATGGTATAAATGAAAGCAATGTATTTTCATATTGTACGTTGCCCCTTTATTCCTATTGAGCATTTATAAACTTAGAACAGGAAAAGACCAGCTAGCCAAATCAAGCCTGCTCAATTCTTTCTAACAGTGCAACCCAGGCATACCAATGACCACCTATTTCCCCAATGTTAGCCCCAGAGTCTCGAGGGAGTGATTTTCTCATCTCCATCTCAGCAAGAAACATTGTGGTTGGTGTACCCAAAGAGAAAAAATGCTGGAAAATCTCAGCAGGTCTGGCAGCATCTGTAGGGAGAGAAAAGAGCTGATGTTTCGAGTCTAACTGACCCTTTGTCAAAGCTGGTCGGTGTCTCTGTTTCTGTCAGGACTCGCTCACTGTGATCTGCCACTTGTTTCAGAAAGACATGCAGCTTCAGAAGCAGTAGGAGATAGTTTTGCCACTGCCAAATGACCATTGTGACTTGGCAGGATGGAGCAAGCAATGTTTCCAAACTCTCTTAGTTCAACATAGACTGCTGAATAAGAGAATATGCAAAACAAGGGATAAAGATTGCATCACGATGGCTTCCCCAAGGTGCAGGGTAATACTGATTACACGCATTACTTTGTGGGTTTGGGAGCAATTGCAGACTGCTCGATTCCCTTAATGTCCAACTGGTATGAGACCATGGATAGCACATCATGCAGATCAATGTCTAGCATTCTAGCAGGGATCATGATGCCTTCACTCTGTAATAGTCCATATTACTAACAGATTTTCAGCCATGAGAAATCAGAGGTGTGCTGCTTAGTGACCAGAGCTAACCATCGATCACGTGGCTCATGATTCAGTGCACAACTCACATATAAAAAGGCCATCAAGCAGACCCAGAGGTGCCTGCCAACACTTCCACCACCTGGACCACTCTGGAGAAGCTTTCCTGTTACTGTTCAGAGTGCAGCACACTATTTGTTGTGCAGGATACAGCAGAACACAATGTCACTATGAGGAGGACTCAGCCTTTGTCAGCTTCTCCCTGTGTACCTGATGACAAGAAGAAAGAGAAGCAGAAGCAGAAGCAAGAGAGGGAAGACGTGGAGGAAATGCAGGACAGGAGTAAACAATCAACTTTGTGATCAGGATATCACAGAAGTTCAGAACAAGTGTCACAGAAAGGGACTGGCAAAATATACTATTGACAGGGCCAAGAAAAACAGTAACATCAAGCAAGTTATTGAGTGGACACAATGACCTGGAGTGACCATCATCATTGCTCCTGGAAAACTAATCACAGAATACCAACAAACTGAAATAAAGATGAAAACTGATGCAAACCCCACTCAACCCTGACAGCCTTGCCAATATATGTAAACATTATTGATGCTGGACATGAAGGGATAGTTAATAATATCCTAAAATGTTTTAGTAACAAGGTCACCAGACAAAATTTGTCTGACGCTGAGCAGATGGACTGAAACAGAAAAGGTGAGAAAACTGCCTTCAGTTAGTACCCATGAGCACTTGTAGCAAAGGATATTGCCCGAAGTATTGTCTGTAGCCAATAATGTTGCACATCAGGTTTTGACACACTGACAAAATGGCCGCATACATAATCTGGAATTTTACAATTGTCCAATTTTCAGGCAATTATAGTTAGTTACCAGTTAGTTCAAAACTAGAAAAAGTGTTACTTTTATAAATAAAAAAGCCAAATTTTCATTCACTCACGCTCAGTCACAGCCAAAAATATGACCCACATCCCTCTGCAATTGATAGTCATTCACTTTGTCCTTTTCATCTGGAGCCTTTCTACGCTGCAAACTTTCTCTGACAGTAGACCTCCCACTAGAAGGGAGGCAGTCAGGTTGATGAAGCTAGTGTAACAGTTTTCCTTTTCTGTCATTATGGAAACCAGGCCTCAGCTCAGCACATGGAGTATACTAGGAACTCACCATGCACATCATCTTATTTCCTATTTATCTGGGTACGGTACACTGAAGCACCAACGAATTGTGTCAACCTGGAAAATGCAATTTATCCTTTAACAATATTTAGCAATTTCAGAAGCTAACTTTGGCATAAAAACTTCAGATTTTATTGTTATGTGTTTGTCTCAAATTCTGATTAAGACAAAAAGATCTTCCAAACAGTGATATTCATGGGGAGGGCGTCGATTGATAAAGGAGAGAAATGAACTAGGATCACTAACAGTGATGTCCACAAAATGTCCACAAGCAGTATTGGAAGCAGGAAGGGGTTCTTGTTTATTGCAGTTGGTAATGAGAGGTGGTGTGTGTGACCTTCACACTCCACTACACATTACACATTTCTGTGCAGTTAGGAAATGACTGACAATAACTGCAGTAGCAAATTAAATTCCAAAACCGGCTTTATGTTTTCTTATAAATAAACTGAGCAACTGCCATTGCAAAATATAAATGAGTGAGCTTGGATTGCTTTAGTGAGAGATAAGAGTATGTGAAACATTAATTGCACAATTTAGCATCAAAACCAGCAGCTTTTTAAATCAGTGGTTTAAAATGTACCCAAACATCCCTTTAATTGAATCCATAACCAGCTCATTTGATTATCAAAAATAGTTAGTACAGTTCAGTACAAAAAATATTTTAAACAAAGAGTATCACAGTTATAGTAGAAAAGAGAAAAATGTAACTTAAAGAAACATACACCATTTAGGTTTCAAATTAGTCCCCAGATTTCAGCCATGTAAAATCTACCTGAAAAGGGTTCAGAAAAATATCTCACTTATTTATTTTTTCTTTAGTAAAACCAAATAGACTATATCCAAATCCTGTTACTGTCATTTTCAACACGAGATACAGGTTTCATCACCTCAGTAATGTGAGGCAGATGGTTCACAAACAAAACGATTTTTTTTCCACAAGTCAGAAATAGGACATGCTTAAACATGGAAACTAGATTGGATTACTTACAACGTGGAAACAGGCCCATCGACCCAACAAGTCCACACCAACCCGCCAAAGCGCAACCCATCCAGATCCATTCCCCTCCATTTACCCCTTCACCTAACACTGCGGGCAATTTAGCATGGCCAATTCACCTAACCTGCACATTTTTGGACTGTGGGAGGAAACCGGAGCACCTGGAGGAAACCTACGCAGACACGGGGAGAATGTGCAAACTCCACACAGTCGCCTGAGGCGGGAATTGAACCTGGGTCTCTGGCGCTGTGAGGCAGCAGTGCTAACCACTATGCCACCCACCAACTATGATGATGGAGTCTTTTCAATTTTCAACGTTATTCACAATGAAGTCACAATTTCAGTTTTACAGTCTGATCAGATTTAGCAAGATGTTTGGAAAGATCTTTTGTGAAATAATTACAAAAAAGGCTCATCTTTTGGTACCAGTTTATCCCTTCCCTCAGAAATAAGGCACAAAACTTCACGTGCAACGAATTATTTCAAAATACAGTGATTGCTTTAATGTGAGAAAATGGGAGGGGGGGGGGGGGCTTACATATAGCAAGATTCTAAGGCATACTGATTAGTGAATGGGCAATTAAATTTATTTCAACAGGTATGGAGTGGAGGTGCACACTGGCAGAACCAAACATAGATGGTCATGGGAGAACATCTACATGAACCATTAGTGTCAGCAATCCCTTCCTAAGCATAAATGTAGATAATGTCCTGAAGTACAATGTCAGCACTATGTGACTTATCACTCTTGCCACTGTCAGGGTTGAAGTCTTATTCCAGAGATTTGAGGACAAAAGTAGGCTTATACACCACAATAACATTGAGGGAGCTCTGCACTGTCAGAGGAGTGGTCTTTTGAATGAGATGTTAAATGGGAGTGCTTCTCAGGTGTATGGAAAATATCTAGTTTGAAGAAAAATAAAAAGAATTTCTCTCAACGTCCTGACCAACATTTATTTCTCAAGAACAGAACTGATTATCATCACATTGCCGTTTTTGTGGGATTTTTCAGTACACAAATTTACTGCCTTGTTTCCTTTACCACAATACTGACTACAGCCATCTTAGAAGCATTCATGTGTTCGTGACAGGTGCTTTATTAAGGAAAGACTGGAAAGAAAATCAGATGGAGAGGTTTAATTGGATTAAATCCCATAAAGGCTTTAGTGTGATGCAAAAGCTTAATATAATTTTGGGAACTATGGCAAGGATATGTAGTTTGATTGTTATATTGTAGCCAAAACAAATCCAATGGGCAGCAAAAAGCCACAGAACTAAAGTTAGTAATGAAAACAGTAACCACAGGCAGCCCAAACAGCTTCTTCCTTGCTGTATTTAGACTTCAGAATGGATCACTCAAACTTTATGTTGATCTCGCTCTTTGTGCGCCTTCTCTGCAGCCGTAACATTGTATTCTTCACTCCATTTTATTACACCAATACACTTTGTATCGTATGATCTGCCTGTATTGCAGGCAAAGCAAAAAACTTTTCACGAGCAAGGTACATATAACAATAATAAATCAAATCAAAAACAAGCCACCACATAAAATTTGCTGGATCAACACACTATATGCAATGGAAACAACGTTTGATGGTGTGTTTTAAATTAAGAACAATTGTAATATGAAAATCAAACGGAAGAGATTACAATAGCTTAAAATAATTGTTGGAATTTAAGAAACTGTAGATTCAGCACGTAACCTGACTATTGAGAAAGGTCAATATTTTGAAGATATGTCAGCAAAACAACCATATAGCAGCTTTCAAATTCAATAAACATCTGTTTGCAAATCCTGACATGAAATAAAAAAAGTTACATATTGAAGCACACCTGATGTATTACAAAGCTCATGAACTATCTTTGAAACCATGGCTTTAAGATATCCAAGTTAACATGCTTTGAATTATTTACACAATAATTATAAGAAAATGTTTTACCATTTGTTTCTAAATTATTCTGAATTATTTTTGCACTAGATACTCACAATGATTTGCCTACTTACCTTTGGTCTGAACAAACAGCACCCAGCAGAAGTTGAACACTTCAGAAACTGTACAAGGCTGTCGTCTGTTGAGAAAGAACATTTAAAATCAGTACTTGTTATATAATTTACTATGCATCAAAAGAACGCACAGCAGTGACCAGCATTCTTTGAGCAGATCATTTTAGAAAATTGCTTTTTTGATTGATTTTTGTTTAAATCCAATAATTTGTTCATTTCACCATAAATATTTACAAGTTTTCTTAAATTCAGCGTGAAATGGACAGAAGAACAAAAAGTCCTTTCCTGGCAACACAGACATAAAAACTGGTCAAAGTCATCAAACTGGTTATTTGTCACAAATATTTGTGACTATGGACATATCGTTCAATTCAAAAAAATGTCTACCTATATGTTAAGTATTTTCCACTCATGTCTGCTTATCCACAGATAAAGTATTTTCATAACTTAGGAGTTGTTGGCTTCATAGGTTTGTGAGACTTAAAATTAATATAACAACTGTTCTTGACCCTTTGAAAACCACTGTACTTTTGAAAAGCCAAGGAAGAATTGATCCCTTATACTTCTAAGACAACAGTTGGGCCTGATTTAATCTCAAAGCAAATGGGCTTTACGTGAGTTTAAAATTGAACCCAACAAGTTCACTGATGATTTTGAGGTTGACTGCATTTGATTACTATTAATTTCTAACAGCAGTGATCAGAAATGTTGCAGCAATCTGTAGTACAGCTCCTTGCAGAAATTAGAATTACTCAGCTTTCCATGAATTAATAATACATCGTCCAAACAACACCAAAGCACTTGGCTAATGTAAGAACTGACAGCAATTTCTCAGTACAGTCCAAACATGAATTCTGTGGGGTGGTAAAAACCATCCTAGCAGCAAGAATCAGAAAAAGGGACTGACAGAGTGCGAATGCAGAGTGGAACGGTCAGAGACGAATGGAGGTGAATAACAGAAGAAAGTAAAAGTCAAGAGGAATAAAAAGGCAGCAAGGCATAACAAAGCAGAGTGGGATCAAGGATTGTTTGGGACAAGTGATAGAACATGGAATCTGCTGGCAGAGGAGGAGATCTTCCATGATTGGTGAGCATCACAGGAACAGGAGTCTATATTGGACACAGACAGAAACATTAGTAATTAAATTGTTGAGTTTCCTTTGCCTTTGTTATGAACAGGGTTTTATTCATTGCCATCTTCTCAATAACAGGGCCACTTCTGCCAGAACCTACATTCGATAACATTAAAGCGACCTTAGTGGATGTCTCCTGTACTGTCCAATTAAAAGAGGTATCAATACAGAAAGAATAAGTAGCAAAGTTGGAACAAATTAACCAACTATCACTGACCGTTTATCCACACTGAACAAAATTAGGAAACATGCTCTTGTATCAAATGATTAAAGTGTGATTTTTTTTTTAAAATGCTGATGCTCAGAGACTGGCGTGTGCTCAAACAAGGAACACAAAGTTAGCATTCAGGTACAGCAAGCATGCAGGAAGGCAAAGTGCACATCGGCCTTCGTTGCAAGGAAATGCAAGAATAAGAAACTTGCAAAAAAAATCTTGTAGGCTTTGGAGAGACGACACCTAGCGTGTTGTGCACAGTTCTGGTTTCCATATTTTAAAAAAAAATGAACTTCCACTGAAGATAGTGCATCAAAAGGTTCCGAGGACGAGAGGACTGCCCTAGGCATAATGCTGAACAAATATGCGCCTATGTCCTTGCAGTTTAGAAGAATGATCCGTGATCTCATTAAAACAAATCAGATTCTGAAGAAGATTGACAGTGTTGTCACACAGTAAGTTTCCCCTGGCTAACAAATCAAAAACCTGTGGTCACAGGATAAGGATCACTCATTTAGGACAGCGATGAGAAGCAATTTATTTACTCAAAACACTGATTCTTAAGAATTCTGTACTGGATTACATGTTGTCGAATATATCCAAGGCTGAGATGCATAGATTTTGATCTCAGGGAATTAATAAGGTTCGATATAGAAAAATGACAGGCGCCCTTATAAAAACATACAGGATTCATAGGGGGCTTGACAGGATAGAGGCAGAAAGTGGTTTCCCCTTGTGGTACTACATAGCATATCTAGAGTAAAGGGGCATGTTTAAGATGGAGACGACTGCCAAGATGGCAGCAGAGTAGGAGCTCCTCCGCTCTGTTTATTTCTAGTTTTCTTCACTTATTTCCCCTTTGTCCCCCTCTTGGGGTGCTCTCCTAAGGTACAGCGAGCTGGCAACATGAAGCAGAGCGGGCTGGGGGCCCCAAGCAGAGTGATGGTTGTCAGACTGGGGACCAATGTGGGCAGTCAGCAGCTGGCAAGCCCAGGCACACCATGTGTGGAAGCTCCTGCGCTGACCTACTGAAAGACTATATTATCTTTTTAACTTACTCATTTTTCTAATCTATACTATTAACAACTGTAAGTAATGTAACTTTTTTTCTCCTGTCTTTTTCCCTTTTATTTCTATATTTTGTATCTAAGATCTGTGCCTTGGTACGTTGCACTTAAAATGGCGCCATATGGGGCAATGTCGTACACTTTATCACATGTGTGGAAGTACAGTGAAATAAAAGGTTCTTCTATTCTATGAGGAGGAATTTCTTCTTTCAAAGGCTAGTGAATCTGTGAAATTCTGTATTGCTGGGAGCTGTCAAGGCTGGATCATTAAGTATGTTCAAGGCTGAAGCAGATAGATTTTTAATCATTAAGGGAATCAAAGGCTGAGGGACAAGATCAGCCATGATCTCAATGAATGGCTAAGCAGACTGGAGGAGCGAAAATGGTCTACCTTTTCTCCAATGCCTTTGGCCTTAGGGGACCATAAAAACGGAGGTGGTCAGCTGTGGTCATACTGAATGGTGGACCAGGCTTGAGGTGTTAGATGCTCTTCTGCGGATATCACATGGAATGATTTGGATTGGCTGAAGATGATGCTCCTCAAGAGGAGCAGGAATTGGATTACCCATTTGACAATTCTGGCTGATTGAAAATTCTTCAGGCTCATTTTTTGCAGTATTGTGCTAGGTTCCCCTTTCATTGGGGATGATAATATTTGTAGAGCCTCCTGATCCTACTAATTTTTTAATATCCATCACCATTCACAACTGGATGTGACAGGATGTAGGCTTAGAGCCCCATCTCTTGTATGCTGCTTCTGGTGTTTGCCAGTAGTCCTGTATCAACACCTCATTTTTAGGTATGCCCAGTGCTGCTCCTGGCATACCCTCCTGCACACTTTGTTGAACCAAGGTTCATCCCTAGCTTGGTTGTAATGGGGTAAACTGAACCAGGAGGTTACACATTATTAAAGTTGAAACAATTCTTCTGCTGCTGATACCCCATTGCACAGTCTAGACACCCATTTTAAATTGCCAGATCTGTTCAAAATCTACACTGTTTGCCTTATCTCTCCAGATACTTACCTGGCAGTTTTTTTTTTTCTCCCCCTGATCCTTTGCAGCTTGTAACAATGCAACAGTGCTCTTGGTACTTTCATTTTGTGACCAACAGAGAAGTCTGTTTTTACTGGAAAAGCTATCAGCACATTACGATACACAACGTGAGGAAAAAGTGAAGACTTGCATTGTCTTTCAAAACCTCAGGACGTCCCAATGTGTTTTACAGGAAATTAGGTGCGACAGTGTCTCAATGTAGGAAATCCATCAGTTTCACAGAATGATTAGGGGACAGAAGCCGGTTACTCAGTCCGCTTTGTCTGCACCGGTTCTTTGAAGGAGCAAAGTCACCACTTGCTATTCCCCTGCCAGCATCTCTATCCCTGCACGATCTGCCCTTTCAGATAACAATCCAGGTCCCGCTTGAACGCAGCTGCTTCCACCACACTCTCAGGCACAGCATTCCAGAGCCCAAATACTCACTGTGGGAATATGGTTTTCCTCACGCCACCGTTCTTTCTTTGCTTAAATTTCCTTAAATCCGTTTCCCTCTGACTTTCAATCTTGTACTAATGGGATCAGTTTCACCCTCTCTTCTCTATCCAAACCCTTCATAACATTGTATACAAATCTCTTCTCTCAACTGTTTCTTCTCTGAAACAAAATACAGTAATTGAAGCTCTTTGTTCCTGCAGCCATTCCTGTCAATTCTTTGCGTGCCCTCTTCCTCACATTGTTCCTGAAGATTCTGTTCAAAACTGGATAAATATTACAGTCACAGCTGAACCAGTGCTTTCTACAAATTTAACAGATCATCTTCCCTCCTTTTGTGCCCCACACCTCTATTATAACAAGAATCATTGAATTTACAGGACAGGAGGCTATTGGACCCATTGTCTCTGTACAGACTCCCATAAAGAGCTACCCTGCTAGTTCTATTCTCCAGTCCTATCTTTGTAGCCCTCTAAATACATCTATATCTGGATTTTCCACCTCATACCTTGAAGAAATATTCTGCACATCTGTTTCAAAGTGGATAACTTTACATTTTCTCACATTATATTCCATCTGCCATTTTCTTGCTCATGCACAAGCCTGTCCAAAATATCCTGAACTCACTTTACATCTTCCTCATAGCACACATTCCCACTTAGCTTCATATCAGCCACAAGTGTGGAAATATTCTACTTTGTCCCTAACTCCAAATTATTGTGGACGATGGGAGGCCCCAAGTACTGATCCTTGCGGTGCCTCATAGGCCTGCCAACTCAAGAGTGGCCCATTTAATCCTACTCAGTTTTCTATCTGTTAGCCAATCATTAATCCATGCCAAAACGTTACTTCCCTTCCCACGTGTTTTCTAACTAATATTCTGCGGGGAATTTTACCAAGAGCCTTCTGAAAATCACAAGTATCCAATGCCAATCAGCTCTCCAGTATCAATGTTGAATGTAATATCTTGAAAAAAATGCCAACAAATCAAACACAATTGCTCATTGGGCATAGCATTAATTTGCAAGTCAGGTCATTACTGATTAGGTGTCTATTTAAGTCCATCCTTTATAATGGGTTTTAGCAATTTCCTACTAACAGGTCTGAGTGCTCAGTCTTTTCTCTTGCTCCCTTGTAAAATAGCAGGGTGACATTTGCTATCATCCAATCTGCAGGAATCATTTTATAATCTGTAGCATTTTGGAAGATAATCACCTATACAAAAATGATCACCATAGCCACCTCCTTCAACACTCACGATGGTATGTACAGCATTGTTCTTGGTAAAGACAAATCATGCCTACCTCATTGTGTAATCACCCCTTTGGTTCCTCATCGATCCTACTTCTCTTTTTACCATCCATATACAAGATCTGATTCCCTATTAGCTGTTAGTATCTTCTCAATCTAGCGATTCGCTTCTCATCCTTCCCCCCCACCCCCTGCCAATTCCCCTCTGAACTTTAGATATACAACCTGATTCTTAAAATCTGTTATCCTCCTGGCATTTACTATATGTCAGGGTTTTCCTTCTTAATTTAAACTTTACATCCAAAGGAAGCTCTAGATTTGCTTGCCCTGTGTTTCTCCTTTGAGAGAATATAGTCAAATCGCAGGGGGTTCATGCACAACTTTGTGTCAACTGAAGCTTCAAGATAGCCAAGGAGATCCCAACGTAACTCAATTTGCCTACAAACATACTCGAAGACCAAAGAAAATGGAACAGTGATACACTAAATATGAAACATGTCTATCTTACAATGACCTGACTTGCATAGTATAAGGCATTGGGAGTCAACAAGTGTGGCACTGGAAAAACACAGCAGTTCGGCAGCATCCGAGGAGCAGGAGAGTAGACGTTTCCCTTCATCATAAGCCCTTCATCACAAAGGGCTCTCCTGCTCCTCAGATGTTGCCTGACCTGCTGTGTTTTTCCAGCACCACACGTTTTGAATCTGATCTCCAGCATCTGCACGCCTCACTTTCTCCATTGGGAGTTAGGAATAGAGAAGCTCTAATTTTTTACTGCTTTGTATTGTCTTTGGAAGCATGTGATACAGTCAACTAGGTCAGTGACACATTAAACATGTTTTCCATGGTTTTGTGCTTCAGTGTGAAATCCCAGATCAACTCCACATCCTTCGTGGCTTTAGTAAAGATACAGGCAAGTGTGTGAGCAAGAAATCATCGAACTCTTCAGGGCCATCAGCTTCCTTGGTTAAATAATGTTCTACAACTACGACTGCCTCATCTATCAGTTTCATCATAGAGCATACAGCACTGTCCACCTCGGAATAGATTTCCAAATTTGTCTCTGCTGAAATTTCTGTGCTGGCATCCCACAGGTAAGTAAAAAGAAGCTCGTTATCAGGTAGTTGGCCTGAACCGTCTCCTTCTCAGAACCCCATCTGCCTTTCGTAGCCCACTGGAACCTGGCATGGCTTCCATCACAAATCTTCCAGACCACCTCCATTATGAGGTTGGCTTCTAGAACAGTTGGTAGTGTTCAAGCTTCTTAATCAATGGCTTTTCTGACTGGAGAGATCAGCTGACGTGAGTAGTTTGTTTTTAGATTCCTACTCATCTCCTGGTCCATTTGCTGGAAGTTTGGTCATGGTGTTGGGAGCCAAGAACATTGCTGGGGTACACGAGGGAGTTCTTTGTTAATTATCATTTCTGTTGATACATTTTATTCACTTTCCTCTTCTGCTCTTTAAAATGCTGGAGATCATTCAGGTAATTTTGGTAGCCTCACACTAAGTGTAGTGTCACAACATTCGCACAACATAACTTCTTAAGCTTCCTCATCACAAGAAGCAACAACTTCTGGGTGCCATCCATGTTGCTGCAGTTCATAGCAATGACACTTCCTACTTCACTCTCCACCGTTAATGTTAAAAGGTGGAACAGGTAAACAGCAATCTCGTAAAACAGAATAACTGCCTACTTTTGTCTGTGATAAACATGGTTCAGTACACATTCATTCAGGATGTGGACTAAAATAATTAGCAGTCAAATTATCTGTTGTTGCTTGGCATAACTGCTGCAGTCACACTATCTGTATGGAAGAGAATGCTGTGCCTTGTCCTGAATTGGTTCAGCCATCTTTGCAGGGCGATTCCCCTTTCCAGCAGGATTGTTCAGAGACGGGAACATTCTCTGCTGGAGTTGCCTTGAACCATATTAGCAGAGCTTCACCAATGTCAGGATAGACAGCTGTTCTCATCCTCTTCCCAGATGGAGAGAATGCCTCCTTGTAAATCTGTTCGCTTTGTATCCAGAATAGTCATCCAACTCGACAACAGAATTTCCCATTCCTTAGCCATGCCCACATCATGTTTTCACTGTGGTTTTCCTCTTGCGGCATGAGTTCACTCAATTTATAGGCTTTTTATATTTATCTCCATTCAAGATGCTGCTTTTAAACATTAACCTCCAAGTTCCTTTACCACATCATTTAATATCTCTCAATATATAATTAAAGTAAATACGTCACTTTGTACTAGCTGATATTAAATTTCACTTGTCACTTCTTCAATCATTCCAATATCTTATAAGATCATTAGAAATAGGAACAATAGGCTATTCATCCCCTTTAGCCTGATCCACTATTCAATAAGATCATGGCTGATCCAATGTTCCTCACATTCATATTTGTTCCTTTACCCCATAACCCGTGCTTCTCCTAATGATTATCTGTCGATTTCAGCCTCAAATATCTACTAGGACTCTGCGTATAAGACCGTAAGACGTATCACTGATTGTTCACAGGGTCAAGAGCCATCCCTTGGTCAGAACAATGTGGGACCTGGGCTAGCAACTACGTAACTGCCATTAAATCCTACTGTGTCCTTCCTTCTCACGATTTCAATACAATTTGTCACCCCAGCCCCACAGATCTCTTATGGTTGCCCATGCGGACCCTGGAAGGTTTTTTGAAAACCCATACAAGTCAGATCCACCATATTTCCTTCATATATGTGTAAACAGGAATAGCTTGTGTGGATCAAGTACAATATTTTTAAATCTTCTCCGTATAATATTCAATAATTTATCAAGCTAACTACCTATCGTTACCCAGTTACCAGTTTCTCTTGCTATCATTTTTACTATATCCTGTTGACGTTGCTGTTCATGACCCAAGAATGAAAGTTTTTTAATTTCTTTCAGTTGGATCTAAATGCTCAGTAAACCTTTGAACTAATATCTCATCTTCACATGCTTTTAGAATTTCAAAAAAATATTGTTGAGTTTGCTTTTGGAATCTTCCGAATTAGAAAAACCATTTGGTTTACATTGGGATCATTTCTAGTAAACATAGAACAGTTTAGGACCTGAGCACTAAACAGGCAGGGAACCACATTAATATGTGATTAACGTGTGAAATTTTAAATGATATTTGGAAAACTAAGCGCAAAGTGCTATTTTAAAGTGGAGTGTCATAGAACAGTACAGCACAGTACAGATCCTTCGGCCCACAATGCTGTGTTGCGCATTTATCCGAATCTAAAAACAACCTAACCTACACACCCCTCAATTTACCATGTGCTTGTCTCTGGCTCTACTACCACTGCTGGCAGTGCATTTCATGCACCCACCACCCTCTGCGTAAAGAACCTACTTCTGACATCTCCTCTATACCTTCCTCCAATCACCTGAAAATTATGACCCTTCATGACAGCCATTTCTGCCCTGGGGAAAAGTCTCTGGCTATCTACTCTATCCATGCTTCACATTACCTTGTTCACCTCTATCAAGTCACATCTCTTCCTTCTCCAATGTGAAAAGCCCTAGCTCACTCAATCTCTCTTCATAAGGGAAGCCCTCTAATCCAGGTAGCATCCTGATAAACTCCACTGCACCCACATTCTACATTCTAAAGCATCTACATTCTTCCTATAATGAGGCGACCAGAACTGAACACAATATTCCAAGTGTGGTCTAACCAGGGTTTTATTGTGCTGCAGGAAAACCTTGTAGCTCTTAAGCCAAAATATCATACGTCTTCTTAACAACCCTATTAACTTGGGTGGCAACTTTGAGGGATCTATGTACGTGGACTCCAACATCCCCCTGTTCCTTCAAACAGCCAAGAATCCTGTCTTTAACCCTGCATTCAGCATTCAAATTCGACCTTCCAATGAACCACTTCGCATTTATCCAGGTTGAACTCCATCTGCCATTTCTCAGCCCAGCTCTGCATCCTGTCAATATCTTGTTGTAGCCTGCAACAGCCCTCGACACTATATACAACACCACCGATCTTTGTGCCATTGGTAAACTTACTAACCCAACCTTCCACTTCTTCATCCAAGTCATTTATAAAAGCTACAAACAGCAGAAGCCAAAAACAGATCCCTACAGGCCACCACTGGTCACCGACCACCAGGCAGAATGCTTTCCAACCACTGCCACTCGCTGTCTTCTTTCGGCTAGCCAATTCTGTATCAGACAGCCAAATTTCCCTGTATCCCATACCTCCTAACTTTCTGAATGAGCTTACTGTGGGAACCTTAGCCTCACGGTGCCTCAGTGGTCAGCACTGCTGCCTCACAGCACCAGGGTCCCAGGTTCCATTCCAGCCTTGGACGACTGTCTGTGTGGAGTTTGCACATTCTCCCCGTGTCTGCGTGGGTTTCCTCCGGGTGCTCCAGTTTCCCCCCCACAGTCCAAAGATGTGCAGGCCAGGTGAATTGGCTATGCTAAATTGCCCGAAGTGTTAGATGCATTAGTCAGAAGGAAATGGGTCTGGGTGGGTTACTCTTCGGAGGAGTGGTGTGGACTGGTTGGGCAAAAGGGCCTGTTTCCACACTGTAGGGAATCTAATCTAATCTAATCTACTTTACTGAAATCTATATACACCACATCCACTGCTTGATCTTTGTCAACTTGTCTCATCACATCCTCAAAGAATTCAATAAGGCTTATGAGGCATGACCTGCCCTCACAAAGCCATGTTGACTATCTTTAATTGAACTAAGGATTTATGACTATTTGGAAAAACAATCTCTCAGAATCCTTTCCAGTACCTTGCTTACCACAGATGTAAGACTGACTGGGGTATTTCCCTATTCCCTTTCTTGAACAGAGGAACAACATTTGCCTCCCTCCAATCATCCGGTACTAATCCCGTGGAGGATGAGGATGCAAAAAATATCGCCAGGGGCACAACAATCTCATTCCTTGGTTCCCCTAGTAACCTTGGATATATCTGGTCTGGCCCTGGGGACTTATGTATCTTGATGCTTCCCAGAATTTCCAGCACACCACTTTCTTAACATCAGTTTCTTAAATGTTATTTGTAATAATGGGTAACTCGCTAACATCTACTGTGCAGCATGAATTGGTACCTTTGGAAGGAGTTGAACACCTCTTCCTGTGTAGAGCTATGTGGCTGTTCTCAACCTGGTTGGTAAAAGGGCACAATTCAACTCGCTCTTCGTTCACATGGCGCTACATATTGTGGGCATTGCATCAATGTACCTTAAGGAATTGCAGTAAATCGAGCATCTGCTATCTGAGAAAGTCCGTGTAACAGCTTTATCAACGTGCTTTCTCAGTCACAGCTACACTTATCTAATTGGCAAGAGAACAGATAGAGTCATACAGTACCAGGACAGCCCCTTTGTTTCAACTTGTCTATATTGACCAAGTTTCCCAAGCTAAATTAGTCCCATTTGTCTGCACTTGGCCCACATTGTATTAAATCTTTCCTTTTCACGCACCTATCCAGATGTCTTTTAAATGTCATAATTGTACCTTCATCTACTATTTCCACTTGCAGCTCATTCCACATACGAACTACTTTGTGTGTAAAAGTTGCCCCTCAGGTTCCTTTTAAACCTTTCTCCTCTCACCTCATAATAATACCCTCTAGTTTTGAACCCCCCTACCCGAGAGAAAAAGAAAAGTGACCTTTTCACCTTATCCACACAGTACTCCAAAAGTGGCCTCACCAACATCCTGGATAACTGCACATGACATCCCAACTCAGTGGTCTGAGCAATGAAGGCAAGGGTTCCAAAAATCTTCTTTATCACTCTGTTTACCTTTGATGAAACTTTCAATGAATTATCTACCTGAACACCTAGATCTCTCTGTTTGACAACACTTCCCAGGGCCCTACCAATTACAGAAGCCTGAATGCACGAGCAAGTTCAGGAACAGCTTCTTCCTGGCTGTTATTGGACTAATGAGTTGACTCTCTAGCCTGAAATAATGCTGTTCTCGCCTAGCGGACACCCTGTGCAGTGTAAATGTCTCAATCTTTTTGATCTATACATCCTTGCTATGATCTGCTTGTACTGCCCATAAACAAAGCTTTTCACTGAACCTTGGAACATATGACAATAAAAATCAATTACTGTGTAGGTCCTGATCAATATGATGGGTTTTTTTCGCTCAAAAGAAGATTAACAGGGGATCCAATATGGGAAGATTGCTTTGCAGAGTTCCACACTGTATCACGGGCAGACAAAGCCCTAACCCACCTTACCCAGGTCGTTGCTGTATTCTAGGACTCTGAAAAGGTTGTAGAGTCCTAGAAAGGTCGAAGGCGGCACTGACCTGCATTTCCGCTGTCCAGGGATACCGAAGAAGGCAGCAGGCTCACCCGAGGCCTGAAGCTGCAGACTCCTCGGGCTCTATTTCTTACCAGACCCTGGTATCGGAGCTCACGAAATCTCGCGAGATGCCCGGGAAGCAAATTGAAGAGAAGCTGGCCCGATCTCAATCGTGCTGCAGCTGGGAGACCTCGGGAAAAGGTCAGACAAGGTCAAACACAGGGTCACAGTGGTGGAAGCGGAGACCAATTCCTTCAAGGTTAGGATCCAGGCCATGAAGACGCAGGTCCGTAATTTGCTTGACCAAGTTGATGATCTCACTAACAGCGGCAGGAGGAAAAGTATTCAGATCATTGGTTTGCTGGAGGGAAAGGAAGGTGAGCGACTAGTGGAATTTATTGAGGATTGGCTGCCGAAGTTCCTTAGCTTGGAGTCTGGAATGGGAAGACTGAAGATTGAGAGGGCTCACTGGGTCATGGCATGGAGGCGGGGTCTGGACCAACATCCTCGCCCTATCCTGGTGCGGTTCGACAATTATAGAGACAAGCAGAGAATCATGGAAGCTTCCAGAATCCAGGGGAAGGATCCAACGGCCTTCGTGTACAAGGGCTCTGGGATCATATTTTTCCAGGACTTCTCAGCAGTGGTGATCTGGAAGAGGAAATCTGATTATGGCATTAAGGAAATACTGAGAGGACTTGGGATCCAGTACTCTCTAAGATACCCAGCGGTGCTTCGGATTACCTTCAATGGATTTGTACACTTCTTTGACTCATCAGAGAAGACAAGAGATTTTGTGGACAAGCTAACTTAGTCTGAATGATTTAATATGTACAGAGAATAACGTTATTTGAATAAGTCTTTCTTTTAGAAAAGGAAGTCATGTTGGCTTTTCTTTTCCCTTTTCTTTTTGGCAATAATTTGGGTTAAATGATGCTCAGGAATTGAAGTTAAGCTTTATCAGGGGATGGGTGGGGTACTTACTTACTATTCATTATTAAATTCTTTCTTCACATTGTTATTCTTTCTTGTATTTTTATGGTTGCTTGTGTTTGCCGTGCGGCTCTAGCCAAGAGAGAAAATAGTTGGGATGGCTAGACGCTATTTACGGGCAGTTTCAGACTGGTTCAGGCATTTAAATGCCATGGTTGCTGTATTGGCAGCAGGGCAAGAAGTTGGGTTTTGGGGTGTGCAGGTTGAACTCCCCTATCTTGTGCTATTGGTGCTTTATATATGGTTTTGTTTTGGTTTTTGTTGTAGAGACAGAGGAACCTCGATTATCTGAATGAGAAGGGTGGGCACTATTTCATTCGGATAATTGATTATTCAATTAATTGCTTCAATGCCTCTCCTCTGGGGCTCAGTTTTCTGAAATTTCTTTTTTCTCTCGCTTTGTCTGCCTTGCTCCCTCCCTCTATCTCAGGGTTGGTTTCTGAGCAGACACACACTTGTGTGTAAGGGACCTGCAGTATTGCTGAAGGACCCCCCCCCCACCTCAATCAGTTCAATGGGATTGACACAGCAAGCCCTTGCTAAGTCCGCTCCCCTGTTCAGGAGACTAGGCAGCAGCACTCTGTATGCGAGCCCCCACCCCTCCGTCTGCCCCCACCCCCAGCTCTTTCCAAGCCCATCCCCGTCCACCACTCCACGCACCTCCCTCCCCCCAGCAGCCAGACTGGATGCCAACAGCAAGTCTGCTGCTGTCGTTTTCTTTTGGGGGGGGGGGACAAGGGGGGAAAAAAAAGTGGTGGCAGTGAGTCTCAAATAACACACACACACACAATGTTTTACTGTAACCTTTTGACAAGTTCCACATTTGCCCTGTAGGGACAATGTTGGAGAGATTATCTGGGGAAGGTGGTTTAGTGTACACCCAGTGTAGAACTCCAGGGAGAATGCGGGAAGAAAGAGAGGGTAGGTGGTCAGTCATTTGGAGATGTCCTATTGATGCGAGGACTGTTCTCAGCAGCATTTCAGTTAACCGAGTTCATTTTTGATCATTGTAAACAAAAGACACGATCAGTGTTGAAACACCCCTTTGATATAATGTTGCTATCAGGACCCGGAGATCTTCTTCGGATTATCCAAAATTTGGATAATTGATATTCGGATAATCGAAGTTACTCTGTAGTCTTTGATCATTGACTAGGTTTGTCAACTCTAGCTTGTATAGTTCTTATGTTCTGTGGATTTTCTTTTATTAAGGCTCAGTGATTTGTAATTCAAGTTCTTCCTATCTGGAGTGTAAATGTTACTGCAGAAAGGTGTGGCTAATAACTCTTTTAAAGAGTGTACCTGGAACATCAAGGGGAGTCACTCACCAATTAAGAGGAAAAAGGTACTCTCGAGTCTTAAAAAGGAAAAGGTGGATATTGCTTTATTGCAGGAGACCCAGTTGGATGATAGGGAACATATGGAATTGCAGCAGAATGGCTTTGATCAGGTTTACTTTTCATATTTTAATATTAGGAGTAGGGAATTGGCCATATTGTTTAGGAGGAATCTCCCATTTAAGTTATTACAGTGTGTTAAAGACACACAGGGGAGGTTCGTAATCCTTAAAGCCTTGATAAATGGGGAAGAATATGGGATTTAAATGTCTACTGTTCCCCCAACCCATTCCCTCAAATTTCTGGTAGATGTGTTCTCTAAATTGATTAGCCTTGAATCTCAGCATATCATCATAGGGGGAAGATCTTAATGGTCTTATGGATCTCGCGTAAACAGAATGCCCAATAGCCCCCCCCAACCCCGATAACTTCTTTACAAACTAAGCAATTAGTGAATTTGCGTGTGGAGTTAGAGTCGGTGGACGTCTGGAGGGATCTCCACCCTACAGATAAGGATTTTATATTTTCTCCCAATCCGCACAGGTGCCACACTAGGATCGATTTTTCTTTTGACCCCCGTGGCATCCTTGGACTTGGCACGATTGGTAATATTGCCATCTCCGATCACGCGCCAGTGAACTTGTTGGTTAAGATTAAGGACACTGTAGCAGGTCCGAAACACTGGCGAATGGATCCCTTTATCCTCAAGGATAATAAGTTAGTGGAGTATTTCTCTAATGAATTCAGAGCGTTTTTAGACACAACTCAGGTTCGGCTAGTAGTCCGTCTGTCCTTTGGAAACTGCTAAAGCTTATGCAAGAGGTTTAATTGTCTCCTATTCCGTCAGTAGGAAGTGGCAGAAGGGCGAGAAACAACGTCTCCTTAGAGCACGGTTGAAGGCAGCCAAGAAGGCTTACTTTGACAGGCCCACCGTGGCTAAGCTACAAAGGATTACAGCGCTGCGGTCTACATTGAATTCCATGCTCATGCAGACAAAGAAGGAGCTTACTTTTGCAAAGCAAAGGCTGTTTGAGCATTGGTGACAAACCAGGCATGTATTTAGCGTATCTTGCCCAGAAAAAAAAAAGTGCCCTCAAACCATTACATCGATCAGGGAAGGTGCTGGAAACCTAACCTGTGATTTTAAAAAGCTTAATGCGGCATTTCAGAGACCTTACTCTGAATTATGCCAGTCTGAAGGTTTTGAGGGTGGACTGGCTAGGTTGGAGTCTTTTTTCAAGAATCTGGAGCTTTCGGGTATAACCACTGAACAAGAGTCTTTTCTCAATGTCTCCCTGTCAGAGCAAGAGGTGCAGGAGGCTGTGAAGCAGCTTCAGAGCGGAAAGGTGCCTGGTCCTGATGGACTCCCCACTGAATTTTAAGGAATTTATAAGCACATTGTCAGGCCCAATGCTCAACATGTTGAGTGACTAATACAGTCATGATCGTCTCCCACCATCTCTAAGAGAGGCGAATATCTCTCTTATTCTTAAGAAAAGGAAGCCCCTGGAGGATTGTGGTTCCTATAGGCCCATTTCACTTTTTAATGTTGATTTTAAAATCCGTCCTTAGACTCTGGCATTAAGGCTGGAAACTGTGTTGCCCTCAATTATTAAAGATGATCAGATGGGTTTTTATGAAGGGCCGCAGATCTTCCAATAATGTTAGGAGATTGCTTCACATAACTTAGGTATGTCAACAACAGTCTGTACAGGAACTGGTGATCTCTGTAGATGCAGAAAAGGCATTTGATCGGGTTGAGTGGCCAGACTTTCTTTGTATTGTAGAATGGTTTGGCTTGGGCAAAGCCTTTATAAGATAGGTAAAAGTTCTCTCTCGTGACCTCTCGCCACGGTTCTCACCAATGTTGTGCGATCAAGCAATTTCAATATTTTTAGGGGCAATTAACAGGGCTGTCCCCTTTCACCACTACTTTTACATTGGTGACAGAGCTGCTGGCAGAGGCCATTCGTAGTGATCCTAGTATAATCGGTTCTAAAAGTGGGTCAAAATCACATAAGATTTCATTGTGCGCGGACGATGTCTCATCTTTTTGTCAAACCCAGCAGTTTCAGTGCCTCGTTTGATACAATGTACAAATTCACTCGGCACCTTTAAGGGTTACAAGATCAGTTTTGCATAATCACAGGCTGTGCCTATGGGTGGTCTTATGAAAGCACTACGTTTTGAGGGTGAATCTTGATTCCCTTTTAAGTGGTCACAGCAGGGCTTCCTGTATTTGGGTATATTCATTACTCCAGTTTTCGATCGGTTGTTTAAAGCTAATTTTGTTCATTTATTTGACAAAAATCAAACAAGACCTTTAAAAGATGGGAGACCCTTCTGGTATCTTCGTTAGGTCGGACATCCCTCATAAAAATGAATATTTTAATGTGGGGGGGGGGGGGGGGAAATGTGGTGTGTGCATCTCCTGGACATTAAAAAAAAAACTAAGTTTGTTTCTATCTTATGTGAGTGATTGGGCTTTGGGGACACTCTTTCAATATAGTTAGATATTGAAACCTCTCAGTCAAGGTGCCCCCTTATTAGTTTGCAATTTCTGGACAAAATAACAACAGTTAAGGAATTTTACCACAACCCAATATTTATCAATACTGTTAAAGTATGGAGGGCAATGCAGCAAAGCAAATATTGCCAAACCATCTTTTTTCACACCTATAGTTGGTATGGTGGGTTTTCAGCCAGGCTCGATGGACTAAGGATTTAAACGTTGGGCAGCTAGGTGTGTGTTTTGCATGAATGATTTTATTTAAGGGGGATACAATGGTGTCCTTTGACCAGTTAGCTTGGACGTATGAGCTATCTAGCAGGGACCCCTTTCGTTTTTTTTCAAATTACAGATTTCATTCAAAAAAAAAAAGGACTACACTTTTAACCAATCCCTATGGATCCGACATAGAGAAGGGTCAGTGCTAAGAACACACTTTCTGTCAGCATGCTTTATCACCAGTGTGTGTGGAGATGGTGGTGGTGGGCGCGTGTGGATGGGGGCCGCTCACCCCGCAGATGAGATCAAACAGCGTTGCAGGATGTGGGAGAGAGAGTTGGGTGTTGCGATCTCCTCAGAGACATGGAAAGATACAAAAATGTGAGCAAGATCTTGATTTGCAATAGGACCCATGCTTTACTGTTGAAGATTCTCGACAGGGTCCACTTGGCCTAGATCAAACCTTTAACCAGGTATATCTTAAACATGTCCCAAGAACAAAGTGAGTACAGGCACTCTCACGCATTGCCTCTGGTCCTGCTCGAAAATACTGGAGTGCTGAGAGGGTCTTGGGAATAAGTGTGAAGATAGACCCGATTTCTCCTCTTCTTGGCCTGCCCAGTGTATGCCCCGTAGATGAACATAAGATAAAGCTTTCAACATCCTTTCTTTTGCGCATCGAAGAATATGCTGTTAGGTTGTCAGGGTGGCATAAGATTGTTACGGAACATATCTCTTTGGATTTTCTTATAAGTATGGTGCACCATACAACCGAGAATGTTTATAAGACATGGCTGCCCTTTTTGGACCATCAGGACACAGGTCTGTCTGGGGCACTAATAAGGGCTTTTATATAGCTGTAACGATTGTGTTTTACGAGTCTAATATCCAGAGGGCGAACTGCGAACATATGAATGTGTGTAAATTAACGCTCTCGATAGTTCAGAGCTAGTGTTTTGACTCACTGAGCCATGTTATCATTGTTATTTATTAGTTAGTGGTTAGTTATTAGAGATATATAAATAAAATCTATATATAAAACAAATATTATATATATATATATATATATTTGTGCATGAGTGCAGGTTTTTTTAGTTCTTTGTACTTTTTTGAATTATATTGTTTTGCATTTGTAGTAATGTCAAAAATCCATTTTTCTATAAAAATATATTTAAAAAAGATTAACACCTACCTTGCTGCATCACTGCAGTTTGTGAATTTTAGTTTGAGTCACATTACAGTTATACAACTGGTACTTTCTCATGTGCTTTCAACCAATACGGTCACCTGCACATTGAGATAACAGTCTGGAGTATCTTGGGCTGTGGGTGACTGCACATTTCCTGTCCCAGAGGCTGCTTGCTCCTTATCTCCAAGTTAGGCTCTTCAACTCCTACAGTATAGTAATGCTCATTTATTTATATATGTACAGCAGGGTGGCTCAGTGATTAGCACTGCTGCCTCATAGCTCAGGGACCGGGTCTCAATTCCACCCTTGGGTGACTGTCTGTGTGGAGTTTGCACATTCTCCCAGTGTCTGTATGGGCTTTTCTAGGTGCCCCCATTTCCTCCCTCAATCCAAAAGATATGCAGACTAGGTGGATTGCTCATAGCATCCAGGGATGTGCAGGCTAGATGGGTTAGCCATGGGAAATGCAGGGTTACAGGGATGTGGAGAGGGGTAGGTCTAGGAGGCGTGCTCTTTTGGAGTGTCTGTGTGAATTTGATGGGCTGAATGGCCTGCTTCCACACTGTAGGGAGTCTAATGTTTCAATGATCCCAGACCTCACTCTTCACATGTTTATTGTAGATTGCATAGTTCTGCCTTCAATAAGAACTAAGTCACCAATCAGTTACATCATAGATTAGATGAATCTCTTTCCACTACATCACTAGTAGGAGTTGAGCAGAGAACAAATAATGGGGTGAACCTTTCCGCTTGCACTACCTTCACTGGGAAGGTCACTAAGTTTTTGTTTTCAAACATCTATGCACTAGATTATAATATGCACAGGTATCGGCAACCAAATCCTTGCTTTTTTGGTTGTCAAATTTCAGACAAGTAAAACAAGTTAAAGTCAATTACTGAGAAGCTATCCTGTGCTGCAAGACTGTGTATGATGCTAACACTGACTATTGATATGGATCCATCATTTTTATACTAACTCTGATAGAAGCAATTCAAACACTTCAAAATAAAGTCACAAAAACATGTATCTGTTATAGGTGGAGAAGACCAGCTATAAAATTACAGCATTTCATTTGCTTTGATGAAATCACTTACTATTGATGCACAATTTCTTTGAAAAGCATTTTGTAATTACAGCTGCACAGGAATAGTTTCTTTCTTTTTTTGTGGGTTGACGGTGTAAAGGAGGAAGAGCAACAAAGAAAATTAGCTTGCATT